>NC_083841.1:6676415-6763915 GCF_015708825.2 Lethenteron reissneri | reverse complement strand
CGTCACACCCCCCCTAGGTGCGTGACGTCATTTATGGACGGCCCCATATTCTTGGTGATATTCGTCCAACCGTGATGGTTGACTAAAGAGAAACAAAAAAAATATTTGACTGAGAAATATTTTAGTCACAAATTATGTAAAAAAATACAAAACTGAACACTGGCATCAACACTTGGAACCATTGAATGACCACGTTTTAGGCCGAGTGGACCTACAGGAATCCCGTGCCAGACACCAATTTCAGTCTGAGCGGACCTAGGGGGGGGGGAACACCCATTCAGAAGCCGTAACCTGAAGCTCATTCGGTTAATTTCCATTGATTGAACTGCGGAGAAAGGAGGTGAATAATTCATCACAGCGGCACACACAACTCCGAAGCGTTGTGTCGGAAGGGTGGACCCGAAAGAAATCCGCGGATGCCAAACAGAACTCCGAAGCATCGTGGAAGAAGGTGGACCCGAAAGAAATCCGCGGATCTCAAACAGAACTCCGGAACACCGTGTGGGCAGGGTGGACCCGAAAGAAATCCGCGGATCCCAAACAGAACTCCGAAGCATCGTGGAAGGTGGACCAGAAAGAAATCCGCGGATCCCAAACAGAACTCCGAAACGCCGTCTAGGCAGGGTGGACCCGAAAGAAATCCGCGGATGCCAAACAGAATTCCAAAGCGTCGTGTAGGAAGGGTGGACCCGAAAGAAATCCGCGGATCTATTTCAGAAATACGTGGAACCATTTAGATAATTAGAATTATCTGTGGCGGCTATACAATGAGATTATGATCGGTGTTTATTTTTAAAAAAGTGCAGTTAGTGAACACCGACTCGTTGGGTCTGTCGGTAAAGTAACGTAGATCAAAATAATAATAAAATATTCTTTCAGGAAAATTCCGTAGATAAAAAAGTAATTTTTTTTTATTTTAAATTTTTTCTATTTACGCGACTTTGCCGAAAAACCCAGAGTATGAAGTCCTGCAGTCACGAAAGCCTCAAGTCAAGATTTAGTGAGCACCTATTAAGGCTGACGGGGGGAGGGTATGGTATGGCTCGCACCATGTCAGGTCTTCTTTGTCTCCCCAGTGCTGCTATTTACACATTGCAACAGTTGTTTAAGGCCGAGCCGACCTAGAGGAGGCCCAGATATCGCTCCACTACTGGGTCGGATGTTGAAAGCAATGCGCGAGCCGCTGCTCCACCACTTCCTACACACAAAGATCCCCCGTGTAGCCTTTAAGACTGTAGGGGCAAGTGCTGTTAGCGAGCACCTATGAAGGCCGGCACGGCACAGGAGGGGGTGGGTGGCCAGCACCACGCCCGACCGCCTTTGTCTCCCCAGTGGCGATGTTTACACACCGCACCAGGTACTCATTTAAGGCCGAGTTGATCTAGGGGAGGCCCGGGACCGGTTCAGATAATCGTCACCGGTGTTGGCCGTGAGCGGGAATCGAACCCGGGTCGCCGGGTTTATTGCGCAGTGCGCTAACCGCTACACTACCGCTCCCCACACACATTGACACACAGACATCCACCTACACAGATGCACACCCCCAGACACACTGACACACACACATCCACCTACACAGATGCACACCCCCAGACACACTGACACACACACACCCCCACACACACTGACACACACACACATCCACCTACACAGATGCACACCCCCAGACACACACACACACCCACACACACTGACACACACACATCCACCTACACAGGATGCTCACCCCCAGACACATTGACACACACACACATCCACCTACACAGACGCACACCCTCAGACACATTGACACACACACACATCCACCTACACAGATGCACACCCCCAGACACACTGACACACACACACCCCCACACACACTGACACACACACATCCACCTACACTGGATGCTCACCCCCAGACACATTGACACACACACACATCCACCTACACAGACGCACACCCCCACACACATTGACACACACACATCCATCTACACAGACGCACACCCCCACACACATTGACACACACACATCCATCTACACAGATGCACACCCTCAGACACATTGACACACACATCCACCTACAGAGACGCACACCCCCACACACATTGACACACACACATCCATCTACACAGATGCACACCCTCAGACACATTGACACACACATCCACCTACAGAGACGCACACCCCCACACACATTGACACACAAACACACACATCCACCTACACAGATGAACACCCCCAGACACAAACAAAAAAACACAAAATCACGCTCACAAACACGTGGGAGTAAGACCATTTTTCCTTTTTATTGATTTTTGTTTTTTTTAAGGAAAATGTCAAATTTCGCTGTTCACAACCGAGCTCCGTCACAGCGCGTCATTGCAAAGGTTCTGCTTTGGTAGAGAGAAATGTTCTGGATGGGGCTCTATGTTGGATGAGACAAGGGTTCTGTACTGGATCATAGTAATGTTAAAATATTAATATTTGTATTTTGCCAGGCAGGTGTGTGGCCTACTGAGCTGGGTAGATGTTTTTTTCAGAAGCGATCTGGCCACAAATGACGGCTCAACGAAGTGGCTAATCACGTGGGAATTTATAGCAGCCAAATACTTTCAACGCACTTCGATTCCATCCAAATGTGGAGGGGAAAAACTGTAGGACCCGGAGAAAAATCCACGTGACCGCCAGGGGGAGAGAGAGACACGAAAACTTCAAATAGAGAGGCGTCAGGGTCGGGATCAAACCCACGACCAATCTCCTGTACGCCGGGCGAGGTAGCTAACATCTCGCCAATGTACGCTCTCATCCCCCCACCAATACACGGGCTGCTTCAGAAGAAACGTGAACACTTCTGCGAACTTGCGACAATAACCTCAAGACACGCGCCGAACTTCGCGCTCCGGTGATCACCTGGAGAAGATTCCAGGCACGCGGTGACGACGATGGCGACAAAGTGGTGACTGACTTTTTGAAGCTATTAACGTTACATTTGTTATCGTGTTACAGCGTAGAATCCCTTTAGATCTGAAGCTTTCGTGACTGCAAGGATTCATACTCTTTGGTTTTTTCGGTAAAGTCACGCGGGTGAAACAATTAATAAAAATAAAATAAATGAAAACAACTCAATTAGATCACGACGTTTCGAAGGCAACACAAGCCTCCCTCATCAGGTGTAAGAAGGCACAGCAAAATAACTGCAGCCAGTTATTTTCCTGTATTTAACGTGATTTAATTTAGCTGTTTTCATTTATTTTATTTTTATTGCTTCACCTACGTGACTTCACCGAAAAAACCAAGGAGTAAGCGTACCATCCGTTCTTTTCCCATTAAAAACGATGGTCCCATATAAGTGTCAACGTTTCTTTTGAAGCGCGCTGTATTACGAATCCCCCGGCCACCGCTGTAGAGGAGTGATCTCCGCGCGTTAATGGGATTGCTCAGTAAGCTACTCGTCGCTTGGGGCATCACAGAAACGGCAAAGAAATAATATCGTGACAAAGCTGACGACGACGATGACGCTGCTGCGGCGCACGAGGTGACGGCGCTGGAGTGGAACTGCGACATGACCACCGGGTCTAGGATGCGACGACTTCCTCCCCTGCAATGGCAGCAAACACAAACAACGTTAAACACGCGAGAGGGCTCCAGCATACACGTGGCACCGATCATCAGTTTTAGTTTTTATTGGGCCATTCTAGATTTGAAGCTTTCGTGACTGCAAGGATTCATATTCTTAGGTTTTTTCGGTAAAGTCACGTAGATAAAAAATTTAAATTAATAAAAGTAAAATAAAAATGACGACGTTTCGGAGGCAACACAAGCTTCCGTCTTCAGGTGGAACCGTCACAGCACGATTGCTGTATCAAGTGAGAGAAATTCCAAGAAACAGTATTTGTATATATACTGGTTGAGGGTGGGTGGAGCCAAGGTAGGCCCTGAATATTATTGTTGTCAGGTTCGGTGCGGCTGAAGCACGCTGTTAGGAAAGAGCCTTTGTTGTGTAAACTAGGTGCGGATGATGTAAAGGTGCGTGTCAAAGGGACTGAGCCTTTTTGTTATGTAGAGATGATGCGGTTGAAATCGCTGCCAGGAAATGAGTCTTTGTTGTGTAGAATGGTTGACTGAGCCTATTATTATTATGTAGAGGTGGTGCGGCTTAAATCGCTGCCAGGAAATTTATTGGGCCATATTGCCGCCCGAGCTGAACGCCAGCGTGCGTGCGGGCAACCCCCTTCCGTCACCGCCCGACAGCCCGTTAAATTGAGTGGTCACGTGACCAATGTTGGCCGGCAACGAGCGTCGTGCCCGGCCACTACGCTGACCGTGCTTGGCCGTGTCGGGTGGAGGAGGGCGCACGACACAAACGCTGAAAAAAATCAATGACCGGCGGAATGAAAGCAAAGTCGGCAACTCTCAAACACGAAAAACGCGGCAGCGAGTTGCCAGAGCTCATCTCTTTGGGGGTTAGGCCACCACGCAATGATCGCACGTCATGTGTGTTGATAAGACGCCCACCCACACCCCGCTCCCATCACCCCCCCACACCCCGCTCCCACCGCCCTCCCGCTCCCGACGCAGCCACACAAGGTCAATGTCACGTGCAAGGTCAATGTCGCGCGCACACAAAGCCTCCAAGGGCGCGACGATTATTGACGGTGTCGGCCTCGCCTCTCACCGGCGAATTGGAAGGGCGATTCTCGCAAACAAGTTTTGCAATCCAACTCTCACCTCGCACCGCCGCCATCAACACGGCGGTGGCGATGGTCTCGTGGCGATGGCAGTGATGGTGCTGGTCGCGTGTTAGTCGCGTGTTAGTCGTGACTTGGCGGTGCGGGGTGATGGCGGTGGTGATGATTGCGGTGAAAACGGTGGTGGTCGTGGTGATTGTGGTGGCAAATCGACTCAGTCTCAAATGAGTACCTGGTGCGGTGTGTAGTAAACATCGCCACTGGGGAGACAAAGGCTGCCGGGTGTGGTGCTGGCCACCCACCCCCTCGTGTCCCATGCCGGCCTTCATAGGTGCTCGCTAACAGCACTTGCCCCAACAGTCTGTTCAAGGCTATATGGGGGATCTTTGTCTTTGGTGGTAGTGGTCGTGATGGAGGTGGTGTTTTTGGTTGCGGTGCCGATGGCTGTGTGGGCGATGACGTTAATGATGACGGTGTGATGGTGGTGTGGTGATGATGATGACGGTGTGATGGTGGTGTGGTGATGACGATGATGATGACGGTGTGATGGTGGTGTGATGATGATGATGAGGACGGTGAGGATGAGGAATCTCACCGGCTTCTTCTTCCTCCTCATCCAAGTCATCGTCGTCCTCCTCGTCCTCCTCCTCCGAGCTGAAGGTCCCATCAGGGAGCGAGTAGACGCGGATCACTTGCTGCGAGACAGTATCAACATCGGCACCGCCGTCGTCAACATCAGCACCAACACCATCGACACAACCACTAACACGATAAGCACCACCACCACCATCACCACCACCATCACCACCATCATCACCATCACCACCATCATCACCATCATCACCACCATCACCACCATCACCACCACCATCACCACCATCATCACCATCACCACCATCACCACCATCACCACCACCATCACCACCATCATCACCATCACCACCATCACCACCACCATCATCACCATCACCACCATCACCACCATCACCACCACCATCACCACCATCCTCGCCATCACCACCATCCTCACCATCACCACCATCACCACCATCCTCACCATCACCACCATCCTCACCATCACCACCATCACCACCACCATCACCACCACCATCACCACCATCACCACCATCCTCATCACCACCAACGACGTCACCACTAACACCCATCAACAACATAAACGCCACCAACATCACCACCAACGTCCATTACAAACATCACCACTCACATCAACACGGACATCGGCACAACCACCGCTGCATCGGCACGATCACCGCTGCAATCGGTAGCAGCATCATCATCATGGGGCATCCTTTGCCAGTACCAAAATATGATAATAAGTTTTCCCCTTTTATCTGGCAACAAAACAGTTGTGTTAAGATTTTAAAACACCAAACTGAAACCTTTTACAAGGAATCATGTCTGCATTGACCACAATACTTGTGGTCAGAATGCAAACAAAAAACACACTGATAATATTTGCATTGTCCTTGAAACTGATTGGTCCACACCAGAGACAAAGAAAGCCTCGTCTCAAACGGTGTTAGACCAGAGGACGCCACAAGGCGTATAGAGAGTAGCATCGTCAACCATGAGCGGCAGAATTAGTCAGAGCAGTACCATCGTCACCACTATGAGACATCTCCTTTACCAGCGGCAAAATATAGTAATAGGTTTTTACCCTTTCAACTGGTACAAAAACTGACACCTTTATCCAAGGGATCATGTTTGCAATAACCACAACACAAGCAGTCAAAATGCAAACAAAAAGAAACAACTCTGATAATGATATGCACTGTCCTTGAAGTTGATTGGTCCACACCCGAGACAGCTTTTCTTAGAGCCTAGTCTCCATTGGTGTTGGACCAGATGACGCCAAAAGGCGTACAACTCATTATCATTATCAGAGTTGTTTCTTTTTGTTTGCATTTTGACTGCTTGTGTTGTGGTTATTGCAAACATGATCCCTTGGATAAAGGTGTCAGTTTTTGTACCAGTTGAAAGGGTAAAAACCTATTACAACACCGTCACCGTCCCCACCGTCAATTATTATCAGGATCATCATCATCACCATTCTTATCGTCCGTCTCGTTGATTCAATGTTTGCAACAAAACAGAGGGAGGGGGAGGGAGGGGGAGGGAGGCAGAGAGGGAGGCAGGGAGGGAGGCAGGCAGGGAGGCAGGGAGGGGGAGGCAGGGAGGGAGGCAGGGAGGCAGGCAGGGAGGCAGACAGGGAGGCAGTCCCACCTTGTTTGGGTCCTTGAGGATGAGGTACTTGCCCTCCGGCAGCTTCATGCAGGTGTCGACGATGCAGCGCAGGATGCCCCAAGCGTTCTCCAGGTTCAAGTTGATCTGGCTGGCGAACTCGCCCGGCTTGAACTGCTGCGTGCCCAGCACCACGTGGCGCGCAGAGTCCTTCACGTGGTAGCGCGACACGTAGCTGCGGTACGGCAGGGGTTGAAACGCAGCCCGATTATTTCAAAGATTCCAAGTCTACGGTTTAAAACAGGATCGTCACGGTCCGCGTCGTTTGTCTGCGAGCACCGATGAAGGCAGGCACGGCGCTCGCACGATGAGCGGGTGGACGGGAGGTCACCACGATAACCCGCCCGGCGCCCGCGTCGCGCCACCGATTGCCGCCGCACCGTGAAACAAAACCGCCATCGTGGCACGACTCGTGCGAGAGACCGCACCCTGGGCGAGCGAGCGAGAGAGGGAGAGAGCGAGAGGGAGAGAGCGAGTGAGAGAGCGAGAGACCGCACCCTGGGCGAGAGGGAGAGAGAGCGAGAGAGGGAGAGAGAGCGAGAGAGGGCGAGAGAGAGGGCGAGAGCGAGTCCACGGGACGAGCCGCTCACCCGAGCTTGAGGTACTCGGAGCTGGAGAGGAGGGCGCAGCAGGTCCACTTGGCGAGCTTGTACGAGTTGTTCTTGAGCTCCGTGGCGAGCACCGCGCCCCGCTGAGAGTCCAGCTTCTGACGCCACTCGACGCCGTTACAGAACTAGCGAGGCGGGATGACAGATACACACGCAGCTGTTGATACACAAATAAACGGATAGACATAAACACACACAGCTTCTGATGCCACTCGACCCTGTTACACAACACGACCCTCGTTAGTTATGTAACAGAGAGAAAGATACACACACAGCTGTAGATACAAAGAGACATACAAGTATAGTGGGTTCACCGACACACACAGACACAGATACACACACAGCTGTAGATACAAAGAGACGTACAAATGTAGCGGGTTCACTGAGACACACACATACACAGATACACACACAGCTGTAGATACAAAGAGACGTAGAAATGTAGCGGGTTCACTGAGAGACACACACTAACTCTGGATGCACGGGATAACGACATAAACAGGAAGTCGGCACACTGCCTGACCCACAATGCCGAGCACGACGACCCAGGGGAAGACGCAGCAATGAGGACTCCATTCCAGCAGACAGCCCCGACCCAGCCTCAGGACCTCCCTGTTATACCCCCCAGCGTGGCCTGGCTCCGCCCCCTTCCCGCCCCCTTCCGTAACCTCCCAGAAGGTTCTGGGCCATACCCCACGTGTCCCTTCTGTCACCTTTGGCCCACATCCTTACCCTGGCCCGTCACGTGCCCTCGCCAGCCAATCGGGCTGCTACGTCCTCAGATGCCCCCTCTCCTCTCTGCCAGCCACCAGCACTACGCCCCCTAGGGACCAGCTCTATGACATTGCATGCCCTGCTGGCAGAGAGGGCTACTACACTCCCCGTTCCACTATCAGTAACTGGCGGTAAGCGCCGTAGTGACCCATTCTATGTCACCACACAAATAAACAGATAGAGACACACACAGACACATCAAACGCACACACAACTCCTGACGACGCTCTGGCCGGCAATTACTAAGCGCGTGTCCACGTGTCAGAGGTCGCAATCGGGTACCCGATACCCGTACCCTACCCGATACCCGGCTACCCTGGTAGCCGTTTGCGACCCTGGTGCGGCCGGGTACGGGTAGCCGGGTAGGCCGTGAGTCACTGGTGAGTAACCGTTTGTCACTCATTTCCCAACGTCTTGTCTCTTCTCACAATTCAAGTTCCTAGAATCAACCCACCCGCGCCTGCAACATGGCTTCATCCCAGAGGTCGCAATCAGGTACGCGTACCCGTACCCTACCCGATACCCGGCCGGGTACGGGTTTTCGGGTATCGGGTAGGGTACGGGTACCCGTTTGCGACCCTGGTGCGGCCGGGTACGGGTACGGGTAAAGAATCAAAACCCGTTTGCGACCTCTGCCACGTGTCTCACCCGCGAGTCCCACTCGTTGAGGGTCTTGATGTTGATGAAGGAGACCTCTCCGTTGGCCCCGGTCAGCACGGCGTCGTGCTCGCAGCGAACGATCAGTTCGATGTCCTCTCCCAGCTTCCACTTGCGGTACCTGCGGGAGGACGGAGGGGGAGGGCCACGTTGCCGCGTGAGAATCGGGAGGCTCGCGACGGACGCTGCCTGGCAGAGTTAGGGGCAGTCGCCCCTACGGCAAAAACTAAGGGCGGGGGGGGGGATCGGGGCGAAGCTCGCAACAACGAGCGGAGCGCCACGCGTCTGGAACGAAGCGGAGCGGCGGAGTGGGGAGCACAGACGGTGCCATTTGCCGGTCATCTCAGGTCGGTCAAACGGGTCTGCCCCGTGACCTCCTGCACACAGCGAGCCTTAACAACACACTTCCCAATGTGCAAGTAGCCTGGCACAAGCGCTCTGGTGATATCCCTGCCGCCTAAGTGTCAAATGGCGGCCGTTGTTGTGAGTGCGAAGGTGTGTGTGTGTGTGTAGGTGTGTGTGTAGGTGTGTGTGTGTAGGTGTGTGTGTGTAGGTGTGTGTGTGTAGGTGTCCGGCAAAACAACCTCCTACCTCCTCGCGGTGCCGGACGGGCAACATTGTCGTGGGCAGTGCTGTGGGGGGAGGGCCAATGCCCATTGGCCTCTCCCCTCATGGCGTCTGTGACCGCCACAGTGGCTAAACGGGGGCTCTGGACGGGTGTGAGGGGCTGGTAACCCCTCCACCTTCAATTAACCACCACTAAACCACGAATTAAACATAAACCTGTAACAAATAAGCTTGTGCCGGAGGCCCCGGGGGGTCAGGCTTTTATGACGTCTCCTGGCCAAACCCCATTTGGCGGAGCCAGGAGATTGAATTTTCACCCTCGGGGCTCCTCCAGAAACAACAAAAAACCATTGCGGATGGCCACGTGGAATGTTCGAACGCTCACTGCGGAGGAGAGGCTGCCACTCCTCTGTCGGGAGCTGGACCGGTACCGCCTGGATCTCTGTGGCATTCAGGAGGTCCGGTGGACCGGTTCTGGCTCCTGCCACCATGAGGGGTGGACAGTCCTCTACTCGGGGCAGGAGACTGCCAAACAACAGGGTGTGGCTCTTCTTCTGAACAAAAGAATGAAGGGGGCATGGGAGCGTGGCGGTGAGGTGTGGGAAGCTGTAAGCCCCAGGATACTTTGGGCTCGCCTTCCCATCAACCAGAGGCGAGGAGTGGTGGTCGTGGTTACTTATGCCCCCACCGAAGACGAACATCCGTGGAGGGATGCAGGCAAAGCCGATGAGTCAGACGCTTTCTATGACCTCCTGTCACAGGTGCTGGCTAAAGTGGCCACTCGGGACAGAGTCATCTTGTTGGGTGACTTCAATGCCCGAGTTGGTCATGATGCTGGTACCTGGTCTGGAGTGATTGGAAGGCATGGGCCAGATCAGCTCAATAATAACGGTAGGAGGCTGCTAGATTTTTGTGCAGCCCATGGGCTTGTAATTACCAACACGCTCTTCCGGCATCGGCGCATCCACACAACATCATGGATACATGCCGGGTCCAAGCAAGAACATCTGCTGGACTACATAGTGACGGACCAGCGGATGCGAACCCATGTCCTTGACACCAGGACCTACCGTGGAGCTGATCTGTCCTCTGACCATCGACTAGTCATCTGTAAGATGCGCCTGCCTTTCTTCCACTCTGGTGGTGGGTGTACACCCAGGATCCCATTCCAACCAAAAGTGGCCTGGTCTCAGTTAGCTGATGAAAGTTGCAAGCGAGAATTTCATCATCGCTTGCAGCTGGGGTTGGCATCGTCCCCCACTCCACCTGATGTCGAGGGGAAATGGGCGAGGTTTAAGACTGTGACTCATGCAGCTGCAATGGCTGCTTTGGGTACGCGGTCCAGACCTCCCCAGAAACCCTGGCTGACAGAGGAGGTGTTCAGGTTAATTGAGAAAAAGCGTCAGGCCCACTCTCATCGCCTACAGCATCCCACGTCAGAGAATGAGGAGGTTTACCGCAGCCTTCGCTCGGAAGTTCGGAGAGCCGTAAGGCGTTGTAAGGATGGGTGGTGGTCGCGGGTTGCTGAGGAGATGGAGTCTGCCTCAGTGGCCCGTGATCACAAATCACTATTTAACTCCATCAAAAAAGTAACCTGCAGCGCCACACCTATTACCATCATTAGAGGAAAAAACGGTGATCCAATCTCCGACCCCCAGGAACAGGTTTGCAGATTTGCTGAGCATTTCTGTGAAGTCCTGGGGGAGGGAAATTCTCTCAGCCAGGAAAACATCATGGCACAAAGTGGTGATAACCCTGCTGAGGCTGCGGTGCCTCAAATATTGGAAGAGGTCACCCCCTGTGAGTGGCTGGCTGAGGTGCCAGCTGTTGAGGAAGTACTGAGGGCGATCCGGAGTCTGAGACCAGGGAAGGCATCGGGCAGAGATGATCTCCCAAGCGAAATGCTGAGGGAGGGTGGCGTTTGTGCACAGACTGCCCTATATGACATCATAACAACAGTCTGGACCACTGGACGGGTTCCGCAGGACTGGAAGGATGCCCTGGTGGTTCCCCTCTTTAAGAAGGGGGACCGTACCGACTGTAACAACTACAGGGGCATCTCACTCCTCAGTGTGCCGGGTAAGGTCCTGGCAAGGATTATTCAACATCGCCTTGCTAGGCACGCTGAGGAGAGGCTTGCGGAGCCCCAATGCGGTTTCAGGAAAGGGCGGTCCTGCACAGATGCCATATTTTCTGTCCGTCTGCTACAGCAGAGGTGTAGGGAATTCCAAAAAGACCTACATCTCTGCTTTATTGACCTGGTCAAGGCCTATGATACCATCAGTAGGACTGGGCTCTGGGTTTTTCTTCGTGCTTTCGGAGTCCCTGACCCTCTGCTCACGATCATTAAGGACCTTCATGATGGTGAGCGGGCCCGGGTAAAACTACGTGGCCGGGAGTCGGAGCCTTTCCCTGTACACCTTGGGGTGCGACAGGGATGTCCTCTGGCTCCCACATTATTTAACATCTATTTTGACCGCGTAGTTCGTGAAGCCTTCAATAGCTGTACCGGAGGAATTTCCATTTGGTACAGATATAATGGGAGGCTGATCGACGCCCGGGTGCGATCAAGGGATGGCTCCCTATTGGTCAACCACGTTATGTATGCCGATGATTTGGTAATAGCTGCTCATTCAGAAGAGGAGTTGGAGACGCTGCTGCTGAGACTGGAGCGTGCCACCAAGAGGTGGGGCCTTACCATCAGCCCCACCAAAACTAAGCACCTGCCTGGGTATTTTGTACCATCGGACACTCCACCCCCACAACTCCCAATTGGTGATGGGGCAGTTGTGGAGAGAGTGGAGAGTTTCCCATACCTGGGCAGTGTGCTTATGACCGGCTCCAGTCTATCAGCAGAGGTCTCACTCCGAATCAGTCGAGCGGCAATATCTTTTCATCGGTTGCGTAACGCTGTGTGGAAGCTACCTGGTCTGTCGCTCCGCACGAAGCTTCAGGTCTTCTCGGCCACGGTCATTCCCTCCCTTCTCTACGCTTGCGAGACGTGGACCCCCCTGGTGGAGCATCTTCGCCGGTTGGAAACATTTAGGCTGGCCTGCCTACGATCCATCCTGGGTTTAACCAGGCTGGATTGTGTGAGGAGCTCACAAATCCTTGAAAGATCTGGGCAAAGTCCCATCAGTGAGCTCCTCCGGCAGGCAAGGCTGCGTTGGCTGGGTCATGTAGCCCGCATGCCCAGCCACCGCATGCCTAAACAGCTTTTGTTCGGCCGGATCGAGGGGGCTAGACGGGCGCGGCACGGGCTGGAGAAGAGATGGAGTGATGTGGTACAGGAGGACGTGGAGCTGAGTGGACTTGCCGATGACTGGTACCAGCGGTGTCAAGATCGGCCTCAGTGGAGGAGGCTCGTGAAGGACGCTACTGGGCAGTTGGAGGCAGTCGCCCTCCAACAACAACGGAGGGCGGAGGAGCGACGCTCACAACAACGAGCGGAGCGCCGGGTGGCTAAAGCACAGCAAGTTGGCACAGTAGGGGGCACAGGTGGTGCATCAGCCAGTCATCTCGGTCATCTCGGTCAGTCGACCCGTGGCACCTGGGTCTGCCCCGTGACCTCCTGCCAGCGGGCTTTCGACACTTCACGTGGCCTCAAGGTGCACTTGGCCTGGCACAAGCATCGTGGTGACGTCACCGCCACTTAGTGGCGAATGGCGGTTGTTGTTGTTGTTGTTGTGTAGGTGTGTGTGTGTAGGTGTGTGTGTGTAGGTGTGTGTGTAGGTGTGTGTGTAGGTGTGAATGTGTAGGTGTGTGTGTAGGTGTGTGCGTGTGTGTGTGTAGGTGTGTGTGTGCGTGTGTGTTGGTTAACAGTGGGGGGCGGTAGTGTAACGGTTAGCGCGCTGCGCTACGAACCCAGCGGCCCGGGTTCAATTCTCACTCACGGCCAACACGGTGACGATTATCTGAACCGGTTCAGGGCTTCCCCCTAGGTCGACTCAGCCTCAAATGAGTACCTGGTGCGGTGTGTAAACAGCGTCAACTAGAGAGACAAAGGTGGATGGGCGTGGTGCTGGCCATCAAAACCTCTCGTGTGCCGTGTCGGCCTTCATAGGTGCTCGCTAACAGCACTTGCCCCAACAAGTCTTAAAGGCTACACGGGGGATCTTTGTGTGTAGGAAGTGGTGGAGCAGTGGCTAGCGCATCGCTTACAAACATCAAACCCAGTAGTGGAGCGATATCTGAACAGTCCTGGGCCTCCTCTAGGTCGACTCGGCCTTAAACAACTGTTGTGTAAATAGCAGCACTGGGGAGACAAAGGAGGCCTGACATGGTGCTAGCCACCCCCCGCCCCCTCAGCCTTAATAGGTGCTCACTAACCGCACGTTTTTTTTTATAAACAAACACCGATCATAATCTCATTGTATATCTGCCACAGATAATCTAAAAGGTTCCACGTATTTCGGAAGTAGATCCGCGGATTTCTTTCGGGTCCAGCCCTGATACACGGCGCTACAGAGTTATGTTTGGGATCCGCGGATTTCTTTCGGGTCCACCCTGCCGAGACGGCGCTTCAGAATTCTGTTTGAGATCTCAGTTTGTGGTTAAACGTAAAACGCGTGCACGTGCGCACAAACACGTTGGGGGAGGATCTCACCTGTAGCCCACAGACGCAACTTCCGCTCCCTGGAGGTCATCCTCCGTGAAGGGGTTGGGCTTGGGGAACTTGTACTTCTCTGCACCCTGAACACAGCACAAAGATCCCTATTTAGCCTTAACAGACTTGTAGGGGTGGGGAGGGTCTGGGTGGGGAGGGTGGGGCTGGGTGGGGAGGGTCTGGGTGGGGAGGGAGGGTCTGGGTGGGGAGGGTGGGGCTGGGTGGGGAGGGGCTGGGTGGGGAGGGGCTGGGTGGGGAGGGGCTGGGTGGGAAGGGAGGGGCTGGGTGGGGAGGGTGGGGCTGGGTGGAGAGGGGCTGGGTGGGGAGGGGCTGGGTGGGGAGGGGCTGGGTGGGGAGGGGTGCTGGGTGGGGAGGGTGGGGCTGGGAGCGGTGGGGCTGGGAGGGGCTGGGTGGGGAGGGTGGGGCTGGGTGGGGGGTGGGAGGGGTGGGGCTGGGTGGGGAGGGGCTGGTCACCCCGTGGTGCCCTTATAAAACTCAACGTTTAACCTACTCACGCCGGCTTGTGCCCGCCCTCACAGTCGGGCATATTTGCGGAATACACCACGCCGCCGTTGACCCTGCAGGCCATTGACCGAGCAACCCAACGTTCCTACCAGCTCCCTCCGCAGGACAACGTGTTTATAAAGCCCACAGAAAACCAGCGGTCGCGCTACAGGAGCGCAATGGGGTGAGAACTGTACCTCAACACGTGTGGCGTGGACGGTCAAAGCCGGGATAAGGAAAACCCGCGATGGGGAAAGTTTGAGTGTCGGTGGCGATCCATTCATACCCCATTGTCACATCTCCTCCCCGCGTCTCCCATCTGTCCACTGTGCCCCCACCCCGCTGGTTATCCCCACGTGCCCATGTCCCCCACCCCCATGTGTCCCGCGCGTGCCCGTGTCTTCGTGTCTCCCATCTCTCCCCCCGTGTCTCCCATCTCCCCCCCGCGTCTCCCATCTCCTCCCCGTGTGTCTCCGTGTCTCCCCCTCATGTCCCCGCTTATGCCTGTATCCCCCACGTGTGCCCGTGTCTCCCATCTCCCCGCCGTGTGCCCCCACGTAAGCCTGTGTCCCTGTGTCTCCCATCTCCCCCATGTGTCCTTGTGTGTGCCTGTGTGTCCCTGTGTCTTCCATCTCCCCCCATGTGTTCCTATGTCTCTAATCTCGCCCCCTCATGTGTCCCCGTGTGCGCCCAGCCCCCCGCCGTGTCCCTGCGCGTGCCCGTGCGTGGCACACCATCTTGAGGCACTGCTGGGAGAAGTTGTGGTTGATGAAGGTGGCCTCGAGTGCGAGGTTCCGGGGGGAGTTGATGGCGTTCCCCTCCTCCTGCGGGGGCTCGTTCGCCGTCTCGCTCACCGTCAGCAGGTCTGACGCACGCGCACACGACAAGAGTTTAACACGCAGAAGTAGTGGCGGCGGGACGCTTACGCGACCAATATCATCCACAAGAGGCTTTTTGGGTTAGAACGCGTAAATACAAATGCGTCAATTCGTCACTCGTACAGCACGAACCGGTGTGTTGGAGAGCCAAGCCACAACATTCACAATCAGAGTCCGACGTCTCGCCGACGACGACGACAACCGCCGTTAAGTGGCGGTGACGTCACCACGGCGCTTGTGCCATGCCGGGGGCACTTTTGAGGCCACGTCAAAGTGGTCTCAACAACACCGTGGATCGTGCCCGTCGTACTCGCTCAACGGAGGGCACCTCAACCCGCCATTCGTAGGGGGTGGGCTACTTCTTCCAATATTTGAGGCACTGCAGCCCCAGCAGGGGTCAACCCCGACCTTGTCCATGATGTGTTCTGAACCGATTTCCCCTCCCCCAAAACCTCAGAGAAATGCTCTGCAAACCTGCAGATCTGTCTCTGGCTGGGGGGGTGTCAAGATTGGATCAGCGTTCTTTCCCCTGATGGGCGATAGATGCGGCACTGCCGGTTACTTTCTTGATGCAGTTAAATGAGAGTGACCACATTCATCGGCGCTCGCTAACAGCGCTTGCCCCAACAGTCCCTGCCAAGGCTACACGGGGGAACCGTTGTCGTCGTGTACACCAGCGTTCTTCACCAATTTTCAATCGGGGGGGGGGGCACTTTCGTCGATAAGACATCATCGCTGCGAGTGCCGCCGCACATTTGAAACCATTGCCGTTTGACAGCACAACGACGATGATGATGGGGGGGGCGTTTTAACATTTGTGTATTGTCGGGGGGGGGGGGGGGCACGTCAGGTGGCCGCACTAAAAGACCACCAGGGGAAGGCCACCACGGGGCCACCGTAGTGACGTCACCGCCACTTGCAACCAAGAACGCCGGTGTGTAGGCGAATGCGTGGGGGGGGGGGGTGGGAGTAGAAACCGAAGTCGGAGTTGTCCCTCTTGTCGAAGAAGAGCTTGGAGCCGACGCGCTGCACCAGGATGTCCCACGAGTAGACGGAGCGTGTGCAGCACATGAGCGTCGCCAGGATCGCGTCCGTCGCAAACACGTTCCCCTCGCTCTTAGCCAGCTGGGATGTCGCGGACACGCGCACAAAGATGTACACACACGCACATTAGGGTTGTTTAAACGAGAAGTGGTCAACCGGTATCTCATACCGGCACTTAACGGAACAACGACACGGCGTGTCCTGACACTTTAAAATTCCTACGCTGCAAAGTTTCCGCAGACGAGGAAACAGCAGTGAAGGTTCAACTTCTTTCGCGCCGTCCGCAGCCAACCGTGCTAACCGGAAAGTGCTTTGGAAGGACAGCAAATTGAACACAAGAAGCAGTTCTAAAGAAATTAAGTTTTCACTTGTGCGTGTGTGAGATCTGGTGAGCTCATCTGTCAAACAAGGCTGCATTGGCTGGGTTACGTAGCCCGCATGCCCAACCACTACGTGCCGGATGCAGGGGTCTAAAAGGACGTGGTACACGCAAGAGAAGAGATCGGCTGATGTGGTACAGAAAGATCAGCGGTGTCAAGATCAGCCTTTATGAAGGAGGCTCGTGAAAGATCCTCCTCGACAGATGGAGGATGTTGCCTTCTAGCAACGAGGGCAGAAGGAGCGACGCTCACAACAACGCGCGGAGCACCGGGTGGCTAAAGCACAGCAAGTTGGCAGAGCAGGGGGCACAGGTGGTGCATCGGCCATTCATCTCAGTCGGTCAACCCACTTGGGTGTCGTGTGACCTGCTAGCTCGCCTTCGACACTTGGCGTGTCCTCAAAGTGCACCTAGCCTGGCACAAGCGCGCCGTGGTGACGTCGCCGCCGCCACTCAGTGGCGAATGGCGGCGGTGGTTGTTGTTGTTGCACTGAGGAGGAGACCTTGCGGATGACGGGGTCATCGGTGGTGGTGACCGTGTGGAAGATTCTCTTGATGCTTTTCAGCGGCTTCTCGGAGCGCGTCGTGATGCGGTCAAACGCCTTGTCATAGTGCTCCAGCTCCCCCAGACACTCTCTACACAGACACACGCAGACACATACACACACAGGCCACTATTACAATCATACAGATAAAGACCTCCCCCCCGCCCCCATAGACTGTTGGGGCAAGTGCTGTTTGCGAGCACATATGAAGGCCGGCATGGCGCACGAGGGAGTGGGTTACAAGGACCACACCCGGCCGCCTTTGTCTCCCCAAGCGGCGATGCGTTTACACGCCGCACCAAGTACTCATTTTGTTCTTTCGGTAAAGTCACGTAGGTGAAAATGAAATAAAACTAACTAATCTTCTTGGCTCTTTCGGTAAAGTCACGTAGAATGGCTGCTTGCGTTGTGGCCGAAACGTCGTGAGAATAATTTTATTATGTTTTATTTAATTATTTTTATTACTTCCCTTCTACGTGACTTTACCGAAAGAACCAAG
Source organism: Lethenteron reissneri (assembly GCF_015708825.2). Taxonomy (NCBI): domain Eukaryota; kingdom Metazoa; phylum Chordata; class Hyperoartia; order Petromyzontiformes; family Petromyzontidae; genus Lethenteron; species Lethenteron reissneri. Next base: position 6,745,919 of record NC_083841.1, on the reverse strand, counting down.
AAGATGAATCCCTGCAGTCACGAAAGCTTTAAATCGAAAAATAACTAAATCACGACGTTTCGGAGGCAACACAAGCTTCCGTCATCAGGTGGAACGACCACAGCAAAATAGTTTTTACTGTAGTGGGCAGAGAGAGCTGTACGTGGCAAGCCATTACATAGGGTAAGAGCCAGGGAGAAGGGATGCAGGGGCGGGGGGTGTGGAGTCGGGGGCGGGGGTTTAAGCTGTTGTAGCCCCGAGGTAATTAGGATATTATCATATTATCATATCATATTAATCACATTGAAAAAAAAATTGCTGTGGTTGTTCCACCTGATGACGGAAGCTTGCGTTGCCTACGAAACGTCGTGATTGAGTTATTTTTATTTTATTTCATACCTACGTGACTTTACCGAAAGAACCAAAGAGTATGGATCCTTGCAGTCACGAAAACTTCACATCTGGAAGCACTCATTTGAGGCCGAGTCAAACTTGGGGAGGCCCAGGACCGATTCAGATAATCGTCACTGGCATCGGCCGTGAGTGGGAATCCAACTCGGGTCGCCGGGTTCATAGCACACCGGACCAACCGCTACAAAGACAAAGAGCCCCCGTATAACCTTTAAATACCATTGGGGAAAGTGCTGTTAGCGAGCACCTATGAAGACCAGCAGGCCACACGAGTGGGTTGCCAGCACCACATTCATATTCACGCGATCTAACGCAAAAAAACCTATATTAGTGTTGTTTCTGTTGATACTACTGCTGATGATAGTGTTGATGATGACGATACCGCCGTTGTTGCTACAACCGTTTCTGCCGATACCGCTGCTGCTACCGACGACGATGACGCCGATTCTAATTGACGATTCTGCCGACGCTGTGGAGTAGAAGAGGCTCACATGTCAACGGGCTCAGCCACATCCACGTATCTCATCTTCATGAGTCGCGGGAAATCCATCTCCTCCTTGACGTCCCAGTCGCTGCGGACCTCTACGGAGGAGTCGCGTGGCTTCTGCTGCTCACACGTGCGCAGAGACGCGGACGAGGGGATGCAGGCAGAGAAACGCATGAGCAGAGCCAGAGACATGTACAGAAACACACGCCGCGATAAGGCACGACAAGCGAGAAGCACACACACGGATACAGACAGAGATAAACACATCAGGATGTAGAGACACACACAGGGATGTACAGAGACAGATCTACATAGAGATACACATACACATGTACCAGAGATGTAAAGTATACAACGAGAAACACAGGGATGTAGAAAACAGAGATACAAAGGACACACACACACAGATAAACACATTCAGATATACACACAGAGCACACACACTGAGATACACCACAAAGACACACTCCCCGTACAGCCTTTTAACAGACTGCTGAGGCAAAGTGCTGTTAGCGAGTAGCACCTATCAAGGCCGGCACTGCACGCAGGGGGGGTGGGTAGGTGGGCCAGCACCACACAAAGACAAAGATCCCCCGTGTAGCCTTAACAGACTGTAGGGGCAAGTGCTGTTAGCGAGCACCTATGAAGGCCAGAATGGTATATGAGGGGGTGGGTGGCCAGCACCACGCCCGACCGCCTTTGTCTCCCCAGTGGCGATGTTTACACACAGCACCAGGTACTCATTTGAGGCCGAGTCGACCTAGGAGAGGCCCAGGACCTGTTCAGATAATCGTCACCGGTGTTGGCCGTGAGCGGGAATCGAACTCGGGTCACCGGGTTCATAGCGCAGCGTAGCGAAAACCGCTACACCCACCGCTCCCCACAGCACAACACAAACAACAACAACAACGACAACAACTTTGATGGTCTCACCTGCCCCTTCTGATCCCATCTTTGTCTCCCTCCAAACTGCTTCTGCAGTTTCTGAATCCTTTGCCGGTCTCTAACAACCGCACACACATACACGCCACGCACACACACGCCACGCACACACATACACGCCACGCATACGCACACACATACACGCCACGCACACACATACACGCCACGCACACACACACACGCCACGCACACACACACACGCCACGCACACACACACACGCCACGCACACACACGCCACGCACACACACCACGCACACACGCCACGCACACACACACACGGGCACACACACCCACGGCACAGCACACACACTACACGCACAGCACACACCACGCCACGACACACACACCACGCACACACGACACGCCACACACACTACACGCCACGCACACACACACACGCACACACACGCCACGCACACACACACACGCACGCACACACCACATCACGCACACACACACACGCCCACGCACACACACACACGCCACGCACACACACAGCACGCACCACACACACGAACCACGGCCACGCACCACAGCACACACACGCCACGCACACACACACACGCCACGCACACGACACCCACGCCACTACACACAACACCACGCACACACACAAGCCACGCACACACACACACGCCACGCACACAGCACACACGCACGCACACACACGCACAGCACCAACACACGCCACGCCACACCACGCCACGCCACACACACACACGCCACGCACAACACATCGCCACGCACACACACACGCCACGCACACACACGCCACGCACACACACACACCACGCCACACACACACGCCACGCACACACACAACGCCCGCACACACCACCGCCCACGCACACACACACGCCCACGCACACACGCCAGCACACACACACACGCCACGCACCAACATACACGCCACGCACACACATACACGCCACGCACACACGCCACGCAACACACATACACGCACGCACACACACACACACACGCCACGCACACACACACACGCCACGCACACACACGCGCCACGCACACACCACACGCCACGCACATCACCACACACACACGCCACGCACACACACACGCCACCACACACACACACGCCACGCACACACACGCCACGCACACACACACCGCCACGCACACACACGCCACGCACACCACACACACACACACGCACACAACACGCCACGCACACACACACGCCCGCACAACGCACACACACACACGCCACGCACACACCCCACGCCACAGCACACAACACCACGCAACACACACACGCCACGCATAACACACGACACGCCACCGCACACACACACACACGCCACGCACCACACACACGCACACAGCACACACGCCACGCACACACACACACACGCCACGCACACACACACGCCACGCACACACACACGCCACGCACACACACACACGCCACGCACACACATACACGCCACGCACACACATACACGCCACGCACACACATACACGCCACGCACACACACACACGCCACGCACACACACGCGCCACGCACACACATACACGCCACGCACACACACGCCACGCACACACACACGCCACGCACACACACACGCCACGCACACACACACACGCCACGCACACACACCACGCACACACACACACGCCACGCAAACACACACACGCCACGCACACACACACGCCACGCACACACACACGCACACACACACGCCACGCACACACACACACGCCACGCACACACGCCACGCACACACACACGCCACGCACACACACACACGCCACGCACACACACACACGCACACACACACACGCCACGCACACACATACACGCCACGCACACACATACACGCACGCACACATACACGCCACGCACACAACACACGCCACGCACACACACACACGCCACGCACACACACACACGCCACGCACACACACACACGCCACGCACACACACGCCACGCAAACACACACACGCCACGCACACACGCCACGCACACACACACGCCACGCACACGCCACGCACACACACACACCACGCCACGCACACACACACACGCCACGCACACACGCCACGCACACACACACGCCACACCACACACGCCACGCACACACACACACGCCACGCACACACACACACGCCACGCACACACACACACGCCACGCACACACACACACGCCACGCACACACATACACGCCACGCACACACACACACGCCACGCACACACACCACGCACACACACACACGCCACGCACACACATACACGCCACGCACACACATACACGCCACGCACACACGCCACGCACACACACACACGCCACGCACACACACACACGCCACGCACACACACACACGCCACGCACACACACCACGCACACACACACACGCCACGCACACACATACACGCCACGCACACACACACGCCACGCACACACATACACGCCACACACACCACACACACGCACACACACACACGCCACGCACACACCACGCACACACACCACGCACACACCACACACACGCACACACATACACGCACACACACACGCCACGCACACAGTCAACGACGAGTCCCGTGAAGGGCGACAAGCTGCGTCACGTGCAACAGAATGGCCACCGGGCAACGACGACTCGTAACAAGGGCGGACCTCTCCTTCTGCTTGGCGCTCTTGGACAGGGTCTGCATGTTCAGCGCCTGCATCTGCAGCCTGCGCTCCTTCTCACGGCGCATGTTGCGTTGCTGCAGAGAGAGAGAGACACGCGCGCACACAACAGCGTGTTACGGTGGCGGTAGTGTTAAGCGTAGCGCTAGGGAGAAGCGTTCGAGGCAGGGATAGTGTTAGAGGTGCAAGGCTCATGTTGGGGCTAGAGGTAGTGGTATTTGTTGAAGGGCTAGCGTCAGGGCTAGTGGTAGGGGTTGTATTGAAGGTAATCGCAGAGTAAAAAGTAGTTGTGTTGGTCACAGGGCTAGAGGTGTTATGGGGAAGGGTATGCGTGTGTATGCAAACACGTGTGGATGCGTATACGTACACACACGTATCAGTTTAAGACGTAGGCTTTCGTAAATGTTGTAGTGTGTTTACTCTAGAACACATCGGGGTGCCGAGCTAGTAACGAATTCGCAAGTTTCGGTTTACGTGACAAACCTCACTAATTGACTGTGTTGGGTTGTGGCGGGTTTAACGACACATTTGTATTTACGCAATCTAACCCCTCCCCCCCAAAAAAACGCTATGGATACAAATCTATGTACGTAGACAAACCCGTCAACCCCTTATCAGTGCCCTACCTTCTGTGACAAACCTTTCTTCCCGACAGACCTGTTCTTCACCTGAGGACGGCTGCTTGCGTTGTGGCCGAAACGTCGTGAGAATTGTATTTTATTAAGTTTTATTTTTATTATTTTATTATTTCCCTTCTACGTGACTTCACCGAAAGAACCAAGAAGATGAATCCCTGCAGTCACGAAAGCTTTACATAGAAATTTAGTGCCCTACCTTATTACGGACAAATTCAGACCTCACTGGTCACCCCGTGCTCCTCATAAATCTCAACGTTCATCCTACAAAGTCACATGACAAACGGCTGCACGCCATGTGGACCTGAAAACTAAATTTCCCTGTACAAGAATACGGCTAAACCGTATGGGTTGACAGCTATGCATAGATGTGTGTATACATACACACTTGTGTGTCTACGTTTTAAGTTTCATTTATTAAAGGTGTTGCCCTGTGAGCCATGCGGCTCTTGAGTCGGGTGCAACCGCAACAAACAAAATGTGAGCGGAGAACATCTTAAAGCGACGACGCACGACAGAAACATCCTGGGATAAACCAGCAAATCTTCCAAAAAAAAAAACCCGCCGTATTACAACGCTGTGTGCAAAAATCCCAGTGTGATGCAAGTCAAACAATAACAACCGTAATACAATTTAGATTAATTCTAGATTTGAAGTTTTCGTGACTGCAAGGATTTATATTCTTTGGTTCTTTCGGTAAAGTCACGTAGGTGAAAAAAAATATTTAACCATAATACAATATAGATTACCCACATGTTTTCTAAATCACCAAAATAACGCTATAAAAACAATGTAGCGACAGTAACCATGGGAACAGGTGCGCGTGTGTCTGCACAACACCTGAGTGAATTTCATGCGGTTCTTCTGGAAGATGGATTTCTGCACGCGGGTGGTGTCCACCAGCTGGAAGCTGCCCTCATCCTCCTCGTGGAAGTACGCGTACTGACTACCCCCGCCAAACTGGGACGAATACTTGTCTACTCGCACACACGCAGACACACACACAGATGTACTACCACATACACACACACTGACATATTACAAGTCATACACACACACAGATGTACTACCACATACACACACACTGACATATTACAAGTCATACACACACACAGATGTACTACCACATACACACACACTGACATATTACAAGTCATACACACACACAGATGTACTACCACATACACACACACTGACATATTACAAGTCATACACACACACAGATGTACTACCACATACACACACACCGACATATTACAAGTCATACACACACACAGATGTACTACCACAAACACACACTGACATATTACAAGTCATACACACACACAGATGTACTACCACAAACACACACCGACATATTACAAGTCATACACACACACAGATGTACTACCACATACACACACACCGACATATTACAAGTCATACACACACACAGATGTACTACCACATACACACACACTGACATATTACAAGTCATACACACACACAGATGTACTACCACACACACACACTGACATATTACAAGTCATACACACACACAGATGTACTACCACATACACACACACTGACATATTACAAGTCATACACACACACAGATGTACTACCACATACACACACACTGACATATTACAAGTCATACACACACACAGATGTACTACCACATACACACACACCGACCAATTACAAGTCATACACACACACAGATGTACTACCACATACACACACACTGACATATTACAAGTCATACACACACACAGATGTACTACCACATACACACACACTGACATATTACAAGTCATACACACACATAGATGTACTACCACATACACACACACCGACATATTACAAGTCATACACACACACAGATGTACTACCACATACACACACACCGACATATTACAAGTCATACACACACACAGATGTACTACCACATACACACACACTGACATATTACAAGTCATACACACACACAGATGTACTACCACATACACACACACTGACATATTACAAGTCATACACACACACAGATGTACTACCACATACACACACACCGACATATTACAAGTCATACACATCTTCTCGGTAAAGTCACGACGTTTCGGCCACAACGCAAGCAGCCGTCCTCAGGTGAAGAATGAGGACGGCTGCTTGCGTTGTGGCCGAAACGTCGTGAGAATTGTATTTTATTATGTTTTATTTTTATTATTTTATTATTTCCATTCTACGTGACTTTACCGAAAGAACCAAGAAGATGAATCCCTGCAGTCACGAAAGCTTTAAATCGAAATTTAAGACACACACACACAGCAGTCATCTTGCACGCATGAATTATGACCATCCACGCAAAAAACTGCGATGAGTAATTACGTACAACAGCACTCCCGATTATCCGCGCTAATGACGGTGAAGACGGCCGCGGATTATTCCAAATCGCGGATAATCCAAATTCATGAACATTTTCCGCCGGATCTGTGCCAAAATCCACGAACATCGGTAAAGTTTCGATTGAGAACGAATATGACCAACCGATCGACGTGCGTGCTCAGTGATAACACTTTCAGAGCCACGCCAATCAACAGCAATCAAACTCCGCCCACTGTCGTAAAGATATGGCAACTACTGTACTGTAGAGGCGATCACGTAGAATTCGGGTTAACCAGAGAAACATATTTCTTCCGTTTAAGCACGCGACTTGAAATAAACATTTCCAACAATAACGATGTATAACGGCTTTAAGATAATTAATTTGGGCTTAAGGGAAAATCCATGAGTTGTTAATGTCAAAATCTCAGGTGCACAATTAATTCCCAAAGCAGATAAACCGCATGCGAATAATGGAGTCTACTGTATATATATATATATTTTTTAAATAAAATTGCTGAGCCTCAGACAGAAAACGACCAGCAACAAACAGCACTATCAAGTTGTAATCGTTGAGTGTTGACACTTTTCTTGAATTGAGCAAAGTCACACGTGTGGAATAGTGTGAGTAAATTAAGCAGAAACGATAAGTGTTTGTGACCTACAGCGTAGCAAGTAAGTTCGTGAGTAAATGTGATTGAAAGTCTTTGTGCGAGTGGATGAGTGAGTCCCTGCAGTGTGGTGAATGACGCTGAAACGACAAGTGTTGTGACCTACAGCGTAGCAAGTAAGTTCGTGAGTTAATGTGTGATTGAACGTCTTTGTGCGAGTGGATGAGTGAGTCCCTGCAGTGTGGTGAATGACGCTGAAACGACAAGTGTTGTGACCTACAGCGTAGCAAGTAAGTTCGTGAGTTAATGTGTGATTGAACGTCTTTGTGCGAGTGGATGAGTGAGTCCCTGCAGTGTGGTGAATGACGCTGAAACGACAAGTGTTGTGACCTGCAGTGTGGCGAGTAAGTTCGTGAGTAAATGTGATTGAAAGTCTTTGTGGAAGTGGTTGAGTGAGCCCTGCAGTGTGGTAAATGACGTAAAAACGACAAGTGTTGTGACCTACAGTGTAGCGAGTAAGTTCGGGAGTAAATGTTTTTTTACAAAGCACTAATGAAATCGGTTAAAAGAAAAAAAACAATCGTGAATGTTTTTTATTCATTTAACCCCCCCACAATTTGTGAGTAAATGTGATATTTCGACCGAGTTAATGGCACGCACTTGTGTAGCGCTTGTCCTGGTACGTGGATCCGGTCCAATCGGCAACCTGCAACAAAATGACAATCAAGATGAGGGAGTTCATAGTAGCCGGGGTCAGAGGTGCTGAGCCATTACCGCTTAGCTCAGGGGTTGAGGGTTTAAACAATGGATCAGGGCGTCTCTCTCTCTCTCTCTGGGGTTCATAATGGCCAAGTTGGAGAGACTGAACCATCACTGCTGAGATGCTGGGTTCAGGGTTCAACCCCTGGGTGTGGGCGTCTCCCTCTCTCAAGGGATTCATAATCACCATGTTAAAGACACTCAACTATCACCGCTGAGATGCTGGATTGAGGGTTCAACCCTGGGTGTGGGTGTCTCCCTCCCTCCCTCTCAATGGATTCTTAATGGCCAAGTTGGAGACGCTGAACCATCACTGCTGAGTTCCTATGTTGAGGGTTCAAACCCTGTGTGTGGGTGTCTCTCTCTCTCTCCCTCAAGGGATTCATAATGGCCAAGTTGGAGACACTCAACTATCACCGCTGAGATCCTGGGTTGAGGGTTCAACCCCTGGGTGTAGGCGTCTCTCTCTCAAGGGATTCTTAATGGCCATGTTGTAGACGCTGAACCATCACTGCTGAGTTCCTGTGTTGAGGGTTCAACCCCTGGGTGTGGGTGTCTCTCTCTCAAGGGATTCATAATCGCCAAGTTGTAGACACTGAACCATCACTGCTGAGATGCTGGGTTGAGGGTTCAATCCCTGGGTGTGGGTGTCTCTCTCCCTCTCTCTGGGATTCATAATGGCCAAGTTGGAGACGCTGAACCATCACTGCTGAGATGCTGAGTTAAGGGTTCAACCCCTGGGTGTGGGTGTCTCTCTCTCCCTCCCTCAAGGGATTCATGATGGCCAAGTTGGAGAGACTGAACCATCACTGCTGAGATGCTGGGTTGAGGGTTCAACCCCTGGGTGTGTCTCTCTCTCCCTCTCTCAGGGGATTCTTAATGGCCAAGTTGGAGACGCTGAACCATCGCTGCTGAGTTCCTGTGTTGAGGGTTCAACCCCTGTGTCTGGGTGTCTCTCCCACTCTCATGGGGTTCATAATGGCCAAGTTGGAGATGCTGAATCACCACTGCTGAGATGCTGGGTTGAGGGTTCAACCCCTGGGTGTGGGTGTCTCTCTCTCCCTCCCTCAAGGGATTCATGATGGCCAAGTTGGAGAGACTGAACCATCACTGCTGAGATGCTGGGTTGAGGGTTCAAGCCCTGGGTGTCTCTCTCTCTCAAGGGATTCATAATGGCCAAGTTGTAGACACTGAACCATCGCTGCTGAGTTCCTGTGTTGAGGGTTCAACCCCTGTGTCTGGGTGTCTCTCCCACTCTCATGGGGTTCATAATGGCCAAGTTGGAGATGCTGAATCACCACTGCTGAGATGCTGGGTTGAGGGTTCAACCCCTGGGTGTGGGTGTCTCTCTCTCCCTCCCTCAAGGGATTCATGATGGCCAAGTTGGAGAGACTGAACCATCACTGCTGAGATGCTGGGTTGAGGGTTCAAGCCCTGGGTGTGGGTGTCTCTCTCTCTCAAGGGATTCATAATGGCCAAGTTGTAGACACTGAACCATCACTGCTGAGATGCTGAGTTGAGGGTTCAACCCCTGGGTGTAGGCGTCTCTCTCCCTCTCTCAAGGGATTCTTAATCGCCAAGTTGTAGACGCTGAACCATCACTGTTGAGATCCTGTGTTGAGGGTTCAACCCCTGGGTGTGGGTGTCTCTCTCTCAAGGGATTCTTAATGGCCATGTTGTAGACACTGAACCATCACTGCTGAGTTCCTGTGTTGAGGGTTCAACCCCTGGGTGTGGGTGTCTCTCTCCCACTCTCATGGGGTTCATAATCGCCAAGTTGGAGACGCTGAACCATCACCGCTGAGATGTTGGGGTCAAGGTTTGAGTCCAAGACGTGGCTGCAACTCACAGGAGATGAATTCTGGCCACGTGAGGGACACGGAGTAAGCGATTCAAACGAGTGCGTGCAACGGGACAACGCGCAGTTCAACGAATCGTGAACTTTAAGACGATTGAAGTCGTGTTAACAGCGGAATGTGACATAATAAGCCGTGACTTGTGAGCGCACGTGAGCCTGCGGCCTGCTGAGATAGGCTTACGCAATAATCTCCAACGATGTATCGAACAAACTATTAGACGCTTCCAAGCAACCGCTCACCGCCCCCACAAACCCCGGCACGTAATATTACACAACTAATCGTTCGCAAGTTAAAATTTTAACTTGCGGACGATTATTTATTTAAATTAAAAAAATTAAAACTTTCGTTTTTGAGGCCTGGTCATTGTACGAGTAGCCTGCGCTAACCTAACCAACCCCGGCGGCCTACCCAAACGCGTTGCAACGAACCCACAAAAACAACAACAAAGAAACACCGAACAATTAGCAGAACTCAATAACAACAAGGACTTCTCAACGCGTGTGCTGTATAATTGTTGTGCAATTCTCGCCTTGCCGAGGCGGTCGGCCTTGCTGAAGGGTTGGTAGGGCATGTCTTTAAACTGCTCTGGAATCGCACAGGGACCCCATCCGTTGTGGTTGTCCTGGATCAACGGCGCCACGAAGTGAGCCATGGCAGCAGCGGCAGCAGCCCCCGCGTCTCCTCGTCGCGAGAGTTTCTTGAGGGACGAGAGAAGAAAAATTCGCGATCGTGAAATTCGCTTTCGGGAAAAACCGCTCCCCTCACACACGCACCACGTTGCCTTGAAAGGAATCGGTGAGTCGATTCGCGAAACGATTCCGGGCCCGGGACGATTCCCATTGACCCCAAGCCAATAATAGGAGGAATCGAATGCAATTTTTAAAAATGCAGTTTCGATTCCTCTTGAACGCAACGGAGGAATCGAAATCTGTGCCCGATCCGGTTGAAACGATTCTGCGAGTGTATCGATTTTAAACGGACAATTATCGATCCCCCTTCGAGTTAAACGCGAAGAACGGACTTCCCCTCGATACTTACGAGGATAATTTATCGTTGACGATTCATAAAAAAGATTGCACGGTGGAGAATGGTGGGGGGGAAGTCATTTGTATCGATCCAAACACCCATTCATTCGACGGGAATCGTTAACGTAATTTTAATCGTCATCGATTACTGTAAATCGATACCGTTGACTGTGTGTCGGTTAACGTGTCCCGATTCGTGTAGGGAGCTTCAGCATTTACAATTATAGTGTATAGTGTAGTGTAGTAGTGTATAGTGTTGTGTAGTGTATAGTGTAGTGTATAGTGTAGTGTATAGTGGATTCTATAGTGTAGTGTATAGTAGTGTATAGTGTAGTGTATAGTGTAGTGTATAGTAGTGTATAGTGTAGTGTATAGCAGTGTATAGTGTAGTGTATAGTAGTGTGTAGTGTATAGTGTAGTGTATAGTAGTGTATAGTGTAGTGTATAGTGTAGTGTGTAGTGTATAGTGTAGTGTATAGTAGTGTAGTGTATAGTGTAGTGTATAGTAGTGTATAGTGTAGTGTATAGTGTAGTGTATAGTAGTGTATAGTGTAGTGTATAGTAGTGTATAGTGTAGTGTATAGTGTCGTGTATTGTGTAGTGTATAGTAGTGTATAGTGTAGTGTATAGTAGTGTATTGTGTAGTGTATAGTGTAGTGTGTAGTGTAGTGTATAGTGTAGTGTGTAGTGTAGTGTATAGTGTAGTGTATAGTAGTGTATAGTGTAGTGTATAGTGTAGTGTATAGTAGTGTATAGTGTAGTGTATAGTAGTGTATAGTGTAGTGTATAGTAGTGTATTGTGTAGTGTATAGTGTAGTGTATAGTAGTGTATAGTGTAGTGTATAGTGTAGTGTATAGTGTAGTGTATAGTGTCGTGTATTGTGTAGTGTATAGTAGTGTATTGTGTAGTGTATAGTGTAGTCTATAGTAGTGTATAATGTAGTGTATAGTGTAGTGTATAGTGTAGTGTACTAGTTCAGCACTCACCGCTGGTTGTGTTGGGAGAGTGAAGCCACTACAGCATTTACAATTATAGTGTAGTGTATAGTGTAGTGTATAGTAGTGTATAGTGTAGTGTATAGTAGTGTATAGTGTAGTGTATAGTGTAGTGTATAGTGTAGTGTACTAGTTCAGCACTCACCGCTGGTTGTGTGTTGGGAGAGTGAAGCCACTACATCATTTACAACTGATCCTCATGGCGGAACCCCGGGGCACCAAATAATACAAAATGGCCGAGGCAATTAGATTTTCTATTTCAGGGCCACTATTGTTTCCAGGGGTGTAACTTCACTCTGCGACTGGGGCACCAATCAATCCGAAATCCGTGCTACTTCGCGATGTCGAAACGCAGCGAGGACGATTACGCCGAAACCCTGAACGCTCGTGTAGCGTCTTGTTAAATCACTCACACCGACACGTCGTAACGAGTCACCTGCTTTCACTTCATTCACCTGTTCTAGCGCCAGTTGTAGGCACTCCTTTAACTATCTGTGCGGTCACAGACACTCGACTTCTCCCCGCTCTTATCTACTCTGCACCTCACTTATCTTGCTCTCAGCGTCTCCGCACTCAGCCACTCCGCACCCAGCATCTTCACACTCAGCCACTCCGCACACAGCGTCTTCACACACAGCGACTCTGCACACAGCCACTCCGCACACAGCGTCTTCGCACACAGCGTCTTCGCACACAGCGTCTTCGCACACAGCAACTCTGCACTCAGCCACTCCGCACACAGCGTCTTCGCACCCAGCATCTTCGCACACAGCAACTCCGCACACAGCGGCTTCGCACACAGCAACTCCGCACTCAGCCACTCCGCACACAGCGTCTTCGCACACAGCGTCTTCGCACTCAGCGACTCTGCACACAGCGGCTCCGCACACAGCGTCTTCGCACAGAGCGTCTTCGCACACAGCGTCTTCGCACACAGCAGCTCCGCACACAGCGTCTCCGCACACAGCGTCTTCGCACTCAGCGACTCTGCACACAGCAGCTCCGCACACAGCGTCTTCGCACACAGCGTCTTCGCACTCAGCGACTCTGCACACAGCAACTCTGCACACAGCAACTCCGCACACAGCAACTCCGCATCTCCACCGCTGCCCTCAGCTACGCTCCCTCAGACCGGCTCGCCCGTTTGTCCCGGGCGGGGGGTTCAGCCAACACCCGCCCGGCGACGGCGTGAGGGTCGAGGTCCCGTTGACGGCTACAGCGGCAGCGGCGAGACGTCTTCACTCTTCGTCCCCGGTAACAACAACTCCCGATTTGAAGCTTTCGTGACTGCAAGGATTCATACTCTTAGGTTTTTTCGGTAAAGTCACGTAGGTAAAATTAGCTGCGACGGTCCCACCTGAAGACGGAGACTTGTGTTGCCTCCGAAACGTCGTGATTGAATTGATTTATTTTCATTTATTATTTTATTTTTATTATCTTTTTACCTACGTGACTTTACCAAAAAAACCTAAGAGTAACAACTCCCGACTCTCGCCACCAGCCCCACGCCTGTTGCCCCATTAATCCATCATCACCCCCCATCTCTCACCACCGCTCACAGCGCAGCCACCTGTTCGACCTCGATTGCACCCGCTTCTCACCTTCATTACTGGCGGTTTTTCGGCGCAAACCTCGTGGTGCAACGCACAACTCTGTTCGACCTCAGTTGCATCCGCCTAATAGCGCGCACCGCGTGTATCTCTCCTCGACACTCGTACGCACCGTGGTGGTGCATCGTGAGTACAGCTCGTCCAGACGAGTCGATCGCCGCATCACCGACCATCGACAGACTAAAAGTGACTGCATCACGGACATTGTGCGAGAGCCGGGGTTCTATGATACCCCGGGGTACTGTCATGAGGTTCAATTGTAGTGTATAGTGTAGTGTATAGTAGTGTATAGTGTAGTGTATAGTGTAGTTTATAGTATTAAATAGTGTAGTGTATAGTGTAGTTTATAGTATTAAATAGTGTAGTTTATAGTATAGTGTATAGTGTAGTTTAAAGTGTAGTGTATAGTCATGTATAGTCTAGTTTATAGTATTAAATAGTGTAGTGTATAGTGTACAGTGTAGTGTACAGTGTAGTGTATAGTGTAGTCTATAGTAGTGTATAGTGTAGTGTATAGTGTAGTGTATAGTAGTGTATAGTGTAGTGTATAGTAGTGTCTAGTGTAGTGTATAGTGTAGTGTATAGTAGTGTCTAGTGTAGTGTACTACCATGTGTCACTCAATCCCGTGTCACAGCGGTGGGGGTTTGCACGCCGATCAAACACAGGCACCTCGCTACGTCACTCATCGCTACGGGTCTCCGACAGCGCCGCCCACCTCTTCATGTGCGAGGGTGAAGGTGCAGCCCTGAAACTGCTCGCTCACGCCTTGGCTCAGCACAGGCATGGGGGGGAGGTAGAGGCCATTATGGGCGATTTAAATATAAACCAATGATGAGTGCCTGTGACCATTATCGTTTCAGTACTTAAATTTTATTGCTCCAAATTAATTTTAAAAAAGTTGCCCACACCGACATTCAGAACAATTTACCAAACTCCATATCGACACGCCAGGAGACCGGGTCTCGGCGTCTTGAGACTCGGCTCCAGGAGACCGGGTCTCGGCGTCTTGAGACTCGGCTCCAGGAGACCGGGTCTCAGGGTCTTGAGACTCGGCTCCAGGAGACCGGGTCTCGGCGTCTTGAGACTCGGCTCCAGGAGACCGGGTCTCGGCGTCTTGAGACTCGGCTCCAGGAGACCGGGTCTCAGGGTCTTGAGACTCGGCTCCAGGAGACCGGGTCTCAGGGTCTTGAGACTCGGCTCCAGGAGACCGGGTCTCGGCGTCTTGAGACTCGGCTCCAGGAGACCGGGTCTCAGGGTCTTGAGACTCGGCTCCAGGAGACCGGGTCTCAGGGTCTTGAGACTCGGCTCCAGGAGACCGGGTCTCGGCGTCTTGAGACTCGGCTCCAGGAGACCGGGTCTCAGGGTCTTGAGACTCGGCTCCAGGAGACCGGGTCTCGGCGTCTTGAGACTCGGCTCCAGGAGACCGGGTCTCAGGGTCTTGAGACTCGGCTCCAGGAGACCGGGTCTCAGGGTCTTGAGACTCGGCTCCAGGAGACCGGGTCTCAGGGTCTTGAGACTCGGCTCCAGGAGACCGGGTCTCAGGGTCTTGAGACTCGGCTCCAGGAGACCGGGTCTCAGGGTCTTGAGACTCGGCTCCAGGAGACCGGGTCTCAGGGTCTTGAGACTCGGCTCCAGGAGACCGGGTCTCGGCGTCTTGAGACTCGGCTCCAGGAGACCGGGTCTCAGGGTCTTGAGACTCGGCTCCAGGAGACCGGGTCTCAGGGTCTTGAGACTCGGCTCCAGGAGACCGGGTCTCAGGGTCTTGAGACTCGGCTCCAGGAGACCGGGTCTCAGGGTCTTGAGACTCGGCTCCAGGAGACCGGGTCTCAGGGTCTTGAGACTCGGCTCCAGGAGACCGGGTCTCAGGGTCTTGAGACTCGGCTCCAGGAGACCGGGTCTCAGGGTCTTGAGACTCGGCTCCAGGAGACCGGGTCTCAGGGTCTTGAGACTCGGCTCCAGGAGACCGGGTCTCAGGGTCTTGAGACTCGGCTCCAGGAGACCGGGTCTCAGGGTCTTGAGACTCGGCTCCAGGAGACCGGGTCTCAGGGTCTTGAGACTCGGCTCCAGGAGACCGGGTCTCAGGGTCTTGAGACTCGGCTCCAGGAGACCGGGTCTCAGGGTCTTGAGACTCGGCTCCAGGAGACCGGGTCTCAGGGTCTTGAGACTCGGCTCCAGGAGACCGGGTCTCAGGGTCTTGAGACTCGGCTCCAGGAGACCGGGTCTCAGGGTCTTGAGACTCGGCTCCAGGAGACCGGGTCTCAGGGTCTTGAGACTCGGCTCCAGGAGACCGGGTCTCAGGGTCTTGAGACTCGGCTCCAGGAGACCGGGTCTCAGGGTCTTGAGACTCGGCTCCAGGAGACCGGGTCTCAGGGTCTTGAGACTCGGCTCCAAGAGACCGGGTCTCAGGGTCTTGAGACTCGGCTCCAGGAGACCGGGTCTCAGGGTCTTGAGACTCGGGTCCAGGAGACCAGGTCTCAGCATCTTGAGACCGGGTCTCAGTGTCTTGAGACCGGGTCTCAGCGTCTTGAGACTCGGCTCCAGGAGACCGGGTCTCAGGGTCTTGTGACTCGGGTCCAGGAGACCGGGTCTCAGGATCTTGAGACTCGGCTCCAGGAGACCAGGTCTCAGCGTCTTGAGACCGGGTCTCAGTGTCTTGAGACCGGGTCTCAGCGTCTTGAGACTCGGCTCCAGGAGACCGGGTCTCAGGATCTTGAAACTCAGCTCCAGGAGACCAGGTCTCAGCGTCTTGAGACCGGGTCTCAGTGTCTTGAGACCGGGTCTCAGTGTCTTGAGACTCGGCTCCAGGAGACCGGGTCTCAGGATCTTGAAACTCAGCTCCAGGAGACCAGGTCTCAGCGTCTTGAGACCGGGTCTCAGTTTCTTGAGACTCGGCTCCAGGTTCCTGGATATCTAAGAGAATACATGGCTTTAAGACCTCACCATCGTCATCATTTTCTTCACAGCAAACTTAAAAACACAAAATATATTGGAAAGATCCCCAAGGCGATAAATTATAATGCCTCAATTTTATTTATATATGTATATGCATATATTACAATAACCGCCATTCATTTTAATATTCAAACAATTTCTACCTTGTGCCATCACCAGAGGCCAGGCTGAGATTTGTAACTCACAGGCAGCTGAAACGGGGACTGAAATCAAAGATCTCAGCCTGGGAAAGGGAGAGAGAGAAAGACTTACCTCTTGATCACTGCAATTGTCGTTAAAAAATTGTAAAACTGCCTAAAGGCAACGTCTAATGCTTGCCGTCAGGTGAGGGTCAGGGTTTGTACGATGGTGAATGTTACGGTTGGAGACGGGGGTTAGATGTGGGGTTGACGGTGCCACGGGTTTAAGCGAGGGTTAGGGTCAGAGTTAGGGGGTTTGATGGAGGTTATCGTTTGGGTTTGAGTCTGGGGTTAGGGATGGGGTTAGAGGTGGGGTGAGTTGTTAGCGCTAGGGGTATGATGAGATCAGAGTTAATGTCAGGTGTTGGGGTGATGTCGAGAGTTAATGTTAGATGAAGAGTGAATGTTTGGGTTAATGTTAAGTAACAACGTGTGGTTAGAGGGTGGGTTTGGGTGAGAGTTAATGTTAGGAGTCAGGGTTAGGGTTAGTTGTTGCAGCGATAGACATGTTTGAGTGCTATGGGTGGAGATCTGAGTTCGGTTTGCATTCGGGGATTGTTAGGGCGAGGTGATTGAGCTAGTTAGGTTCATGGGTTTAGGCTCGGGCTAGTTAGGGTTTGGGGTTTAGGCCAGGCCTCGGGGTAGCAGTAGGGTTACACTTCGGTGTAGCGGTAACAGTGCCAGTTAGAGGTTTAGGCTGAGGTTACAGTTACAGAGAGAGGTAAAGTGAAGGTTAAGGATAAAGTTAGGGCTAGGATAGGGCTAGGCTAGGCCTAGGCCTAGGCTATGGCTAGGTTATGGCTAGGTTAGGGCTAGGCTAGGGCTAGGCTAGGGCTAAGCTAGGGCTAGGGCTAGGCTAAGGCTAGAGCTAGGCTACTGCTAGGCTAGGGCTATGGCTAGGCTAGGGCTGGGCTAGGGCTAGGCCTGGGCTGGGCTAGGGCTGGGCTAGGGCTAGGCCTGGGCTGGGCTAGGGCTGGGCTAGGAATAAGGCTAGGCCTAGGGCTAGGCCTAGAGCTAGGCCTAGGGCTAGGCTAGGCTAGGGCTAGGTTATGGCTAGGTTAGGGCTAGGGCTAAGCTAGGGCTAGGCCTACGCTAGGGCTAGGCCTACGCTAGGGCTAGGGCTGGGCTAAGGCTAGAGCTAGGCTACCGCTAGGCTAGGGCTAGGCTAGGGCTAGGCTAGGCTAGGGCTAGGGCTGGGCTAGGGCTAGGCTAGGGCTAGGGCTAGGGCTGGGCTAGGGCTGGGCTAGGGCTAGGCTAGGGCTAGGGCTAGGCTAGGGCTAGGCTAGGGCTAGACTAGGGCTAGGCTAGGGCTACGGCTAGACTAGGGCTAGGCTAGGGCTAGGGCTAGGCTAGGGCTGGGCTAGGCTAGGGCTGGGCTAGGGCTCGGCTAGGCTAGGCCTACGGCTAGGCTAGGGCTGGGCTAGGGCTAGGCTAGGGCTAGGCTAGGGCTAGGCTAGGCTAGGCTAGGCCTACGGCTAGGCTAGGGCTAGGCCTAAGGCTAGGCTAGGGCTAGGCTAGGGCTAGGCCAGGCGAGGCTAGGGCGAGGCTAATGTCTAGTAGGTGAGTTTGGAGGCGCGCGCGTTGAAGCACGGCTTCTCGGCGAGCGAGTCTTGCGAGCCCACCACCGACAGCTCCCCCAGTTCGCCTCCCACGCCCCCACCCAGGACGAGCTCCAGCTCCTGGAAGTCGGCGAGGCGGGTCAGGTCCTTGTCCTGAGAGGCGGCGGCACACGGAGACACGGCGAGACGGACACGGGGAACGCATTCAGTCCATGGGTCCAATGTCAGCCGATGGGTCACCAGGCGCGTCTGTGGTTACTGTCGTGGTGACGGCATCTTTGTTAGTAGCGGTGGAAGAATGATGGGGAGGCGATTGACCGCTGGTGAGCGAGGGAACGGAGTGGATCGTTGAGTGCTGGACCACCATTCGCTCCGTTTAACACGCAGTAGGCTTAGATCGCGTGAATATATAAATGTGTCATTAAACCCGCCACCATCCAACACAGCCAACTAGTAAGGGGTTTGTCACGTGAGCAGAACATGCCAATTGTGTGTTGGAGAGGAAATCCACCACAACATTTACAATTCGAGTACGACGCTTCGCCAGGAATTACAACTCGCATCATCAGGCGACAGCCACGGAGATGTGGAGAAATCCTCCTCCTGTTTCGGTCTTAAATAGCGGTGGGTTTACTCTCCAACACACAGCCGGTGAGGTGCTGAACTAGTATACTACACTATACACTACACTGCTATACACTACACTATACACTACACTACTATGCACTACACTATACACTACACTACTATACACTACACTATACACTACACTATAATTGTAAA
Organism: Lethenteron reissneri; assembly: GCF_015708825.2. Taxonomy (NCBI): domain Eukaryota; kingdom Metazoa; phylum Chordata; class Hyperoartia; order Petromyzontiformes; family Petromyzontidae; genus Lethenteron; species Lethenteron reissneri. The sequence goes on along the minus strand of NC_083841.1, from coordinate 6,726,115 downwards.
TGTTGTAGTGGGTTTATTCTCCAACACACAACCGGTGTGTGCTGAACTAGTATACTACACTATACACTACACTCTACACTATACTCTACACTACACTATACACTACTATACACTGCACTATACACTACACTCTACACTACACTATACACTACACTCTACACTACACTATACACTACACCATACACAACACACTGCACTATACACTGCACTACACACTACACTACAATTGTAAATGTTGTAGTGGGTTTACTCTCCAACACACACCGGTTAGTGCTGAACTAGTAAGGAATTGGCCACGTATTGTCTCCGTGACAAACCCCTTAATAGTTGGCTGTGTCGGGTGGTGGCGGGTTTAACGAAACACATTTGTATTTACGCGATCGAACCCAACAAAACCTCATTATGCATCATTCACCTTGACCGTCTCCCCGGTGCAGCAGTGAGGTAGGCACTCGCCACTCCACCCTGGCTATGACAGCAGCAGAATTTTCCAACTGCGGGCAAATCCGCGCTGTGTACAGCAGCAGTGGTGATTGCTTTTGTAGCTACAGAGACTGTGGTACGGAGAGTAAAAGCAAGCTTCTTCAATAGCACGGTCATTCCCTAACCCGATTGTATCTGTGTGTGTGTGTGTTCCATGCCTTGTGGGGGAGTGGTGGTGCAGTGGTTAGCGCGCTGCGTTTTAAACCCAACGACCTGGATTTCTGCACACGGACAACATTCGTGATAAATATCTGAACCGGTCCGGGGGCCTCTCCTAGGTCGACTCAGCCTCATATGAGTACCTGGTACAGTGTGTAAACATCGCCACTTGGAGAGACAAAGGCGGCCGGGCGTGGTGTTAGCCACCCACCCTCCAGTGTGCCGTGCCAATCTTCACAGGTGCTCGCGAACAGCACTTGCCCCGACAGTCTGTCCAGGCTATACGGGGGATCTTTGTCTTTGCCTTTAGGTAGCGGTAGTGTAGCGGTTAGCACTTCGCTGCGCTACGATCCCGGCGACCCGAGTTCGATTCCCGCTCACGGCCAACACCGACGACTATTACCTGAACCGGTCCTGGGTCTCCCCCTATGTCGACTCAGCCTCAAATTCGTATCTGGTGCTGTGTAGTAAACATCGCGTGGTGCTGGCCACCCACCCCCTCGTGCGCCGTGGAGGCATTCATAGGTGCTGCTCGCTAACAGCACCAGCCCCTACAGACTGTTACAGGCTACGCAAGCGAACGTTTGAACTGTGTGTCTGAGCGCATATGCATGTGTGTGCCAGTCATCTCAGTCAGCCAACCCATGGCACCTGCAGGGTCTGTGCCGTGACCTCCTCCTGCACCTAGCCTGGCACAGTAGGGGGTACAGCTGGTGGTGCATCTACCAGTCATCTCAGTCAGCCAACCCATGGCACCTGCTGGGTCTGTCCCGTGACCTCCTGTCGGCGAGCCTTCCACACTTCACGTGGCCTCAAGGTGCACCTGGCCTGGCACAGGCGCCGTGGTGACGTCACCGCCACTTAGTGGCGAATGGCGGCTACTGGTGTAGTGCCTGGCAACGTCACTACTGGACACACACTCACACGACGTCATCCCGTCTGGAGGCAGGAATGACGCCAGGGCCGGGTTCAGGGATCCGGAGGCCGTGGGGGTGAGGCTACGGAGTGAACCCGGCTGGACACGTGACCGGATCAAGGTGGGGGGGGGGCCGGGGGCATCTTGGGGGGGGGGGCCCACGTGGACAGCCGAGCAGCTTGGAGGGGCGTCTCGAAGGGAGGCGTGGCCAGGGTGGGGCCCGGGACGCGCCGAGGCCGACATGAGCGGCCTCCTCACGGGCCTCCAGGCTGCCCGCGTCAAGAATGGAGACGCATCGCGAAGACGCCCTCCCAAGCAGAAGGAGAGTCAAGCCTCCAGTCGGCGCACCCGCCAGTAGCCCACGCTCACCGCGAGTCCGTGAGTCCGCGTTAGCGAGCGACGGTGTGCGCTAGTCGGAGCGGGTCGATGGTCAACACCCTCCGTTAAGTGTGTAGGGTGGTGTATAGTGATACAGTATGTAATTAAATGTTGGGTTTGTCTATGGCAGTATATAGTACGGGGTAAACCCGTGTGATGTAAGAGAATAAAGTTTAGCTGGAAGCATATTATATTTTTGCGACGTAGAATTGTAATGTATTACTTACTGTTAGTGGCTCGGCTTATTGGAGAGTATATTTAGTATACTGATGATACTATGTAGTTTATACTTTAGTTTTTTACGTGGTTGTTTAGTTACTGCAGCTACATACTATTCACATTCCTTCCCTTTGTTAATGCTACCCCTACCCCCTCCCTTTGATGCTGCTAATCCTGCATAATGCACGGGCATAATATGACTTGAAACCCCCCACCCACCTCCTACGCATTTCACAAGTAGTACTAATCGCATATCTGCATTTCCGATAAATATGCTAAATTCCTCTTGATATGCACATTTTTTTGTCAAGGCGCTCTTCTCCCTCCATCCCAGCTTAAATATACGCTGCCAAGCTTGGTGGTGTGTCATTCAGACTCTGTCTTCTCGACAGACCTGTTCTTCACCTGAGGACGGCTGCTTGCGTTGTGGCCGAAACGTCGTGAGAATTATTTTATTGTTTTATTTTTATTATTTTATTATTTCCCTTCTACGTGACTTTACCGAAAGAACCAAGAAGATGAATCCCTGCAGTCACGAAAGCTTTAAATCGAAAATTTATTATGTTTTATTTGTATAATTTTATTATGTTTTTTTATTTGATTATGTTTTATTTTTATTATTTTATAATGTTTTATTTTTATAATTTTATTATTTCCCTTCTACGTGACTTTACCGAGAGAACCAAGAAGATGAAGTGTCACGTGGTTGTGCGCGCCCATCCGAGCCCGTGACGCTGGTAGTTTGTGTCGTACCTTGCGCAGACGCGTGTTGGGCAGCTTGCGCACGCGCGTCACCTTGCCGGGATCCACCCCGAGCTCCAGGCTGCAGGTGCGCACCAGGGAGGCCATCGTGAGGCCCCGTCGGCTCAGCTCCACCTCCACAAAGTCCACGTCCACGGGCGCTGCCGTGCATCCCGGCTGGAGTCGCACTTTCACCACCAGCTCCTCTGCGCCGTCGCCAACGTCAACATCGTCATTGCCATCAACGTCGTTGTCATCATCATCACCACCTTAATTAAATGTACAAGCACTGAATTTCGATTTAAAGCTTCTTTCGTGACTGCAGGGATTCATCTTCTTGGTTCTTTCGGTAAAGTCACGTAAAAGGGAAGTAATAAAATAATAAAAATAAAACATAATAAAATAATTCTCACGACGTTTCGGCCACAACGCAAGCAGCCGTCCTCAGGTGAAGACCAGGGCTGTCGGGGAGACAGAGTCGTCGTCATCTTCGTCGCTATCACGCCATCATCATCGTCGTCACCGTCGCCGCTGTCACCGTGGTCACCGTGGTCACCGTGGTCACCGCGGTCACCGCGCTCACCGTGGTCACCGTGGTCACCGTGGTCACCGCTGTCACCGTGGTTACCTTGGTTGATGAGGGGGTAGGCCGTTGGGAAGAAGACGGGGTGGAAGGGAGCCGCCATGCCGTGCGGAGCGCCGTGCGGAGCGCCGTTGGTGACGGCAGCCGCCTCCGCAGCCCTCGCCTGCGGTGCCGTCACCCCGGCCTGCAGCAAAGACAAAGGTCCCCCGTGTAGCCTTAACAGACCGACGGGGAAAGTGCGTGGCCAACACCACGCCCGGCCGCCTTTGTCTACCCAGTGGCGACGCTAACACACCGCACCAGGTACTCATTTGAGGCCGAGTCGACCTAGGGGAGGCCCAGGACCGGTTCGGATAATCGTCACCGGTGTTGACCGTGAGCGGGAATCGAATTTGGGTGGCCGGGTTCGTAGCGCAGCGCGCTAACCGCTCCCGACATACACCAGAGACCACACACACACACCAACACCCGCCATTCGCCACGGAGTGACGGTGACGTCCCCATCGCACCCGTGCCACGTCAGGTGCACTTTGAGGCCACGCCAAGTGTAAACAACAACAACAGCAGCTGCCAGCACGCGGCGGTAACGTCACCGCGGTACTTGTGCCAGGCTATGTGCACTCTGAGGCCACGTGAAGTGTTGACAACTCGCTGGCAGGAGGTCACGGGACAGACCCTGCAGGTGCCACGGGTTGGCTGACTGAGATGACTGGCAGATGCACCACCAGCTGTATCCCCTGCTGTGCCAGGCTAGGTGCAGGAGGAGGTCACGGGACAGACCCTGCAGGTGCCATGGGTTGGCTGAGATGACCGGTAGATGCACCACCAGCTGTACCCCCTACTGTGCCAGGCTAGGTGCATGAGGTCACGGGACAGACCCAGCAGGTGCCACGTGTTGGCTGAGATGACTGGTAGATGCACCACCAGCTGTACCCCCTACTGTGCCAGGCTAGGTGCAGGAGGAGGTCACGGGACAGACCCAGCAGGTGCCATGGGTTGGCTGACTGAGATGACTGGTAGATGCACCACCAGCTGTACCCCCTACTGTGCCAGGCTAGGTGCAGGAGGTCACGGGACAGACCCAGCAGGTGCCATGGGTTAGCTGACTGAGATGACTGGTAGATGCACCACCAGCCGTACCCCCTACTGTGCCAACTCGCTGCATTGCAGCCGCTCCGCTCGTTGTTGTGAGCGTCGCTCCTCCGCCCTCCGTTGTTGCTGGAGGGCGACTGCCCCCAATTGACACACAACCACAACACACGCCACACACACACACACAACCACACACACGCCACACACACACACACACAACCACAACACACACACACACAACACACGCCACACACACACAACCACAACACACGCCACACACACACACACAACCACAACACACGCCGCACACACACACACACAACACACGCAACACACACACACAACCACACACACGCCACACACACACACACAACCACAACACACGCCACACACACACACACAACCACAACACACGCCGCACACACACACACACACAACCACAACACACACAACACACACACACACAACCACAACACACACACACACAACCACACACACACACACACAACCACAACACACGCCACACACACACACAACCACAACACACACACACAACCACAACACACACACACACAACCACAACACACGCCACACACACACACACAACCACAACCACACACACAACCACAACACACGCCACACACGTCACACACACACACACACACACAACACACACACACAACCACAACCACAACACACACACACACACAACGCACGTCGCACACACACACACAACGCACACACACACACAACGCACACACACACACAACGCACACACACACACACAACAACAACACACACCGCACACACACACACACAACCACAACACACACACACACACGGACCACCCGTCGTGTTGGCGGTCACCGTGACTCACGGGGAGAGCCGTGGGGTCGTCGTTGTCGTTGTTATTGGAGGAGGCGGACGAGCAGGCGGATGACGCGGAGTCCCGCGCGGAATCTCTCCGCATCTCCGCGTCCACCCTCCTCCCCGCGTCGCTCACGTAGCCCGGCACGGGGCTCTGCAGGTAGTTGGGGACGATGGGCAGCTCGCCCCCCACTGGCCCCGGCTCTCGGTGGCCGTTCTCCTCCACTGCGGCAAAGAAGATTCATTCTGGATTTGAAGCTTTCGTGACTGCAAGGATTCATACTCGTAGTTTTTTCGGTAAAGTCACGTAGGTAAAAAAAAAATGAAATTACAATTTATTTTAATGAAATTAAAATAAATTTTAATTTTTTGTTTAAAGAAATTAAAATTAATTTTAATTTCATTAAAAAAAAATTACTTTACCGAAAAAACTAAGTTTTTCGGTAAAGTCACGTAGATAAAAAAAAAGAAAAAAAAGGAAATGAAAATTAATTTATTTTTATTTATTTTTACCTACGTGACTTTACCGAAAAAACTAAGAGCATGAAAGAAGATTGACCCCCCCCCCCCCGCGCCTCTGTATGGTGGACCAATAACACTGGTCAACAACAAAAACATTTTTTCTGGCCTGGACTTTGCAGCTGTTCTAGACTACTTTCAGGGTGCCGATTCCAAATCTGATCTCAGATTTGCTCCATCACATCTCATTTTTATGCTATCGGCATACCTCATTTTCATTGATTTTACCCGACATTAACTCTGTCACTTATGATTGCAAGTTGTTGCGAGTCAGTGACTGCTTTAGTGTCAAAATATGGTGCTGTATTTTTAGGATAGTGTGTTTATAATATCATTTTATGCAGATATCGACATTTATTTAATATTTTTCTTCTGCAGTTTTTATTGAAAATGCAATATTTGATATCTCAAAAACCTGATGTGATAGACAAAAACGGATGCCAGATTTGGAATCAGCACCCCAAAATTACCTTAAAACCTTTGGAATACCTCATGCCAGAAAAAGTGTGCTGACCAGTGTAATCGCCCGACGGTTACCAGCGAAATGTCGCGCCCAATTGTTCGACGCGCGCGGATTGCCCTTCGGCACGTAGGAGAAGCAGTCGGCACGCGTTTGTTCCGCGTGATAACGACGACAGTGGGCATCGTGCCCATCTGTGGAGCTAGCGGACATCCGTGAACAAGGATCTTTAATGCTCATCGGATTCCTCCGGCACGAATAAATATTCAGATTTGACCCAAAAAAATTAACCCGTAAAAACAACGTTTTTCACTATAAATCCTTTATATGCGTGGCGGCTAGAGTCCTCTCGTCCTCTGGCTTGAGATGGCTGCCACCTATGGGTCAGATGATTGCCTGCCACCATTAAGCAATTGGTAATTAAATCTAATTAATTTTATCCTATTAAGTGTAAAATTTTGGGAAAAAAATTTCACGAAAATACATTGTCACGCACAACAAGTCTACGTGCAAAATGTCAGCTCGATCGGATCACGGGAAGTGGGTTAAAAAACGACCGAAAGATTTGCACGGTCGTAAGCAAGCAAGCACGCAAGTGAACTTAATATAAAGGATTTAAAAAATTAACCCATAAAAACAAAGTTTTTCACTATAAATCCTTTATATGCGTGGCGGCTAGAGTCCTCTCGTCCTCTGGCTTGAGATGGCTGCCACCTATGGGTCAGATGATTGCCTGCCACCATTAAGCAATTGGTAATTAAATATAAAAAAAAAATCCTAAAAAGTGTAAAATTTTGGAAATTTTTTCACGAAAATAAATTGTCACGCACAACGAGTCTGTGTGCAAAATGTCAGCTCGATTGGATCACGGGAAGTGGGTTAAAAAACGACCGAAAGATTTGCACGGTCGTAAGCAAGCAGGCAAGCAAGCAAGCAAGTGAACTTAATATAAAGGATTTAGAAAGAAGTAACTCTCGCGAATCGCAAAGATCGTGTGTATCCGCAGCAGTGTCGGGGCGAGCGCCGCGAGCGAGCGGTCCGGAGGCCAGCCCAGCCCACGAGGGGCGGCGTAGCCACCGACACGCCCGGCCACCTCTGTGTGGATGCGATGGCGCTCTCGGTGGCAGATTTGTGCCGGGAAGGCGCCCCCGTGCCAATCGGAATTCTCAATATTGTATAGTAGTGTGTAGTGTATAGTGTAGTGTATAGTGTAGTGTGTAGTGTAGTGTATAGTGTAGTGTATAGTGTAGTGTATAGTGTAGTGTGTAGTGTAGTGTGTAGTGTAGTGTATAGTGTAGTGTATAGTGTAGTGTATAGTGTAGTGTATAGTGGTGTAGTGTATAGTGTAGTGTATAGTGTAGTGTATAGTGTAGTGTATAGTGTAGTGTATAGTGTAGTGTATAGAGTAGTGTATAGTGTAGTGTATAGTGTAGTATAGAGTAGTGTATAGTGTAGTGTATAGTGTAGTGTATAGTGTAGTGTATAGTGGTGTAGTGTATAGTGTAGTGTATAGTGTAGTGTATAGTGTAGTGTATAGTGGTGTAGTGTATAGTGTAGTGTATAGTGTAGTGTATAGTAGTGTAGTGTATAGTAGTGTAGTGTATAGTGTAGTGTATAGTGTAGTGTATAGTGTAGTGTAGAGTAGTGTATAGTGTAGTATAGAGTAGTGTAGTGTATAGTGTAGTGTATAGTGTAGTATGTAGTAGTGTATAGTGTAGTGTATAGTGTAGTGTGTAGTGTAGTGTAGAGTAGTATATAGTGTAGTATAGAGTAGTGTAGTGTATAGTGTAGTGTATAGTGTAGTGTGTAGTAGTGTATAGTGTAGTGTATAGTGTAGTGTGTAGTGTAGTGTAGAGTAGTGTATAGTAGTGTAGTGTATAGTGTAGTGTAGAGTAGTGTAGTGTATAGTGTAGTGTAGAGTAGTGTAGTGTATAGTGTAGTGTAGAGTAGTGTAGTGTAGTAGTATATAGTGTAGTGTATAGTGTAGTGTATAGTGTAGTGTATAGTGTAGTATAGTGTAGTGTATAGTGTAGTGTATAGTGTAGTGTATAGTGTAGTATAGAGTAGTGTAGTGTATAGTGTATAGTGTAGTGTATAGTGTAGTATAGAGTAGTGTATAGTAGTGTAGTGTATAGTGTAGTGTATAGTGTAGTATAGAGTAGTGTATAGTAGTGTAGTGTATAGTGTAGTGTATAGTGTAGTATAGAGTAGTGTATAGTAGTGTAGTGTATAGTAGTGTAGTGTATAGTGTAGTGTATAGTGGTGTAGTGTATCGTGTAGTGTGTAGTAGTGTAGTGTGCAGTTGACAGTAGTTTATATTTATTGTGAACTTCTTTCGCACCGTACGGAACCAACCGCGCTCAATCGTAGGTGTTCAAGTTTTACACACACATGCACGCACGCACACACCGCACCGGATCGGCACGTGCGTGTGTGCATGCGTGTGTGTGTGCGTGTGTGCGTGTGTGCGTGCGTGTGTGTGCGTGCGTGCGTGTGCGTGCGTGTGCGTGCATGCGTGTGTGCGTGCGTGCGTGCGCGTGTGTGTGCGTGCGTGCGTGTGCGTGCGTGTGCGTGCATGCGTGTGTGCGTGCGTGTGTGTGCGCGCGTGTGTGTGCGTGCGTGTGTGTACACCTTGTGGGGAGTGGTAGTGTAGCGGTTAGCGCGCTGCGCTATGAACCTGGCGACCCGGGTTCGATTCCCGTTCACGGCTAACACCAGTGACGATTATCTGAACCGGTCCTGGGCCTCCCCTAGGTCGACTCAGCCTTAAATGAGTACCTGGTGCGGTGTGTAAACATCGCCACTGGGGAGACAAAGGCGGTCGGGCGTGGTGCTGGCCACCCACCCCCTCGTGTACCGTTCCGGCCTTCATAGGTGCTCGCTAACAGCACTTGCCCCTACAGTCTGTTAAGGCTATACGGGGGATCTTTGTCTTTTTGTGCGTGTGCGTGTGTGTGCGTGCGTGCGTGTGTGTGTGCGTGCGTGCTCGCCCTGCCCGGCTGTCGTCGTAACGACGCCGGCGCTGACCTCCGAGCAGCGAGAGGATTGCCGCGTTGCTGGTGAGCTGCTGCGGCTTCTCCCCCTTGGCGGTGAGCGCCTCCGCGTCGGCGCCCGACTCCAGCAGGAACGAGACGACGGAGGCTCGGCCTCGCTTGCACGCCCAGTGCAGCCCCGTCCTGCGTGCGCCCCGAGACCAACGCACGCACACAGCAACAGAGATCACACGTGTAGCCTTCACAGACCGCAGGGGCAAGCGCTGTTAGCGGGCGGCACCTGTGAAGGCCGGCACGGCACACGAGGGGGTGGGTGGCCAGCACCACGCCCGACCGGCTTTGTCTACTCCAGTGGCGATGTTTAATTCAAGGCTGAGTCGACCTAGGGGAGGCCCGGGACTGGTTCAAATAATCGTCAGACTCTGTCGCCTCGACGGACCTGGTTTTCACCTGAGGACGGCTGCTTGCGTTGTGGCCGAAACGTCGTGAGAATTATTTTATTATGTTTTATTTTTATTATTTTATTACTTCCCTTCTACGTGACTTTACCGAAAGAACCAAGAAGATGAATCGTCAAATAATTGTCACTGGTGTTGGCCGTGCGCGGGAATCAAACTCGCGCAGCGCGCTAACCGCTACACTACTGCTGCCCACGCACACGAACACACACATGCGCAACTACACACGTACACAACAACAACAACAACCGCCATTCGCCACTAAGTGGCGGTGACGTCACCACGATGCTTGTGCCAGGCCAAGTGCACCTTGAGGCCACGTGAAGTGTCGAAAGCCCGCTGGCAGGAGGTCACGGGGCAGACCCAGGTGCCACTGGTCGACTGACCGAGATGACCGAGATGACTGGCTGATGCACCACCTGTGCCCCCTACTGTGCCAACTTGCTGTGCTTTAGCCACCCGGCGCTCCGCTCGTTGTTGTGAGCGTCGCTCCTCCGCCCTCCGTTGTTGTTGGAGGGCGACTGCCTCCAACTGCCCAGTAGCGTCCTTCACGAGCCTCCTCCACTGAGGCCGATCTTGACACCGCTGGTACCAGTCATCGGCAAGTCCACTCAGCTCCACGTCCTCCTGTACCACATCACTCCATCTCTTCTCCAGCCCGTGCCGCGCCCGTCTAGCCCCCTCGATCCGGCCGAACAAAAGCTGTTTAGGCATGCGGTGGCTGGGCATGCGGGCTACATGACCCAGCCAACGCAGCCTTGCCTGCCGGAGGAGCTCACTGATGGGACTTTGCCCAGATCTTTCAAGGATTTGTGAGCTCCTCACACAATCCAGCCTGGTTAAACCCAGGATGGATCGTAGGCAGGCCAGCCTAAATGCTTCCAACCGGCGAAGATGCTCCACCAGGGGGGTCCACGTCTCGCAAGCGTAGAGAAGGGAGGGAATGACCGTGGCCGAGAAGACCTGAAGCTTCGTGCGGAGCGACAGACCAGGTAGCTTCCACACAGCGTTACGCAACCGATGAAAAGATATTGCCGCTCGACTGATTCGGAGTGAGACCTCTGCTGTATGGGAAACTCTCCACTCTCTCCACAACTGCCCCATCACCAATTGGGAGTTGTGGGGGTGGAGTGTCCGATGGTACAAAATACCCAGGCAGGTGCTTGGTTTTGGTGGGGCTGATGGTAAGGCCCCACCTCTTAGTGGCACGCTCCAGTCTCAGCAGCAGCGCCTCCAACTCCTCTTCTGAATGAGCAGCTATTACCAAATCATCGGCATACATAACGTGGTTGACCAATAGGGAGCCATCCCTTGATCGCACCCGGGCGTCGATCAGCCTCCCATTATATCTGTACCAAACGGAAATTCCCCCGGTACAGCTATTGAAGGCTTCACGAACTACGCGGTCAAAATAGATGTTAAATAATGTGGGAGCCAGAGGACATCCCTGTCGCACCCCAAGGTGTACAGGGAAAGGCTCCGACTCCCGGCCACGTAGTTTTACCCGGGCCCGCTCACCATCATGAAGGTCCTTAATGATCGTGAGCAGAGGGTCAGGGACTCCGAAAGCACGAAGAACAACCCAGAGTCCAGTCCTACTGATGGTATCATAGGCCTTGACCAGGTCAATAAAGCAGAGATGTAGGTCTTTTTGGAATTCCCTACACCTCTGCTGTAGCAGACGGACAGAAAATATGGCATCTGTGCAGGACCGCCCTTTCCTGAAACCGCATTGGGGCTCCGCAAGCCCCTCCTCAGCGTGCCTAGCAAGGCGATGTTGAATAATCCTTGCCAGGACCTTACCCGGCACACTGAGGAGTGAGATGCCCCTGTAGTTGTTACAGTCTGTGCGGTCCCCCTTCTTAAAGAGGGGGACCACCAGGGCATCCTTCCAGTCCTGCGGAACCCGTCCAGTGGTCCAGACTGTTGTTATGATGTCATATAGGGCAGTCTGTGCACAAACGCCACCCTCCCTCAGCATTTCGCTTGGGAGATCATCTCTGCCCGGTGCCTTCCCTGGTCTCAGACTCCGGATCGCCCTCAGTACTTCCTCAACAGCTGGAACCTCAGCCAGCCACTCACAGGGGGTGACCTCTTCCAATATTTGAGGCACCGCAGCCTCAGCAGGGTTATCCCCACTTTGTGCCATGATGTTTTCCTGGCTGAGAGAATTTCCCTCCCCCAGGACCTCACAGAAATGCTCAGAAAATCTGCAAACCTGTTCCTGGGGGTCAGAGATTGGATCACCGTTTTTTCCTCTAATGATGGTAATAGGTGTGGCGCTGCAGGTTACTTTTTTGATGGAGTTAAATAGTGATTTGTGATCACGGGCCACTGAGGCAGACTCCATCTCCTCAGCAACCCGCGACCACCACCCATCCTTACAACGCCTTACGGCTCTCCGAACTTCCGAGCGAAGGCTGCGGTAAACCTCCTCATTCTCTGACGTGGGATGCTGTAGGCGATGAGAGTGGGCCTGTCGCTTTTTCTCAATTAACCTGAACACCTCCTCTGTCAGCCAGGGTTTCTGGGGAGGTCTGGACCGCGTACCCAAAGCAGCCATTGCAGCTGCATGAGTCACAGTCTTAAACCTCGCCCATTTACCCTCGACATCAGGTGGAGTGGGGGACGATGCCAACCCCAGCTGCAAGCGATGATGAAATTCTCGCTTGCAACTTTCATCAGCTAACTGAGACCAGGCCACTTTTGGTTGGAATGGGATCCTGGGTGTACACCCACCACCGGAGTGGAAGAAAGGCAGGCGCATCTTACAGATGACTAGTCGATGGTCAGAGGACAGATCAGCTCCACGGTAGGTCCTGGTGTCAAGGACATGGGTTCGCATCCGCTGGTCCGTCACTATGTAGTCCAGCAGATGTTCTTGCTTGGACCCGGCATGTATCCATGATGTTGTGTGGATGCGCCGATGCCGGAAGAGCGTGTTGGTAATTACAAGCCCATGGGCTGCACAAAAATCTAGCAGCCTCCTACCGTTATTATTGAGCTGATCTGGCCCATGCCTTCCAATCACTCCAGACCAGGTGTCAGCATCATGACCAACTCGGGCATTGAAGTCACCCAACAAGATGACTCTGTCCCGAGTGGCCACTTTAGCCAGCACCTGTGACAGGAGGTCATAGAAAGCGTCTGACTCATCGGCTTTGCTTGCATCCCTCCACGGATGTTCGTCTTCGGTGGGGGCATAAGTAACCACGACCACCACTCCTCGCCTCTGGTTGATGGGAAGGCGAGCCCAAAGTATCCTGGGGCTTACAGCTTCCCACACCTCACCGCCACGCTCCCACGCCCCCTTCATTCTTTTGTTCAGAAGAAGAGCCACACCCTGTTGTTTGGCAGTCTCCTGCCCCGAGTAGAGGACTGTCCACCCCTCATGGTGGCAGGAGCCAGAACCGGTCCACCGGACCTCCTGAATGCCACAGAGATCCAGGCGGTACCGGTCCAGCTCCCGACAGAGGAGTGGCAGCCTCTCCTCCGCAGTGAGCGTTCGAACATTCCACGTGGCCATCCGCAATGGTTTTTTGTTGTTTCTGGAGGAGCCCCGAGGGTGAAAATTCAATCTCCTGGCTCCGCCAAATGGGGTTTGGCCAGGAGACGTCATAAAAGCCTGACCCCCCGGGGCCTCCGGCACAAGCTTATTTGTTACAGGTTTATGTTTAATTCGTGGTTTAGTGGTAATGAATTGAAGGTGGAGGGGTTACCAGCCCCTCACACCCGTCCAGAGCCCCCGTTTAGCCACTGTGGTGGTCACAGACGCCATGAGGGGAGAGGCCAATGGGCATTGGCCCTCCCCCCACAGCAATGTCCACGACAGTGTTGCCCGTCCGGCACCGCGAGGAGGTAGGAGGTTGTTTTGCCGGACGTACACACACACACGTACACACACACACGTACACACACACACGTACATACAAAGACAAAGATCCCCCATATAGCCTTAACAGACTGTAGGGGCAAGTGCTGTTAGCGAGCACCTATGAAGGCCGCAACGGCACACGAGGGGGTGGGTGGCCAGCACCACGCCCGACCGCCTTTGTCTCCCTAGTGGTGATGTTTACACACAGCACCAGGTACTCATTTGAGGCTGAGTCGACCTAGGAGAGGCCCAGGACCGGTTCAGATAATCGTCACCGGTGTTGGCCGTGAGCGGGAATCGAACTCGGGTTGCCGGGTTCATAGCGCAGCGTAGCGCAGCGTAGCGCTAACCGCTGCACCACCGCTCCCCACATCTGACCCCCGTCCCACCACTCACCACCCGTTGAGGTCGTTGGCCGAGTTGACGGCGACGCCCTCGTCCACGAGCCTCTTGACGAGCTCCACGTCCCCCAGGCACGCCGCCTCCCTGAGCAGCTCCTCCCGGTCGCGCTCGCTCGCCGCCTCTGCCCCTGCACGCGGCACGAATCGTCGTCAAATCGTCGTCAAATCGTCATCAAATCGTCGTCAAATCTTCGCGTCGCGCTCCACACGGCACACGTTCAGTCGCGCTTGCTCGCCCCGTCTCTCCTCCGCCTACACGAGGCACGAGACCGTAGGTGGACGTCGTGCGACGCTCCGCACGTACGGCGCGAAAGAGGTTCGACATGCGTACGTACAAGCACGGATCTGCCTTGTAACAAAGTTTGGAAATAATCCACGTCATAAATGAAATGAACTCAAACTCAAAATATCATTGGAACCTCCTTTGCCAGTAGCAAATTATGATAATTGTTTTTTTTACCCTTTTATCTGGCAACAAAATTGACACCTGTTTTTCTACAAGGAGTCATGTTTGCATTGACCACAATACCTGCGGTCGGAATGCAAACAAAAAACACAACTCTGATAATGTATGCACTGTCCTTGAAATTGATTGGTCCACACCCGAGACAGCTTTCCTTAGAGCCTAGTCTCCATTGGTGTTGGACCAGATGACGCCAAAAGGCGCACAACTCAAAGACAATGCACCATCAGAGTATGAGAGCTCGGGGTAAGCATTTACACCATTGGAACCTCCTTTGCCAGTAGCAAAATATGATAATTGTTTTTTTACCCTTTTATCTGGCAACAAAACTGACACCTGTTTTTTTTACAATGTGTCATGTTTGCATAGACCACAATACCTGCGGTCGGAATGCAAACAAAAAACACAACTCTGATAATGTATGCACTGTCCTTGAAGTTGATTGGTCCACACCCGAGACAGCTTTTCTTAGAGCCCAGTCTCACTTGGTGTTGGACCAGATGACGCCAAAAGGCGCATGAGATAACTTGCAGATGCACCACCTGTGCCAACTTGCTGCGTAGAAGTTCAAACACAAGTATGTGCGTGGAACTTCTTTCACACCGCACGTAGCCGACCGCGTGAGTTGGAGGTGCCAGGGGGGGCAGGACATCACGTGTCATGCCGTAACATCACATCCACCCACCTCGCCTCCTGCCCACGGTACAATGGAATACAGCTCCCTCGTGTGCCACACAGCCGCAGTTAAACATCGCAGATACTGCACGGGGTCTGCCAGGCCAACTGGTCAGGGTGGACACGTGATGGTCGACTATTCGACGGTCGAATGTGTCACTTTGTACCCGAGTGTACAATGATAAAGATCCCCCCCCCCCCCCCGTATAGCCTTAACACAATGTGGTGTACACACAAAGATCAAAGATCCCCCGTATAGCCTGAACAGACTGTAGGGGCAAGTGCTGTTAGCGAGCACCTATGAAGGCCGGAACGGTACACGAGGGGGTGGGTGGCCAGCACCACGCCCGACCGCCTTTGTCTCCCTAGTGGCGATGTTTACACACCGCACCAGGTACTCATTTAAGGCTGAGTCGACCTAGGGGAGGCCCAGGACCGGTTCAGATAATCGTCACTGGTGTTAGCCGTGAGCGGGAATCGAACCCGGGTCGCCAGGTTCATAGCGCAGCGCGCTAACCGCTACACTACCGCTCCCCACAAGGAGTACACACACACACACATAGACAGACAGTCTTAACACAATGTGGTGTACACACACACACACATAGACAGACAGTCTTAACACAATGTGGTGTACACACACACACACATAGACAGACAGTCTTAACACAATGTGGTGTACACACACACACACACATAGACAGACAGTCTTAACACAATGTGGCACACACACACACACACATAGACAGTCTTAACACAAAATAAATCACGACGTTTCGGGAGCAACACAAGCGTCCATCGCCAGGTGCGCGAGCATGGAACGTCGTGATCTACTTTATTTTATTTTCTACCCACGTGACTTTACCGAAAGCACCAAACAGTATGGATTCCTGCAGTCACGAAAGCTTCAAATCCAGACAGTCTTAGCACAGCGTACTTCACCTAGACACTTGTAGGGTACACGCTTGTACAGAGCTGCTGAGCAAAGACCCAACAAAGTGAAGCGGTCTGCCACAGCGCTGCCACAGCTGTTCTAGATGGAAGAGGCCAAGAGGTCACTTGAGTGACGTGGTTATGACGAGAGTTTTGGGGAAACGTGGCGCTGGGAGGTCAATCCCAAAGTGGAGCAGCGCGTGGAGCGAAGCTGAAAAGTGTGGTGACCCGCGCAGAGTTGGCGAGCGTGTGGGTCGAGCGGGTGAGTGAGTGGGTGGGTGAGTGAGTGGGTTGGTGAATAGGTGGGTGAGAGGGTGGGTTGGTGGGTGAGTGGGGTAATGTTTGGGTGAGTGAATAGGTGGGTGAGAGGGTGGGTGAGTGAGTGAGTGGATGAGTGTTTGGGTTGGTGAGTGGGTAGGTGAGTGAGTGGATGGGTGAGTGGGTTGGTGAGTGGGTTGGTGAGTGGGTTGGTGAATGGGTGGGTGAGAGGGTGGGTTGGTGGGTGAGTGGGGTAATGTTTGGGTGAGTGAATAGGTGGGTGAGTGGGTGGGTGAGTGAGTGGATGAGTGTTTGGGTTGGTGAGTGGGTAGGTGAGTGAGTGGATGGGTGAGTGAGTGGGTAAGTGGGTTGGTGAGTGGGTTGGTGAGTGGGTTGGTGAATGGGTGGGTGAGAGGGTGGGTTGGTGGGTGAGTGGGGGAATGGTTGGGTGAGTGAATATGTGAGTGAGTGGGTGGGTGAGTGAGTGGATGAGTGTTTGGGTTGGTGAGTGGGTAGGTGAGTGAGTGGATGGGAGAGTGAGTGGGTGAGTGGGTTGGTGAGCGGGTTGGTGAATGGGTGGGTGAGAGGGTGGGTTGGTGGGTGAGTGGGGGAATGGTTGGGTGAGTGAATAGGTGAGTGAGTGGGTGGGTGAGTAAATAGGTGAGTGCGTGGATGGGTGAGTGAGTGGGTGAGTGTTTGGGTTGGTGAGTGGGTGGGTGTGTGGGTGGATTGGTGGGTGGGTGAGTGGGTGGGTGAGTTGGTGGGTGGGTTGGTGGGTGGGTGGGCGAGTGATTTGGTGAGTGAGTGGGTGAGTGTTTGGGTTGGTGGGTGGGTGAGTGAATAGGTGAGTGGGTGAGTGAGTGGGTGAGTGAGTGGGTGAGTGAATAGGTGAATGGGTGAGTGAGTGGGTGGGTGAGTGGGTGAGTGAGTGGGTGAGTGAGTGTTTTTGTTGGTGGGTGGGTGGGTAAGCGGGCGAGTGATATGGTGAGTGAGTGGGTGGGTAAGTGGGTGAGTGAATAGGTGAATGGGTGAGTGAGTGGGTGGGTGAGTGGGTGAGTGAGTGGGTGAGTGAGTGGGTGAGTGTTTGGGTTGGTGGGTGGGTGAGTGAGTGAATAGGTGAGTGGGTGAGTGAGTGGGTGTTTGGGTTGGTGGGTGGGTGAGTGAATAGGTGAGTGGGTGAGTGAGTGGGTGGGTGGGTGAGTGAGTGGGTGAGTGTTTGGGTTGGTGGGTGGGTGAGTGAATAGGTGAGTGGGTGAGTGAGTGGGTGAGTGAGTGGGTGAGTGTTTGGGTTGGTGGGTGGGTGGGTGAGTGGGCGAGTGATATGGTGAGTGAGTGGGTGGGTGAGTGAGTGAATAGGTGAGTGAGTGAGTGGGTGAGTGAGTGGGTGAGTGAGTGGGTGAGTGTTTGGGTTGGTGGGTGGGTGAATGAATATGTGAGTGGGTGAGTGAGTGGGTGAGTGAGTGGGTGGGTGAGTGGGTGAGTGAGTGGGTGAGTGATTGGGTGAATGTTTGGGTTGGTGGGTGGGTGAGTGAATAGGTGAGTGGGTGAGTGAGTGGGTGGGTGAGTGGGTGAGTGAGTGGGTGAGTGAGTGGGTGAGTGAGTGTTTGGGTTGGTGGGTGGGTGGGTAAGTGGGCAAGTGATATGGTGAGTGAGTGGGTGGGTGAGTGAGTGAATAGGTGAGTGGGTGAGTGGGTGAGTGAGTGGGTGAGTGAGTGGGTGAGTGTTTGGGTAGGTGGGTGGGTGAGTGAATAGGTGAGTGGGTGAGTGAGTGGGTGAGTGAGTGGGTGAGTGAGTGAGTGTTTGGGTTGGTGAGTAAGTGGGTGAGTGAGTGGGTGAGTGAGTGTTTGGGTGGGTGAGTGAGTGGGTGAGTGAGTGGGTGAGTGAGTGTTTGGGTTGGTGGGTGGGTGAGTGAGTGGGCGAGTGATTTGGTGAGTGAGTGAGTGAGTGATTGGGTGAGTGGGTGAGTGAATAGGTGAGTGGGTGAGTGGGTGGGTGACTGAGTGAGTGAGTGTTTGGGTTGGTGAGTGGGTGGGTGAGTGTGTGGGTTGGTGGGTGGGTGAGTGGGTAAGTGGGCGAGTGATATGGTGAGTGAATGAGTGGGCGAGTGATTTGGTGAGTGAGTGGGCGAGTGATTTGGTGAGTGAGTGATTTGGTGAGTGAGTGGATGAGTAGCGAGTGGAGTGTGTTGTGACCTGCAGTGAAGTCGTGGACAGCGTGCAACAGTCAGCCTGGTCGACCAAGTCCTAAGCATGGGTGGTTGGATCGGTGAACGCGATTGTAGGCAACAGTAACCATGGTACAGGTGTGCACACACACACCTGAACAAACACGCACGGAAGCACGGGGCTATTACGATTCTCTCATAGCTCGTCTCAGCCAGCAGTGGATATTCCACATTCTCACGACGGGAACCAGTCCATCCGACACCAACAGTGGTGCTCGTTTTATCTAGCCCAGTGATATTGTTACTAATAAGTGACGATGACGATGATGAGGACGTTTCACTTTGCGGGAGCGACGTGGATGGTTACATCGCTATATACTAGACACAACTATACACTACACTATTATACACTACACTATACACTACTATACACTACACTATACACTACACTACTATACACCACACTACTACACTACTATACACTACACTACTAAAAACTACACTACTACACACTACACTATACACTACTATACACTATACACTACACTACTAAAAACTACACTACTATACACTACACTATACACTACATTACTATACACTACACTATACACTACTATACACTACACTACTATACACTACACTACTATACACCACACTACTACACACTACACTATACACTACTATACACTACGCTACTATACACTACACTACTACACACTACACTACTATACACTACACTATACACTACTATACACTACACTACTACACTATACACTACACTACTACACTATACACTTCACTACTATACACTACACTACTACACTATACACTACACTACTACACTATACACTACACTATACACTACACTACTATACACTACACTCTACACTACTATACACTACACTACTACACTACACTACTATACACTACACTACTATACACTACACTACTATACACTACACTACTATACACTACACTATACACTACACTACTATACACTACACTACACTATACACTACTATACACTACACTATACACTACACTACACTACTATACACTACACTACTATACACTACACTACACTATACACTACTATACACTACACTATACACTACACTACTATACACTACACTACTATACACCACACTACTATACACTACTAAAAACTACACTACTATACACTACACTATACACTACTATACACTACACTACTAAAAACTACACTACTATACACTACACTACTATACACTACACTACTAAAAACTACACTACTATACACTACACTATACACTACTATACACCACGCTACTAAAAACTACACTACTATACACTACACTATACACTACACTACTATACACTACTAAAAACTACACTACTATACACTACACTATACACTACACTATACACTACACTATACACTACTATACACTACATTACTATACACTACACTACTACACACTACTATACACTACACTACTATACACTACACTACTATACACTACACTACTATACACTACACTACTATACACTACACTACTACACACTACACTACTATACACTACACTATACACTACTATACACTACACTACTATACACTACACTACTACACTATACACTACACTACTATACACTACACTACTATACACTACACTCTACACTACTATACACTACACTACTATACACTACACTACTACACTATACACTACTATACACTACACTACTATACACTACACTACTATACACTACACTATACACTACACTACTATACACTAAACCAGGGGTCCTCAAACTACGGCCCGCGGGCCACATGCGGCCCGCCGAGGACATTTATCCGGCCCGCCGGGTGTTTTTTCCGCCGCTGCCTGTCTGTTACTTTTTTTTACATGAGAAGGACGGTCATTGGTGGAAGAGGGAGAGGGGGCGGAGTTTCCCCCAATCAGACTGCATTGATGGGCAGTGCAGTCCGTATGTCTCTGTGTGGGCAAAGTTATTGCTGGTAGATTGTTTTTGTAGCACTATATATATTGGTATTTTACTAATAGCAATTTTGACTCCCTAGGAAACAATGATGTCAAGAAAGAGAAAAATTGACTCGGAGTGTAGGATATTCAAATAACAGTGGACTTATGATTACTTTTTCATGCAGTACAAGGAAAGAGCTGTGTGTCTGATATGCCAGAATATAGTGTCTGTGTTCAAAGAATACAAATTACGTCGACACTATGAAACTCAACATAAAGATAAATATGATTGTTTGGTCGGAGAAGTGAGAAAAGATAAAATATTAAAACTGAAAAATACATTAACAACTCAGCGAAATAGTTTTGTGAAGCAGAAGCAGCTAAATATTTCATCACTGCGAGCAAGTTTTCAAGTTGCCAAGCTAATAGCGTGCACTGGCAGACCATTCGTGGAGGGAGAATTTGTTAAAGAATGCCTTCTTTCTGTTGCCAAAGAGATGTGTCCAGAGAAGGCCGATTTATTTAGTACAGTGAGTCTTTCAGGACCTACAATTACACGGAGGATTGAAGAAATGGGAGACAATTTGCATCAGCATTTGCAAAACTCCACAAAAAAACTTTCCTATTTTTCCTCGGCACTCGACGAAAGCAATAATGTTCGTGATTCTGCACAACTTCTAATTTTTATTCGTGGGACGAATGACTATTTCGAAGTCACATAAGAGCTTGCTGCACTGCAAAGCATCAAAGGAACATCTACAGGAGAGGATATCTTTCGATTTAAAGCTTTCGTGACTGCAGGGATTCATCTTCTTGGTTTTTTCGGTAAAGTCACATAGAAGGGAAATAACAAAATAATAAAACATAATAAAATAATTCTCACGACGTTTCGGCCACAACACAAGCAGCCGTCCTCAGGTGAAAACCAGGTCTGTCGGGGAGACAGCGTCTGAATGAAACAGCACACGAGCTTGGAGCATATATAAGCTGGGTTGGAAACGGGGGAAAGAGCGCCTTGACAAAATAATTTGCATATCAAGAGGAATTTAGCATATTTATGGGAAATGCAGGAATGTGATTAGTACTACATATGCCCGTGCTGCATATGTATATGCTCCAAGCTCGTGTGCTGTTTCATTCAGACGCTGTCTCCCCGACAGACCTGGTTTTCACCTGAGGACGGCTGCTTGTGTTGTGGCCGAAACGTCGTGAGAATTATTTTATTATGTTTTATTTTTATTATTTTATTACTTCCCTTCTACGTGACTTTACCGAAAGAACCAAGAAGAGAGGATATCTATGAAAAAGTTTGCCAAACTGTGAATAGTTTGGAGCTGAACTGGGCTAAACTAGCCAGTGTGACAACTGATGGTGCTCCTAGCATGGTGGGGTCTAAGAAAGGAGTAATTGCTAGCATTAACCAAGAGATGGACAAACATAACCATTCTCATCCAATAGCCATACATTGCCTCATCCACCAACAAGCGCTGTGTAGTAAATCACTGAAGTGGGACTCTGTTATGAAAATTGTGGTATCTTGTGTTAACTTCATTAGAGCTCATGCACTAAACCACAGACAATTTCAGGAATTTCTGTCTGAGCTAAATGTTGACTATGAAGATGTTTTGTATCACACAGAAGTCCGTTGGCTGAGTCGAGGGAGAGTTTTGAAACGTTTCTATGACTTACTTCCACAGATTACAGCTTTTCTGCTTTAAAAAAACAAAGAAGTACCAGAGCTCAATGATGCAGAATAAAAATGGCACATTGCCTTTCTGACAGATGTAACAGAGCTACTCAACAGTTTCAATGTGCAACTTCAAGGAAAGGGGAAGCTCATCTGTGATATGCAATCACATGTCAAAGCATTTGAAGTAAAATTAGGCCTCCTCATCAAACAAGTGAAGGAGGAAAACTTCTGCCATCTCCCCACAACTCAAAATCTGTTAGCGGAAAAACCATTGGTTGCATTCCCAAACAAAACATGTGTGGATTCACTGGAAAAATTGCAAAAGGAGTTCCAATTTGGATTTAAAGAGCTTCATCTCCATGAACAGGACATACAGCTTTTCCGTAATCCATTTTCTATTGACATTGAAAATGTGGATACAATTTACCAAATGGAACTGGCTGAACTGCAGAATTGTGACTCTGAAAGACGCATTCATGTCAAGCAGCCTTCATAATTTCAATGCATCTCTCCCCTCTGAGACATATCCTCATCTCAGGAACCATGCACTCAAAATGGCAACCATCTTTGGCAGCACTTATGTCTGTGAACAGACTTTTTCCAGAATTAAACATTTGAAATCTCCAACCAGATCTAGACTAACGGATGCACACTTGCATCACTTGTTACGACTCGCAGTGACAAATATGGAACCGGACATTGACCATCTCATTAGCCACAAGCAGGCCCATAGTTCCCATTGAAATACTGGCAAGTTTGTTGATTTAACTTTACTTGTTCTTTATTTTAAATATTGTATTTGTACCCGTTTTGTTTCTTCACTTCAAAATAAGATATATGCAGTGTGCATAGGAATTTGTTCATAGTTTTTTTTTTAACTATAGTCCGGCCCTCCAACGGTCTGAGGGACAGTGAACTGGCCCCCTGTTAAAAAAGTTTGAGGACCCCTGCACTAAACTATACACTACACTATACACTACACTACTATACACTACTATACACTACACTACTATACACTACATTATACGCTACATTACTATACACTACACTATACACTACACTACTATACACTACACTACTATACACTGCACTACTATACACTACACTACTATACACTACACTACTATACACTACACTACTATACACTACACTACTACACTATACATTACACTACTATACACTACTATACACTACTACACTGTACAATGGACACTACACTGTACACCACACTGTACAATGGACACTGCACACTATTATATACTACACTGTACACTACTGTACACTACACTGTACACCACTGTACACTACACATTTTACCCCACCAAAGACAAAGCTCCCCCAGGTAGCCTCTAGCAGGGCCGTAGGGGCAAGTGCTGTGAGTAGCGAGTAGTACCACCTAGGATACACACAAAGCTCCCCCAGGTAGCCTCTAGCAGGGCTGTAGGGGCAAGTGCTGTGAGTAGTAGCCAGTAGACACAGACAAAGCTCCCCCAGGTAGCCTCTAGCAGGGCCGTAGGGGCAAGTGCTGTTGGCGAGTCCCAGCAGCGAGTGGGTGGGTGGCCAGCGACCACAGCCGTGCTCGGGACTCATTTGAGGCCCAGTCTACCTAGAGGAGGTCCAGCGGACGTTTCGGTAAATCGTCGACAGCGAGCGAACCTGCCACACTACAGCTCCCCATACAACAACCACCAACAACAACCACAACCAACAACAACAACCAACAACAACTTTGAACGCGCGTAAACGACCGTGAGGTTGTGGGTTTTAAAATGTTAAACGTCGAGACGTCTCGCGGCTTGAACACGAAACGCAACAACAAAGTTTATTCGCGGAGAGAGAAAATGTTTCGCGTTACCAGCGGCCGCCTCCGTTGCCATTTCCGCGTCTATTTATAGACGAGCGGTGGCGGTGGTGGTGAGGCTGCTGCACACGCGGAAACACCCCCCCACCCACCCCTACCCCCATCCCCCCACCCACCACCATCACCCCCACCCACCACCATCCCCCCCACCCACCCACCACCATCCCCCCCCACCCACCACCCACCACCATCCCCCCACCCACCATCCCCCCCACCCACCACCACCCCCACCCACCACCACCCCCACCCACCATCCCCCCCACCACCCCCACCACCACAACCCCCACCGACACACACACCCCCACCTACACACACCCCCACCTACACACACACACACCTACACACACAGACCCTACACACACACCCCTACACACACACACCCCCACCTACACACACACACACCCTACACACACACACCTACACACACACACCTACACATACCCTCCCCCACCTACACACCCCTACACACACACCCCCACCTACACACACACACCCTACACACACACACACCTACACATACCCTCCCCCACCTACACACACCCCCACCTACACACACACACCCTACACACACACACACCTACACATACCCTCCCCCACCTACACACCCCTACACACACACCCCCACCTACACACACTCCCACCTACACACACACACCCCCACCGACACACACCCCTACACACACCCCCACCTACACACACCCCCCCCCACCACCCCCACCTACACACACCCTACACACACACACCCTACACACACACACCCCCACCTACAGACACCCCAACCTACACACACACACCCTACACACACCCTACACACACCCTACACACACACACACACCCCCACCTACACACACCCCCACCTACACACACCCCCACCTACACACACCCTACACACACACCCCCACCTACACACACCCCCACCTACACCCACCCCCCACCCACACCTACACACACACACCTACACACACACACCCTACACACACACACACCCCCACCTACACACACCCCTACACACACACACCCTACACACACACACACCCCCACCTACACACACACACACCCCTACACACACCCTACACACACCCCCACCTACACCCACCCCCCACCCACACACCCACCTACACACACACACCTACACACACCCCCACCTACACACACACACCTACACACACACACCCTACACACACACACACCCCCACCTACACACACACACACCCCTACACACACCCTACACACACCCCCACCCACCTACCCACCCCTACCCAATATGGCGGCGGGGAAGTCGACTTCGCCCTCCCGCCCTGACGCGTTCACGGACGCGTGACGTCACCGTGACGTCACGCCCAGCCGACCAATGGCGAAGCGCGACCCCAGTGCGCCTCAGCCGGAATCAGCTGTTCGACACGTGCGCGTCTGTGTGTGTCTGTGTGTCACACAACGCAACGCGCTCTCTAACAAAACCTTGCCCTCCTCCTCCCCCCGTCAACCTGTAACTGTCTGCAAGCCACGCAATGTCGCCACGCTGAGCCCGGGCGCGGCGGCAAAGATTTTGATGAATTCGCCGCTCGTTGCCGCCAAAGCGCTCGAGGCCTCGGGTCGGGCCGTGAGAAGCCTGCGTTGCCTGAAAAGCCTGCGGCGATTGAGCAGCGGGACGCGGCGAGACGCGCAGCCTCGAAGCGCTGCGGCGTCGGCGTCGTGGGCGGCGTCTCGACTCGCCAATAAGTTTCCGAGCGCCGCCGAGATGAACGCGGGCCCCGCCTCGACTCCAGGCTCACAGCCGACCCTGAAGCACCTCAAGAGCAGAGACAAGAGGCGCACGGCCGGCGCTGTGTATGCCCTCACACACACGCCGTCCTGGGTCTTCCTGCAGGCGAGTGGTGGAGGTGGTGCACGGTCCTGGGGGGGGGGGGGGGGGGGGGGGGGGGGGGGTCCTCAGTGGGGGAGGTCCTCAGGGGGGGTCCCCTACTGCCCTCAAGGGGGGGGTCCCCTTCTGCCCTCAGGGGGGGGGTCCCCTACTGCCCTCAGGGGGGGGGTCCCCTACTGCCCTCAAGGGGGGGGGTCTCCTACTGCCCTCAGGGGGGGGTCCCCTACTGCCCTCAGGGGGGGGGGGTCTCCTACTGCCCTCAGGGGGGGGGTCCCCTACTGCCCTCAGGGGGGGGGGTCCCCTACTGCCCTCAGGGGTGGGTCCCCTACTGCCCCCAAGGGGGGGGGTCCCCTACTGCCCTCAAGGGGGGGGTCCCCTACTGCCCTCAAGGGGGGGGGGTCCCTATACTGCCCTCAAGGGGGGGGGGGGTCTCCTACTGCCCTCAAGGGGGGGGGTCTTCTACTGCCCTCAAGGGGGGGGGGTCCCCTACTGCCCTCAGGGGGGGGGGGTCCCTACTGCCCACAAGGGGGGGTGTCCCCTACTGCCCTCAGGGGGGGGGTCCCTACTGCCCACAAGGGGGGGGGTCTCCTACTGCCCTCAAGGGGGGGGGGTCCCCTACTGCCCCTCAGGGGGGGGGGTCCCTACTGCCCACAAAGGTGGGGTGTACCACTACTGCCCTCAGGGGGGGGGGTGTCTCCTACTGCCCTCAGGGGGGGGGGTACCCTACTGCCCTCAGGGGGGGGGGTCCCCTACTGCCCTTCAGGGGGGGGGGGTCCCCTACTGCCCTCAGGGGGGGGGGTCCCCTACTGCCCTCAGGGGGGGGGTCCCCTACTGCCCTCAGGGGGGGTCCCCTACTGCCCTCAGGGGGGGGGTCTCCTACTGCCCTCAAGGGGGGGTCTCCTACTGCCCTCAAGGGGGGGTCTCCTACTGCCCTCAGGGGGGGGGGGTCCCCTACACTTATATGGGACTATATAATTGTCAATGGAAAAAGGAGGGTATAATAGTACGCTGTTAACATGATAACAAATGTAATGTTAATACACAATAGAGGTTTTTGGGTGAGATCGCGTAAATGTATAAATGTGTCGTTGAAACCCGCCACCACCCGACACAGCCAACTAGTGAGGGTTGTCACGTAAACAGAACGTGGCCAATTCGTCACTAGTACAATACTAGTGTGTAGTAGTGTAGTGTATAGTGTAGTGTATACTGTAGTATATTGTAGTGTATAGTGTAGTGTGTACTGTATAGTATAGTGTAGTGTATACTGTAGTATATTGTAGTGTAGTGTGTACTGTATAGTATAGTGTAGTGGATAATGTATAGTGTAGTGTATAGTGTAGTGTATCGTGTATTATACTAGTACAGCACCACCGGTGTGTTGGAGAGCCAAGCCACAACATTTACAATGTTAATCGCTTCAAAACGTCAAAGAGTCTATCACGAAACCATCGTTGTCAACGCGTGCCTGGAATCTTCTCCAGGTGGTCTCCAGAGCCCCAGAGGCAGCACATCTCTCGTGGAATTGTTGACAAATTCTCAGAAGTGTTACAAACTTTTTTATTAAGCAACCCCGTGTAGAGGGTTGGGCTGCTGGGACACTTAAGCAAAGTTCCCTGTGCACGCAAATCTTGAATTGTCACGGTGAGCGATGGAGGATGATGATGAGTGATGCATGTGGCACGGGAAGATAAATGAATGGTTGATGACTAAAATAACTTAACACATTGTTTTAATTTACCAGGTAAGGCCCCACTGAGCTATATAGTAGTATCGAAAATGATCACGCGATATTAATTCTAAACTTGAAGGAGAAAACCGGAGGACCCTGAGAAAAATCCACGCGACCACGGGAAGAGAGAGAAAGAGACACCGCAAACTCCAAATATACAGCAGCAGGCGTCAGGGGCGGGATCGAACTCACGACCTCCTGTATACCAGGCGAGGTAGTTAACATCTCATAGCCACCGTGATGATGATGAGAGAGAGACACACAAACTCCAAATATACAGCAGGCATCAGGGTTGCGATTGAACCCACGACCTCCTGTATACCAGGCGAGGTAGTTAACATCTCCTAGCCACCGTGATGCTGGTGAGAGAGAGAGACACGCAAACTCCAAATACACAGCAGGCGTCTGGGACGGGAGCAGACCCACGACCTCCTGTATAGCAGGCGAGGTAGTTAACATCTAGCCACTGCGAGGTGAGTGAGAGGGGGTACTGTCTTGGAGATGCTGGAGAGAAGATGTCTGGGAGTCGTGGAGATGGCGTTAGAGACATGACAGATGGGTGATACATGTGTAGTGACTCACTCTGGTTTATTCACACGGCATGACAGTGAACACTTGGTAGCTACGGTTCCCAGTCAGGTAGACTGCCTGACTGGCAACGCCGAGATGGTGAAGACGGCGGCGACGGTGAAGACTCCAGCAGCACAACAGGACCCCACTCCACACGACAGCCCTGAGCACCCCTCCCGGGGCCCCTCTTTTACTGTCAGCGTGGCCTGGCTCCGCCCCCAGTCACACCCCCTTCTGGAACCTTCCAGCAGGTTCTCGATGTGACCCTTCCGTGACCTTTCCCCTACATCTCTCTCTGGTTTATCACATTCAGTGAGGGCTCCTGTGAGCTGCAGATCCCCTTCCCTGCCAGCAGGCAGCGCTATGCTGCTACGTGGCCGACTCTATGTCACTACACATGTCCTGTATGTTGAACTTCTTTCGCACCGTGCACAGCCAACCATGATAACACGAGTAGTGATGCGTCCTGTCCAAGACTACTCTTATTGTTACAGAACTCAATGTGGTCTCGGTAGACAATACAGGCTGAATGCGATAGAGGCAGACAGAGGCGGAGATACACAAATAAATACATTGTTACAGAAGCGTGGACACAGAGACATACACAGACACTCACGGCCCCTATAAACATAACAAGCTCCCTCTCCTCGACCCCATCCTCACCATCGTTCCCCAAGTACAGAGTCACAGTTCCCACACCGCCACGGTCGTGTCGATTCTTTCTCTCCGCGTCCTCCGGTTTTTCCCCTCCACGTTTAGAAAAGCAGCGTTTCAATTGTCTTTGACTATTTTGCTGCGAAGCATTTCCACGCGATAAGCCACTGCTTTGAGCTATCGTTTGTGGCCAGGTTGCTTCTAAAAATAGAGAAGCTATAGCTCAGTGCGCTTTACCTGGTAAAATAGAAAAAACACATTTGTATATTTTATGAAGTGATTTATTTGCATTTCCTATACTTTGCACTGTTATCGTGTTTTTCTCTTTGTTGTTCTGACCTGCCTCTACTGGACATCGTTAACACAAGAGCTTCATAGCTCATCGGATTTTTTTCTGTATAAATGAATGTTCTGATTCTAACTTCCTCGCTTGTCAATCTGTCCGCCCAGGTGGTGAACTCTGGGCAGAGGGGGTCCGGACCAGCACTCTTCTTGTTCTCAGACTTCAACAGGTGACACCAACCACTGCCCTGCCCCCATCCACCCTCTGCCCCCATCCACCCTCTGCCCCCATCCACCCTCTGCCCAGTGGCTTCATTGGGCCACGGTGGCTAGGAGATGTTAACTACCTCGCCTGGTATACAGGAGGTCGTGGGTTCGATCCCTACCCTGATGCCTGCTGCTGTATATTTGGAGTTTGTGTGTCTCTCTCTCATCATCATCACGGTGGCTAGGAGATGTTAACTGCCTCGCCTGGTATACAGGAGGTCATGGGTTTGATCCCGACCCCTGGCGCCTGCTGCTGTATATTTAGAGTTTGCGTGTCTCTCTCTCCCCGTAGTCGCGTGGATGTTTCTCCACGTTTGGAAACATCCACGTTTGGAAACACGGATGCCAGAAATTTGCACGTGATGATCCACTGTCGTCGAGCTATCATTTGTGGTCAGGTCACTTCTGAAAAAGAGCTACCTAGCTCAGTGGGCCTTACCTGGTATAATAGTTTATAGATGGTAGATGCCACGGTGGCTAGGAGATGTTACCACCCTCGCCTGGTATGCAGGAGGTCGTGGGTTTGATCCCGACCCTGAGATCTGTATATTTGGAGTTTGCGTGTCTATCTCCCAATGGCTTTATGGATTTGTTTCTGGGTCCTCTGCTTTCCCCCTCCACAATTAGAATTGGCATACTTTGAGAGTATTTGGCAGCTGTAAATGTCCACGTGACAAGCCACGTGGTCGAGCAATTGTTTGTGGCCGTATAGGTCCGTGGGCCTTACCGGGTAAAATAAAGAAAAAAAAACTGTTTTGATTAAATTTTGATTTAAAGCTTTCGTGACTGCAGGGATTCATATTCTTGGTTCTTTCGGTAAAGTCACATAGAAGGGAAATAATAAAATACTGTTTAATATTTTTATTATTTTATTATTTCCCTTCTACGTGACTTTACAGTTTAGATTAGTTTAGATTCATCGTCCAATGCAGATGCCCACACAAAGAAAGAACAAGAAACCATTTGGGATGTTGCGGTGACACCCTCTGTGCTGGACAACGGCTCACAGAAGCGGATGTCGCAGAACTACCGCTTGAGATCCCTTTGAGGTGGCGCTCTGCTCCACACAGACTAGAGGGGAAGGAACGTTGCCGCCTGCTCCGCGTGACCCTCAAAGCAACATTTTAATTCCCAATTAAAGGGCAGAACCGTCTTGAACGTGACAGCGCGGGGGGTTATTACACGCTTTTATTTAACTCACTTCGTCTGTTGTAACCTCAAAAAATAAATCTTGTAACTCAATTTGTACACACTTCCCAATGTGCTATCGACTGCAAACTTGGTATGGGTGTGTCATAGTGATGGCAACACGATATTCTATCATAAAAAATTTAAAACATATATTTTTAAACTTTTTACACGCTTTTATTTCACTTACTGTGTGTGTTGTCGTATCCAAAAATATTGTAACTCAATTTCAACCGTATTCCCAATGTCGTATCGACTGCAAACTTGGTATAGCTGTGTCATACTGATGACAATACTATATTCTATCACTGAAATTTAAAAATAAATATTTTTTTAAATATTTTTTACGGCTCTAATTGTCAATGTTCAACTGACGTTGCCTGTAAATCACCACGTGGTCCCTGACGTCACGGCAAGCCTCGGGGAGCCACGCCCAGGGGGGGCGGGGGGTGTGGAAGGAGGGGAGGGGCAGCTCGGACAGTACATCTCATTAAAGCGTGGTTTTTTTAAAGTATTTTAAAATATTTTATTTGTTGCTTAGTCATCGTTGACCGAGCTGAGACCACCAACTTGCGAGAACACGGCCGAGTCGTGGCAGAAACCCCGATTAGACCCCAGGAGAGACGCCAGCCCCCTCGTTACCAGTGCAGCGTCTCGCTTGCCCTGATCCCCGTGCGTTTGTCGTTCTCTCTGTGCCGCGTAGATATCTCTTCAACTGTGGAGAAGGGGTCCAGAGGGTGATGATGGAACACAAGTAAGTGTCCTCTCTATGATAATTGTTTTTTACCCTTCTATCTGGCAACAAAACTGACA
Organism: Lethenteron reissneri; assembly: GCF_015708825.2. NCBI lineage: Eukaryota > Metazoa > Chordata > Hyperoartia > Petromyzontiformes > Petromyzontidae > Lethenteron > Lethenteron reissneri. The sequence goes on along the minus strand of NC_083841.1, from coordinate 6,694,600 downwards.
CCTTTTTTTTACAAGGAGTCATTTTTGCATAGACCACAATACCTGCAGTCGTAATGCAAACAAAAAACATAACTGATAATGTGCACTGTCCTTGAAGTTGATTGGTCCACACCCGTTTTCACATCTGATGATGATCGCTTGTGTTGCAATAGAAACGTCGTGATCATTTTATAGTTAAATTTTTATTATTTTGTTATTTCCCTTCTACGTGACTTTACCGAAAAAACCAAGAATATGATAGCAAATTCTCAGAAGTGTTAAAAACATTTTTGACGCACCCCGTATCTTGTCGATGTGTTTGTGTGCTCGCGGTTGCGCAGCGTTTAGCAAACTGCGATACGAACCCGGTGACCCGAGTTCGATTCCCGCTCATGGCCAACACCAGTGACGATTGTCTGAACCGGTCCTGGGCCTCCTCTAGGTCGACCCAGCCTCAAATGTGTACCTGGTGTGGTGTCTAAACTGCACCACTGGGGAGACAAAGGCGGCCGGGAGTGGAGCTGGCCACCCACCCCCTCGTGTACCGGGTTGGCCTTCATAGATGCTGATAAAAGAACTTGGCCCAACATTTTGTTAAGGCTATACGGGGGATCTTTGTCTTTTTGTGTGTGTCTTATGATTTCTTCATCCCATGTCTAGGCTCAAAATGTCTCGGCTTGACAAGATTTTCTTCACGAGGATGAGCTGGAACAACGTGGGAGGACTTTCTGGTGAATATGGCATCTTCAGCCCAGTTCTGCTGGAGCCGAGTCTCAAGACGCTGAGACCCGGTCTCCTGGAGCCGAGTCTCGAGACACTGAGACCCGGTCTCCTGGAGCCGAGTCTCAAGACGCTGAGACCCGGTCTCCTGGAGCCGAGTCTCAAGACCCTGAGACCCGGTCTCCTGGAGCCGAGTCTCAAGACCCTGAGACCCGGTCTCCTGGAGCCGAGTCTCAAGACCCTGAGACCCGGTCCCCTGGAGCCGAGTCTCAAGACCCTGAGACCCGGTCCCCTGGAGCCGAGTCTCAAGACCCTGAGACCCGGTCTCCTGGAGCCGAGTCTCAAGACCCTGAGACCCGGTCTCCTGGAGCCGAGTCTCAAGACCCTGAGACCCGGTCCCCTGGAGCCGAGTCTCAAGACCCTGAGACCCGGTCTCCTGGAGCCGAGTCTCAAGACCCTGAGACCCGGTCCCCTGGAGCCGAGTCTCAAGACCCTGAGACCCGGTCCCCTGGAGCCGAGTCTCAAGACCCTGAGACCCGGTCTCCTGGAGCCGAGTCTCAAGACCCTGAGACCCGGTCCCCTGGAGCTGGTTGTCATGTGGTTTTTCTCTGTGTTTGTTTCTGCAGGAATGATTCTTACCATGAAAGACATCAACATTCCCGAGTGCAGCTTGTTTGGACCCCCGCAGCTTGTGAGTACGCGTTGCTGTCACCGCGCCCCCAAGTGTGAGAAGAGCGTGAGTTCGATTCCCAATTAGGGTTAAACTCAGCCGGCATCATCAGCCATCCACATCAGCATCATCATCATCAGTAGAAGCAGAAGCTTCATCAGCAAAACCAGTCGTGGCATCAGCAGCAGCAGCAGCAGTGCCAGTAGCAGTATCATCATCATCATCTTATATTCATTGTGGTCATATCTGCGTGCGTCCCTGTGCGTGTGAGAAGCTGTTTCACGCGGTGGTTAGCGCCACTGGGCTACTAGCCCAGCCATCTGAGTTTGATGCCCGTGGCTAACATGGGGGGAAGATTGTATTGCAACCCGCCCTGGGTGTCTCCTGCGCCTTTATCAACCCTCGCTGACCCGCCGTGGTGAAGCATGGCAGGGGATGTCGGCTAGCGGTCGAGGCTAACGATGGAGCGACAGTCTAAGGAAAGAACGCACCGGGCAGAGACGTCCGCTGGGGAGATGGAGTGATGGAATCGGCTCGTGTGCAGGTGCTAGGTGGATCATTGCATCTTGTCTGAGTCTGTGGCTGTCCGTGTGAGTCTGTGGGTCTCATTGTGAGTCTGTGGGTCTCCGTGTGAGTCTGTGGGTCGCTGTATGAGTCTGTGGGTCTCTGTGTGGGTCTGTGGGTCTCTGTGTGAGTCTGTGAGTCTATGGGTCGCTGTGTGAGTCTGTGGCTATCCGTGTGAGTCTGTGGGTCTCTGTGTGAATCTATGGGTCTCTGTGTGAGTCTATGGGTCTCTGTGTGAGTGTATGGGTCTCTGTGTGAGTCTATGGGTCTCTGTGTGAGTCTGTGGGTCTCTGTGTGAGTCTCTGGGTCGCTGTGTGAGTCTGTGGCTATCCGTGTGAGTCTGTGGGTCTCCGTGTGAGTCTATGGGTCTCCGTGTGAGTCTATGGGTCGCTGTGTGAGTCTATGGGTCGCTGTGTGAGTCTATGGGTCTCTGTATGAGTCTGTGGGTCTCTGTGTGAGTCTGTGGGTCTCTGTGTGAGTCTATGCGTCTCCGTGTGAGTCTGTGGGTCTCCGTGTGAGTCTGTGGGTCTCTGTGTGAGTCTGTGCGTCTTTGTGTGAGTCTGTGGGTCTCCGTGTGAGTCTATGGGTCTCTGTAATTCCATCAGCTTGACACGATGGAATTTCTGGTGTTTTGGGGCATGAACAGTGAACCGTTGAGAGCCGTGTTAAGTTTTAATTTCCTTGGTCACCCCAATTAATTTCTCACGTTTCCGTAACTCGATGTCGCAGTTGCGCCTCCGCTCAGCCTAAACACAATCCGCGCGAGCCGGCTCGCACCGCAGGGACTGCATTGCCTGACGCCGATTTACGTTTCGCGCAAAATGTTTCTCGATCTCACGTCAAGCCGCGAGTTGCTTTCTCTCCGATCCCTCTTTGCGCGTATGCACGCGCGCGCGTACACTGCGCGTAGCCAACCATGTCAATCGGAGGCGTTTTATCGCGACGGTCCGTGGCATTGACGTGCGGCGGTGAGCGGGCGGTGAGCGGGCGTTGTGGCGCGTCTCTCCCGCAGGAGAGGTATCTGGAAGGAGTCAACGTGTTTGCTGCCAACATCCACGACCTCAAGTTGGGTAGGTGACCGACCCCCACTCCTCACCCCCCCTCACCCCCTCCGCCCCTCCCCGCCCCTCTCTCCTCCCCCCTCTCTCCTCCCCCCTCTCTCCACCGGAATCTTCTATAACCAAAAGCATGGCCCAAATGTAAGAGCATTTGCCTGCCAAGCAGCAGGTCTGAAAGTTCAAATGCCGCCATCCTCTCCCCTAAAATAACTAAACTATTAAAAAAACATCTTCTTGGTTCTTTCGGTAAAGTCACGTAGAAGGGAAGTAATAAAATAATAAAAATAAAACATAATAATTTTATTTTATTATGTTTTATTTTTATTATTTTATTAATAATTTTATTTTATTATGTTTTATTTTTATTATTTTATTACTTCCCTTCTACGTGACTTTACCGAAAGAACCAAGAAGATGAATCCCTGCAGTCACGAAAGCTTTAAATCGAAATTTATTAAAAAAACATTTTATTTATTATTTTGCCAGGTAAGGCCCGCTGAGCTAGGTAGCTCGTTTTCAGAAGCGGCCTGGCTTTCGCAAATGACAGCTCAACGAAGTGAGCTTTTCGTCGCGTGGAAATTTATAGCAGCCAAAGACCTCAAGATGCACGCTTCTAAATGTGGAGGGAAAACCCGGAGGACCCGGAGAAAAATCTACACGACCACAGGGGGATCGAACCCACGACCTCCTGCACACCAGGCGAGGTAGTCAACATCTCCTAGCCACCGTGATGATGATGAGAGAGAGACACACAAACTCTAAATATACAGCAGCAGGCGTCAGGGTTGGGATCGAACCCACGACCTCCTGTACACCAGGCGAGGTAGTTAACATCTCCTAGCCACCGTGATGATGATGAGAGAGAGAGACATGCAAACTCCAAATATACAGCAGCAGGCATCGTCAGGGTTGGGATAGAACCCACGACCTCCTGCAAAGCAGGCGAGGTAGTTAACATCTTCTAGCCACTGCTGCGTGCAAAGTACAGAAAGATTTGAAGCTTTCGTGACTGCAGGGATCCATACTCTTTGGTTCTTTCGGTAAAGTCACGTGGGTAGAAATAAAATAAAATAAAACAAATCACGACGTTTCGGGCGCAACACAAGCGTCCGATGTAAGGAAAAAGTTTAAAAAGTTTAGCTGGAAGCACATTATATTTTTTGCGACCTAGAATTGTAATGTATTGCTTACGGTTGGCAGCTCAGCTTATTGAGAGTATATTTAGCATACTGATGATACTATGTAGTTTATAGTTTAGCTTTGTACGTGGTGGTTTAGTTACTGCAGCTACATACTATTCACATTCCTTCCCTTTGTTAATGCTACCCCTGCCCCTGCCCCCTCCCTTTGATGCTGCTAATCCTGCATAATGCACGGGCATAATATGACTTTGAAAACCCCCCGCCCACCTCCTACGCATTTCACAAATTAGCACTATTCGCATTCCTGCATTTCCCATAAATATGCTAAATTTCTCTTGATATGCAGATTCTTTTGTCAAGGCGCATTTTTCCCCCCTTCCAACCTAGCTTAAATAGATGCTCCAAGCGTGGTGGTGTTTCTTTTAGACGCTGTCGCCTCGACAGACCTGCTCTTCACCTGAGGACGGCCACTTGCGTTGTGGCCGAAACGTCGTGAGAATTATTTTATTATGTTTTATTTTATTATTTTATTACTTCCCTTCTACGTGACTTTACCGAAAGAACCAAGAAGATGAATCCCTGCAGTCACGAAAGCTTTCAATCGAAATTTAATGCAGATATTTTTTGCACGGCGAGTGAGCCGTGACGTCACATCTGTCACGTGACCCGCGCATGTGGAAGCGTAACGCGTTGTAATGTAGCGGGTAGCGCGCCGCGCTACGAACCCGGCGACCCGAGTTCGACTCCCGCTCACGGCCACCACCGGTGACGATTATTTTCACCGGTCCTGGGCCTCCCCTAGGTCGACTCAGCCTCAAGCGAGTAACTGGTGCGGTGTGTGAGCATCGCCACTGGGGAGACAAAGGCGGCCGGGCGTGGCGAATCCAAGTCCCGGGCGAAGCCGGGTAGTAAAACTAGTGTTGCTATAAAGGAGGTCAGATGACTCGGGTGAGTTATATTGCCCGTATCGGAGTTGCTGTGCCCGGCACTGCTGACACTCTTGACACCCTGGGTTCAGGATTTCTCTCTCAAGGGCTTCATCATGGCTATGCGATGGACGCTAAACGTCTTGACATCCTGGGTTCAAGTCTAGAGGCTTGGTGTCTGCAAGGAGGTTCATAATGACCACGTCGGTGGCTCCAGCCGGCGCTGCCGAGTTGCCGAGTTGAAGGTTTCGATCGCTTCGTCTGGATGTCTGGGTTTCTCACGGTGTCGCGATGGCCGTGTTAGTGCCACAGCCATCGCCGCTGAGAGAATTTTTCATTCAAGATTGAAGCCCTGGGTATGGGTGTCTCTCTCTCCTCATAATGGCCACGGCGGTGGCACGGAGCCGGCACTGCCGAGTTGCTGGGTCGAAGGTTCAACCCCTGGCTCAGGTGTCTCTCTGTGACAAGGGGAAGACCTGAAGCCAGGTGGCCATGAAGACGATTCATGATGATGGTGATGATGATGGTGGTGATGATGGTGATGATGGTGGTGATGGTGGTGATGGTGATGATGATGCTGCTGTACGAGTGATCCTGGTGGGACGTGTCGCTGGTACATCGGTGTGTGGAATCTGGCAGCAGGAAGGGAGCAATGGTGGGGAGGGGGGCATGGGGGCAGCTTGGGATGATGTCCCTGCTGTGTTTTGTTTGGCAGTGGTGGAGCCGTGCACGGAGATGGAGTCGGTGGATGAGACGATGGCGGTGCAACAGATCCCCATCCTCGGTGAGGACGCTGCTTGGTGCAGTGGCGGTGGTTTGGTCCTGCCCCAGGAATGTGGAATGTCCGTTACGGGCCTTGGGACCACCGGCGATAATGAGAGAGTGATAATGCGCGAGATGGTGTTTGTGTCTGTCTGTCTGCGCCGATTGTGTGTGCGTGTGTGTGCGTGCGTGTGCGAGAGTATGAATGTGTGAGGTTGGGTGTGTGTGCGATTGTGTGTGTGCGTGCGTGCGTGTGCATGGGAGAGTATGAATGTGTGAGATTGGGTTTGTGTGCGATTGTGTGTGTGTGTGTGCGAGTGCGTGCGAGAGTATGAATGTGTGCAATGGTGTGTGTGTGTGTGTTCGTGCGTGTGCGAGAGTATGAATGTGTGAGGTTGGGTGTGTGTGCGATTGTGTGCGTGTGTGTGCGTGCGAGAGTATGAATGTGTGAGATTGGATGTGTGCGTGTGTGTTCGTGTGTGTGTGCAAGAGTATGAATGTGTGAGGTTGGGTGTGTGTGCGCGATTGTGCGTGTGTGCGATTGTGCGTGTGTGCTGCGATTGTGCGTGTGTGTGCGATTGTACGTGTGAAAGTATGAATGTGTGAGGTTGGGTGTGTGTGCGATTGCGTGTGTGTGTGTCGATTCGGCCTCAAATGAGTACCTGGTGCGGTGTGTAAACATCGCCACTGGGGAGACAAAGGCGGTCGGGCGTGTTTCTGGCCACACACCCCCTCGTGTGCCGTGCCGGTCTTCATAGGTGCTCGCTAACAGCACTTGCCCCATCAGTCTGTTAAGGCTATACGGGGGGTCTTTGTTTTTGTGCATATTTTTGCGCGTGTAAGTGTGTGATGGCGCGTGTGTGATTGTGTGAATGTGTGGTTGTGCGTGATTGTGTGTGAGTGCGTCTGTGATTGTGCGTGTGGTTGCGTGTGGTTGTGTGATTGCGTGTGTGGTTGTGTGATTGCGTGTGAGTGTGCGTGTGATTGTGTGAGTGATTGTGATTGCGTGTGATTGCGTGTGTGGTTGTGTGTGGTTGTGTGTGGTTGTGTGTGGTTGTGTGTGAGTGTGCGTGTGATTGTGTGAGTGTGTGATTGTGTGTGTTATTGTGTGTGATGGTGTGTGAGTGTTGTGAGATTGCGTGTGAGTGTGCGTGTGATTGTGAGTGTGATTGTTGGCACATTAGAGGGTACAGGTGATGCATCTGCCAGTCATCTCAGTCAAGCCATAGCAGCTCCTCCAGCCAGCGCGCCATCAACACCTCACGTTGCCTCGGGGTGCACCTAGCCTGGCACAAGCGCCGTGGTGACGTCACCACCACGTGCTGGAGAATGGCGGCTGCTGTTGCGCGCGTTGATAGGTGCTCGCAAACGGCATTTGCAGAGGATCGTGGCGCTGATGTGCACATCGTTGTTGACTGACGATGAATTCTGTCTGCAGGAGACGACTCCAAGGCTGACGACCCTTCGCTGACCGTGGCGTACCTGTGCAAGGTAATTGGAGTGCAGCGCCTGTCAAACACTCGTCTCCTGGAGCCGGAGGATTTGGCTGTGTGGGTCGATATTCCGTGGGAGTCCAGTTTTTTTACCATGGAAGTCTAGTTTTACCATGGGAAGTCCAGTTTTACCATGGGAGTAATTTTACCATGGGAGTAGTTTTACCACTGGCGGTCCAGTTTTACCATGGGAAGTCCAGTTTTACCATGGGAAGTCCAGTTTTACCATGGGAAGTCCAGTTTTACTATGGGAGTAGTTTTACCATGGTAGTAGTTTTACCATGGGAGTCCAGTTTTACCATGGGAAGTCCAGTTTTACCATGGGAAGTCCAGTTTTACCATGGGCGAATATCTGAACCGGTCCTGTTCTTCTCCTAGGTCGACTCGGCATTAAATTAGTCTCTTTTGGGGGTGTGTGTAAAACATCACCGTTGGGGAGACAAAGGCGGCCGGGCGTGGTGCTGGCCACCCACCCCCTCGTGTGCCGTGCCGGCCTTCACAGGTGCTTAACACGTAGCAGGCTTTCGCGACCAATGTTATTCATAATCAACGTTTTTGGGTTTAGATCGCGTTATTTATAAATGTGTTGTAACCCTCCACCACCACCCGACACACGGCCAATCAGTAAAAAAGTGTCACGTTGACAAAAGACAAATAGTTCACTGCTTTAGCCCCCACCGGTGTGTTGAAGCGTGAAACCACAACATTTACAATTTGAGTAGTACGACGTTTCGCTGGCAATTGCATCCAGCATCATCGGGCAATTCGCCAGAATGGTGAGGCTCTGCTGTGTCTCCCGTTCTTATATAGAGCAGCAGCAGCAGCAGGGTGACATCATCATTAACTCATTAACTCATCAGGTGCAAAGATTCGAGGGGGGAGTTATTGTAATTATATACTAGATTGGTAATCAGGCTATTGTTACGATGCAAGTTGTAGATTAGTAATCATTTGGAATGTGTTTTATTGTGATTATGCTACATTCGTAATCAGTTAGTGTGTGCTGCTACTACTCGCTAACTGCGCTTGCCCCAACAGTCTGTTGAGGCTTAAACGGTGGTTCTTCGTGTCCCAACAGCTCCATGAACGCAAAGGCAGCTTCCTTCTGACGAACGCCAAGGCCCTGGGACTGCCCATGTGAGTTCGCGTGCCCATCGCACGCAACAGCTTCACCCACATCGCGCTCACGAGGTCATCTCTTGTCACGGCCATTGCGAATCGCCTGAGACACGGGGTAGGCCTCGGCAAGGTAAGGTAATTTACCCTTTTTACCGGGTAAAAGGGTAAAAAGGTAAAGGTGTCGACATGCCCAAGGGGTAAGGTGAAGGGTAGGGTAACGGTAGGCTCGTTGCTTTTGACCTTTGACCTTTTACCTTACCTTGCTAAAGGGTAAAAGGTAGGGTTAGAGTGATTGTATTGTGGTAAGGTAAAAGGTAGGGTAAAGGTAGGGTCATTGCTTTTTTTTTTTACCTTTAACCTTTGACCTTGCCGAGGCCTAGACACAGACACCCAGGCCCGGGGATTGAACCCAGAAACTCGTGGTCTTGGATCAGCGTCTGCTCCACGGCCATTACGACCATCGTGAGACAGAGAGACCCAGAGTTTTGGCTTTAACCTGGATCCCAGGATCATCAGTGTTGCTGGCTTCGTGTGTCTGACACGGCCATTGTGAACCCTGAGAGAGAGACACCCAGACCCAGGGATTGAACCCAGGATCTCAGTGTTTCTGGTGTAGTGTGTCTGACACGGCCATTGTGAACCCTGAGAGGGAGAGACACCCGGGCTTAGTGATTGAACCCAGGATCTCAGTGTTGCTGGCTTTGTGTGTCTGACACGGCCATTGTGAACCCTGAGAGGGAGACACACCCAGGCCCTGGGATTGAACCCAGGATCTCAGTGTTGCTGGCTTCGTGTGTCTGACACGGCCATTGTGAACCCTGAGAGAGAGAGAGACACCCGGGCTTAGTGATTGAACCCAGGATCTCAGTGTTGCTGGCTTTGTGTGTCTGACACGGCCATTGTGAACCCTGAGAGAGAGAGAGACACCCGGGCTTAGTGATTGAACCCAGGATCTCAGTGTTGCTGGCTTCGTGTGTCTGACACGGCCATTGTGAACCCTGAGAGAGAGAGAGACACCCGGGCTTAGTGATTGAACCCAGGTTCTCAGTGTTTCTGGCGTAGTGTGTCTGACACGGCCATTGTGAACCCTGAGAGGGAGAGACACCCAGGCCCTGGGATTGAACCCAGGTTCTCAGTGTTGCTGGTTCAGCGTCTGTCCCACGGCCATTGTGAACCTTGTGAGACAGAGAGACCCCAGGATTTACACCATTGGAACCTCCTTTGCCAGTAGCAAAATATGATAATTGTTTTTTTACCCTTTTATCTGGCAACAAAACTGACAGTTTTTTACAAGGAGTCATGTTTGCATTGACCACAATACCTGCGGTCGGAATGCAAAAAAAAACATAACTCTGATAATGTATGCACTGTCCTTGAAGTTGATTGGTCCACACCCGAGACAGATTTTCTTAGAGCCTAGTCTCATATTTTGCTACTGGCAAAAGAGGTTCCAATGGTGTAAATGCTTACCCCGAGCTCTCATACTCTGATGGTGCATTGTCTTTGAGTTGTGCGCTTTTTGGCGTCATCTGGTCCAACACAATGTGAGACTGGACTCTAAGGAAAGCTGTCTCGGGTGTGGACCAATCAACTTCAAGGACAGTGCATACATTATCAGAGTTATGTGTTTTTGTTTGAATTTTGACCGCAGGTATTGTGGTCAATGCAAACATGACTCCTTGTAAAAGACGGTGTCAGTTTGGTTGCCAGCTAAAAGGGTAAAACACCAATTATAATTGTCTGATAATTATCAGACCCCAGGATCTCAGTGTTGCTGGCTTCAGCACGCCTGACACGGCCATTGTAAACGCCTGACCCACCAGTCCATCCCAGACGCACTCGCAAGTGGGCGCTGGACCTTCCACGTTCGCTTGGCCGAGGTGTCAGGTGGGTCGGCTCGTTTTGTTGGCGGGAGCTTTGGTCTGTGACGTGCGTCGGTGAGTGGGAAGGGACGGCTCTCCCAACCGCCGTGTTTGATTTTTGTTTATTTGCGTTTGCAGAGGAACTAAAGACCTGGGACCCATGGTCACAGATTTTAAAAACGGCAAGTCTGTGGTGTTCAACGGACGAGAGGTCGGTGCATTGTGCGTCTGCGTTTATTGTGCGCGTGTGTCTGCGTGTGTGTCTGCGTGTGTTGTGTGTGTGTTGTGTGTGTGTCGGCGTCTGTTGTGCGTGTGTTGTGCGTGTGTCTGCGTGTGCATCTGCGTTTATTGTGCGCGTGTGTCTGCGTGTGTGTCTGTGTGCGTCTGCGTTTGTTGTGCGCGTGTCTCTGCGTGTGTTGTCTGTGTGTCTGCGTGTGTTGTCTTGAGACTTGGTTCCAGGAGACCGGGTCTCAGGGTCTTGAGACTCGGCTCCAGGAGACCGGGTCTCAGGGTCTTGAGACTCGGCTCCAGGAGACCGGGTCTCAGTGTCTTGAGACTTGGTTCCAGGAGACCGGGTCTCAGGGTCTTGAGACTCGGCTCCAGGAGACCGGGTCTCAGGGTCTTGAGACTCGGCTCCAGGAGACCGGGTCCCAGGGTCTTGAGACTCGGCTCCAGGAGACCGGGTCTCAGCGTCTTGAGACTCGGCTCCAGGAGACCGGGTCCCAGGGTCTTGAGACTCGGCTCCAGGAGACCGGGTCTCAGCGTCTTGAGACTCGGCTCCAGGAGACCGGGTCTCAGGGTCTTGAGACTCGGCTCCAGGAGACCGGGTCTCAGCGTCTTGAGACTCGGCTCCAGGAGACCGGGTCTCAGCGTCTTGAGACTCGGCTCCAGGAGACCGGGTCTCAGGGTCTTGAGACTCGGCTCCAGGAGACCGGGTCTCAGTGTCTTGAGACCCGGCTCCAGGAGACCGGCTCTCAGGGTCTTGAGATTCGGCTCCAGGAGACCGGGTCTCAGGGTCTTGAGACTCGGCTCCAGGAGACCGGGTCTCAGGGTCTTGAGACTCGGCTCCAGGAGACCGGGTCTCAGGGTCTTGAGATTCGGCTCGAGGAGACCGGGTCTCAGCGTCTTGAGACTCGGCTCCAGGAGACCGGGTCTCAGTGTCTTGAGACTCGGCTCCAAGAGACCGGGTCTCAGTGTCTTGAGACTCGGCTCCAAGAGACCGGGTCTCAGCGTCCTGAGACTCGGCTCCAGAGACCGGGTCTCAGCGTCCTGAGACTCGGCTCCAGGAGACCGGGTCTCAGTGTCTTGAGACCCGGCTCCAGGAGACCGGGTCTCAGTGTCTCGAGACTCGGCTCCAGGAGACCGGGTCTCAGTGTCTCGAGACTCGGCTCCAGGAGACCGGGTCTCAGTGTCTTGAGACTCGGCTCCAGGGGACCGGGTCTCAGGGTCTTGAGACTCGGCTCCAGGAGACCGGGTCTCAGCGTCTTGAGACTCGGCTCCAGGAGATCGGGTCTCAGCATCTTGAGACTCGGCTCCAGGAGACCGGGTCTCAGTGTCTTGAGACTCGGCTCCAGGAGACCGGGTCTCCGTGTCTGAGACTCGGCTCCAGGAGACCGGGTCTCAGGGTCTTGAGACTCGGCTCCAGGAGACCCGGGTCTCAGTGTCTTGAGACTCGGCTCCAGGAGACCGGGTCTCAGTGTCCTGAGACTCGGCTCCAGGAGACCGGGTCTCAGTGTCTTGAGACTCGGCTCCAGGAGACCGGGTCTCAGCTAGTCTTGAGACTCGGCTCCAGGAGACCGGGTCTCAGTGTCTTGAGACCTCGGCTCCAGGAGACCGGGTCTCAGTTCCTCTGAGACTCGGCTCCAGGAGACCGGGTCTCAGTGTCTTCGAGACTCGGCTCCAGGAGACCGGGTCTCAGTGTCTTCGAGACTCGGCTCAGGAGACCGGGTCTCAACGTGTCTTCGAGACTCGGCTCCAGGAGACCGGGTCTCAGCTGTCTTGAGACTCTGCTCCAGGAGACCGGGTCTCAATGTCTGAGACTCGGCTCCAGGAGACCGGGTCTCAGCTCTTGAGACTCTGCTCCAGGAGATCGGGTCTCAGTGTCTTGAGACTCGGCTCCAGGAGACCGGGTCTCAGTGTCTTGAGACTCGGCTCCAGGAGACCGGGTCTCAGCGTCTTGAGACTCTGCTCCAGGAGACCGGGTCTCCGTGTCCTGAGACTCGGCTCCAGGAGACCGGGTCCCAGGTCTTGAGACTCGGCTCCAGGAGACCGGGTCTCAGTGTCTTGAGACTCGGCTCCAGGAGACCGGGTCTCAGCATCTTGAGACTCGGCTCCAGGAGACCGGGTCTCAGTGCCTTGAGACCCGGCTCCAGGAGACCGGGTCTCAGTGTCTCGAGACTCGGCTCCAGGAGACCGGGTCTCAGTGTCTTGAGACTCGGCTCCAGGAGACCGGGTCTCAGTGTCTTGAGACTCGGCTCCAGGGGACCGGTCTCAGGGTCTTGAGACTCGGCTCCAGGAGACCGGGTCTCAGCGTCTTGAGACTCGGCTCCAGGAGACCGGGTCTCAGCATCTTGAGACTCTGCTCCAGGAGACCGGGTCTCAGCGTCTTGAGACTCGGCTCCAGGGGACCGGGTCTCAGCGTCTTGAGACTCTGCTCCAGGAGACCGGGTCTCAGCGTCTTGAGACTCGGCTCCAGGAGACCGGGTCTCAGTGTCTTGAGACTCGGCTCCAGGAGACCGGGTCTCAACGTCTTGAGACTCTGCTCCAGGAGACCGGGTCTCAGCGTCTTGAGACTCGGCTCCAGGGGACCGGGTCTCAGCGTCTTGAGACTCTGCTCCAGGAGACCGGGTCTCAGCGTCTTGAGACTCTGCTCCAGGAGACCGGGTCTCAGTGTCTTGAGACTCGGCTCCAGGAGACCGGGTCTCAACGTCTTGAGACTCGGCTCCAGGAGACCGGGTCTCAGAGTCTTGAGACTCGGCTCCAGGAGACCGGGTCTCAGCGTCTTGAGACTCGGCTCCAGGAGACCGGGCCTCAGACCACCGTGCGGGAATCTCTGTTGTGCAGATCCGTCCGGAGGAGGTGCTGACGCCCTCGGACCCGGGCCCCATGTTCCTGGTCGTGGAATGTCCGGACGCGTCCTTCGTGAGCCCCGTCACCTCCAACGCCGCCCTCCACCGGTACGATCGGCCGCCACGAGCCTCGCTCGCCGCACTCGGCCAAACTCGTGCAGGGCTCACCCATTATCTTAGTGATAGGGGTAGTGGTAGTGATGGGGGTAGTGGTAGGGGTAGTGATAGGGGGTAGTGATAGGGGTAGTGGTAGTGGTAGGGATAGTGATAGGGGGTAGTGATGGGGGTAGTGATAGGGGTAGTGGTAGGGGTAGTGATGGGGGTAGTGGTGGGGGTAGTGGTAGGGGTAGTGATAGGGGGTAGTGATGGGGGTAGTGATAGGGGTAGTGGTAGTGATAGGGGTAGTGGTAGTGATAGGGGTAGTGATAGGGGTAGTGGTAGTGGTAGGGATAGTGATAGGGGGTAGTGGTAGTGGTGGGGGTAGTGGTAGGGGTAGTGATAGGGGGTGGTGATGGGGGTAGTGATAGGGGTAGTGATGGGGGTAGTGGTGGGGGTAGTGGTGGGGGTAGTGATGGGGGTAGTGGTAGGGGTAGTGATGGGGGTAGTGATGGGGGTAGTGATGGGGGTAGTGGTAGGGGTAGTGATGGGGGTAGTGATGGGGGTAGTGGTAGGGGTAGGGGTAGTGGTGGGGGTAGTGATGGGGGTAGTGATGGGGGTAGTGATAGGGGTAGTGGTGGGGGGTAGTGATGGGGGTAGTGGTGGGGGTAGTGGTGGGGGTAGTGATGGGGGTAGTGATGGGGGTAGTGGTAGGGGTAGTGATAGGGGGTAGTGATGGGGGTAGTGATAGGGGTAGGGGTAGTGATGGGGGTAGTGGTGGGGGTAGTGATGGGGGTAGTGATGGGGGTAGTGATGGGGGTAGTGGTAGGGGCAGTGATAGGGGGTAGTGATGGGGGTAGTGATGGGGGTAGTGATAGGGGTAGTGGTAGGGGTAGTGGTGGGGGTAGTGATGGGGGTAGTGATGGGGGGTAGTGATAGGGGTAGTGATAGGGGTAGTGATGAGGGGTAGTGATAGGGGTAGTAATGGGGGTAGTGGTGGGGGTAGTGGTAGGGGTAGTGATAGGGGTAGTGGTAGTGATGGGGGTAGTGGTAGGGGTAGGGGTAGTGGTGGGGGTAGTGGGGGGGGTAGTGGTGGGGGTAGTGGTAGGGGTAGTGGTGGGGGTAGTGGTGGGGGTAGTGGTGGGGGTAGTGATGGGGGTAGTGATAGGGGTAGTGGTGGCGGTAGTGGTGGGGGTAGTGGTGGGGGTAGTGGTGGGGGTAGTGGTGGGGGTAGTGGTGGGGGTAGTGGTGGGGGTAGTGGTGGGGGTAGTGGTGGGGGTAGTGGTGGGGGTAGTGATAGGGGTAGTGGTGGCGGTAGTGGTGGCGGTAGTGATGGGGGTAGTGGTAGGGATAGTGATAGGGGTAGTGGTAGTGATGGGGGTAGTGGTAGGGGTGGGGGTAGTGGTGGGGGTAGTGATAGGGGGTAGTGATGGGGTAGTGGTGGGGGTAGTGATAGGGGGTAGTGATGGGGGTAGTGGTAGGGGTAGTGGTAGGGATAGTGATAGGGGTAGTGGTAGTGATGGGGGTAGTGGTAGGGGTAGTGATAGGGGTAGTGGTGGCGGTAGTGATGGGGGTAGTGGTAGGGGTAGTGATAGGGGTAGTGGTAGGGGTAGTGATTGATGGGGGGTAGTGATAGGGGTAGTGATGGGGGTAGTGGTGGGGGTAGTGGTGGGGGGTAGTGGTAGGGGTAGTGATGGGGGTAGTGGTAGGGATAGTGATAGGGGTAGTGGTAGTGATGGGGGTAGTGGTAGGGGTAGTGATCAGGGGTAGTGGTGGCGGTAGTGATGGGGGTAGTGGTAGGGGTAGTGATAGGGTAGTGGTAGGGGTAGTGATTGATGTGGGGTAGTGATAGGGTAGTGATAGGGGGTAGTGATGGGGGTAGTGGTGGGGGTAGTGGTAGGGGTAGTGATGGGGGTAGTGGTAGGGATAGTGATAGGGGTAGTGGTAGTGATGGGGGTAGTGGTAGGGGTAGTGATAGGGGTAGTGGTGGCGGTAGTGATGGGGGGTAGTGGTAGGGGTAGTGATAGGGGTAGTGGTAGTGATGGGGTAGTGGTAGGGGTAGTGATAGGGGTAGTGGTGGCGGTAGTGATGGGGGTAGTGGTAGGGGTAGTGATAGGGGTAGTGGTAGTGATGGGGGTAGTGGTAGGGGTAGTGATAGGGGTAGTGGTGGCGGTAGTGATGGGGGGTAGTGGTAGGGGTAGTGATAGGGGTAGTGGTAGGGGTAGTGATGGGGGTAGTGGTAGGGATAGTGATAGGGGTAGTGGTAGGGGTAGTGATTGATGGGGGGTAGTGATAGGGGGTAGTGATAGGGGTAGTGATGGGGGTAGTGGTGGGGGTAGTGGTGGGGGTAGTGGTAGGGATAGTGATAGGGGTAGTGGTAGTGATGGGGGTAGTGGTAGGGTAGTGATAGGGGTAGTGGTGGCGGGTAGTGATGGGGGTAGTGGTAGGGGTAGTGATTGATGGGGGGTAGTGATAGGGTAGTGATAGGGGTAGTGATGGGGGTAGTGGTGGGGGTAGTGGTAGGGGTAGTGATGGGGGTAGTGATAGGGGTAGTGGTAGGGATAGTGATAGGGGTAGTGGTAGTGATGGAGGTAGTGGTAGTGGTGGGGGTAGTGATGGGGGTAGTGATAGGGGTAGTGGTAGGGATAGTGATAGGGGTAGTGGTAGTGATGGAGGTAGTGGTAGTGGTGGGGGTAGTGGTGGGGGTAGTGATGGGGTAGCTATGTGTGTGTGTGTGTTGAACTTCTTTCGCACCGTACGTAGCCAACCTTGCTAATCGGAGGTGCGGGGGTCGGGGGTGGGGGGGGGTCAACAAATTAAAACACAAACAGCAGTTCTAAAGAAACGAGTCTTTTAAAATCTTGATGATTTAAAAGTGCATGGCTCCCAGCGGCTCCCTAATAGCGGCCGTCGACGCGCAGGCAACGTCGGCTGAACGTTGGCCGCGCAAGAGCTGCTGGTTCTGGAAGGACGAGGAGGTGGGGGCGGGGGAGAGAGTTAGCGACGTCGCTGGCGTTGAGACGTTGTCTTTCTGCCGCCGCCGCCACCGCCGTGCAGGTACCAGGCGGGCGGGGATCAGAGCCGGCTCTCCCTGGTCGTGCACATGGCGCCAGACCACGTGGTCTGCCACCCGCTCTACCAGGACTGGATGCAGAGGTGAGGCCAGCCGCACCCCCCCCCCCGCCCCCGCGGTGGCGACGCTGTGGACGCGTGGAGGTGTCATTGTGCACTCCCCATGCTGTCAGCCAGCATCCCGCACGTGTCAATAGGGGTAATGGCAGTGTAGTAGGTTCAAAGAGACTTGGACGACGTAGTCGGAGGCACACTTATTTATTAACCGTTCCACTCTACACAGGCCAAGGTATACAACACTCGAAGGGGTATCGGCCCCTTCACCCGTCTAACAGGGAGATCCCACGATCTCCAACCCGGCTAGCCCACTCCCAGGTCCTCCACTCGAGAGCTAGGGGAGGCTAGCTGATCCAGCTCTGGTCAAGCTGGGATCACGGCACCCTGAGCCACCAGACCGGCTCTTGCAAGAACATCGGCTCTGGGCTCTCGGGGCCACGCCACTGGCTTGCCCTGGTCGCTCCTTAGAAGGACGGCGATCCAGGGGAGTCCCAGGGCCTATCTCGCCGCTCTTCGCCCTTCACTGGTTTAAGCTAAACACTGAACCCCGAGCCCAGCGGCTCACCGTGGGGGATCCCAGCGCCGTTTCAGCCCCCCAGGGCTAAACGATGCGGACGTGGATGTCAGCATCCTTCCGCGTGCGGACATAACCACCCCTGGTGTGTTTGTTCGCCTGCCCGTAACGCCTCTACAGCAGCGTGATTGAGCCCAGTGTTAAAGGGCTACGCCCCAAGTGGCCAACGGTAACCCCGATGGGATAACGGATCCCGGGACGCAGACCCCCCCCCCCCGGGAGGGGGGCTGGGTGATGACATCACCCTCCCAGGAGCTGGTGGAAGGTCCTAGAAGCAAGGCGTGGCTGGGGCGGAGCGAGCCACCCGCCCGCGGCCCTGGATAGAAGCCGCACCTCTCAACGGCCCCAGGCGGTTGTCGTGAAGAGAAGAGCCCCGAGGGTAGAGCCGTACCCCTGGCAAGGGTCGGCTCAAGCTTGTGTAATAAAGGTCGTTGAGGCCACTTCTGGAATCCGGTCTTTATTCGTCTTTCATTACAACACTCCTTCACGCTGCTGACAGACAGCGTGAGAGGGATAGAGAGAGAGAGAAAGACACGCGCAGCCACGTGGCAGCCTGGACCACGTGGCAGCCTGGACCACGTGGCAGCCTGGACCACGTGGCAGCCTGGACCACGTGGTCCAGCCTGGACCACGTGGTCCAGCCTGGACCACGTGGCAGCCTGGACCACGTGGCAGCCTGGACCACGTGGTACAGCCTGGACCACGTGGCAGCCTGGACCACGTGGTCCAGCCTGGACCACGTGGCAGCCTGGACCACGTGGTCCAGCCTGGACCACGTGGTCCAGCCTGGACCACGTGGCAGCCTGGACCACGTGGCAGCCTGGACCACGTGGCAGCCTGGACCACGTGGCAGCCTGGTACCCCGCTCTCGCGTGGCCCCTTCCCTCGTTCGTTCCAGTTCTGACCACGTGTTGTTCGTCTCCACCCCTATTTAATACCCGGGTCACGTGGTACCTTTCCACCAATCCTGGTTAGCCTCCGTGGAATATTCCAGACTCCATCGTAGGCTCCCGGGACCACACC
>NC_083841.1:6633915-6666415 GCF_015708825.2 Lethenteron reissneri | reverse complement strand
CCTAGCCACCAGATTCGACTGCGAACCTCTGCGAGAAGTGGTGAGAGAGAGGCCCCCTTCTGCCGGCAGTCGCATGAGCGAGCAGTTTCAGGGCTTCTCCTGTGTGTGCATGCATGTCTGTGTGTCTGTGTGTGCGTGTGTTTCTGTGTGCGTGTGTGTGTGTACATGTGTCTGTGTGTGTACGTGTACATGTGTCTGTGTGTGTACGTGTGTCTATTTGTGTGTGTGTGTACGTGTGCGTGTGTGTCTGTGTGCGTGCGTGTCTGTGTGTGTGTGTGTGTCTGTGTGCGTGCGTCTGTGCGGTAGTGTAGCGATTAGCACGCTGCGTAACGAACCCGGCGACCCGGCTTCGATTCCCGCTCACGGCCAACACCGATTGAAGGTTATCTGAACCGGTCCTGGGTCTCCCCCTAGGTCGACTCGGCCTCAAACGAGTACCTGGTGCGGTGTGTAAACATCGCCACTGGGGAGACAAAGACGGCCCGGCATGGGTGCCCAGCCACCTCTTGTGTGTTGCCGGCCTTCACGATTGCTGCTCGCTAACAGCACTTGCTCCCTACAGTCCGTTGAGGCTATACGCGGCGGCGCGGGATCTTTGTCTTTGTGCGCGTGTGCAGTTTGAGACGTGCTATGTGCACCACTGCTTCAACGCGTTTGGATGCGCGCTGACTCACGCGTCTGGCTGGAAAGTGGTGTTCTCGGGAGACACGATGCCTTGCGAGGCGCTCATCAGCATGGGTGAGGCTCCCTCCCTCCCGTCACTCCCCGCTCGAGCGAGTTTTAGCCCCCCCCCCCCCCCCCGATACGTTCCATTCATTGGCTACCACATTCTGATAAGCTCCTCCCCCCCTCTCCTCCCCTTTAACTGGTAATTAAGGGCTTACATCTTGAATCCCTGCCTCACTTGATGCAGCAAATCTGGCTGTGACGGTCCCACCTGATAACGGAGACTTGTGTTGCCTCCGAAACGTCGTGATTTTATTGTTTTATTTTTATAAATTTTTATTTCATTTTTTACCTATGTGACTTTACCGAAAGAACTAAGAGTATGAATCCTTGCAGTCACGAAAGCTTCAAATCTAGAATTTAGCCACAGGGGTTTCACGACGGCCTTGCCCGTGATACTGGGATGGGCGATAGTTGTGATGTCCTTGTACCCCGCGCCTGCGATTAGCGCGCTTGGCTGCGTACGGCGCGACAGAAGTTCAACGCGCACGCGGAATTGCGACACAGCGTCTCATCAGCAGACTCAAGCTTGCTGGAATCAATGCCGGTGAACTGCCAGATATTTATGGGCAAAGAAAACTCTCCCTTATTGAGATGTGTCCCACACACGCAAAATGACATTGCACATCGCGCGAAAGAATCTTAGCTCGGATTTAATGTCGTGCCGTTCATCAAAGCTCCTTGCGAGGATTACACAGCGTGCATTCGTTATTGGCTGATGGGGAGAGGGAGATGGGGTTTGAGTGCTGGGGAGGGGAAGGGATGGCAAGGGAAGGGTGGTGGTGATAGGGCAAGCGTGGGGCAAGGTTATGAAGGGTGAGGGGGAGGATGGTGAGGGAGGGCGATGGTAGGGAGATGGAGGGGGGGGTGATGTTAGCAAGGGGGAGGAATCATTTGCATTGTTGCTGAGAACGTAAATAACAGAGCGGCAGTTGATGTCTCCTTGGTGTATATCTGTGTGTCTCCACGCGGTGGGTTGCGTGAAGAACGCTTGAAATGTTGCTACATGTGGAGAGACGGTTCCACGACGTGGTCACAGGCAGCGGACACTCCGGGGGCGGCTTCGTGGCCGTCCCGTCTGGCTCGCAACGGCCGCGTCTGAGACACTGGGGCAGAGGATCTTGTACACGTAGGTAAAAAATGAAATAAAAATTAATAAAAAATAAAATAATAAAAATCACGACGTTTCGGAGGCAACACAAGTCTCCGTCATCAGGTGGGACCGTCACAGCCAGATTTGCTGCATCAAGTGAGGCAGAGATTCCAAGATGCAGGCTCTTAAATACAAGTTGAGGGGGAGGAGAGGGGGGGGGGGCTTATCAGAATGTGGTAGTCAATGAATGGAACGTATTGGGAGGGGGGGAGCGGCGCTAAAAGAGATCAACAGGTGCACGTGGACCTGTTTGTGCACAAGCACCTGTTGGTGCACACCTACATGACTTTACCGAAAAACTAAGAGTATGATTCCTTGCAGTCACGAAAGCTCAAATCTCGAATCAGAGGATCTTGATTTTTAAGAGCTGCCGGGTCTCGGTGTTACCCTCCTTCTTGCCGTCTCTCTCTCAAGGTTTAGGTTTCTTTTACCTAACGGGGGTGGGCACGCACAAGACCAGGATTAGTCGCGCTTGCAAGAGGGCCCTTGACGGTAGCGGGAGGGGGGCGACGATTTCTTCCTCTTGATTTGAAGCTTTTCGTGACTCATGAATCCATACTCTTATGTGTGTGATTTATTTTATTTTAGGTATAAAATAAATGAAAAAATCACAGTTATTTATTTTATTTTAGGTCAAAAATAAATTAAATAAATCACAGTGATTTGTTTTATTTTCTACCTACGTGACTTTACCGAAAGAACCAAAGAGTATGGATTTCTTCCTCCCTCCTTTCTTATTCCTTTCATTTTTCATCTTTCTCCTTCTTTCGTACGGACTAATAGCGTCGGGTTAAAGATGCAATTTGAGATGTTGTTATCCAACGCCATTGTCTGTTCAGAAGCAGGAGTGGATCGTCGTCCGTTCCACCTTTAAAGCAGTAAAGGCATCGGCAGTGGCGGAGTGGTTACGATGTGGGCAGTCGATGGTTTGGGATTGGTGGCCGCAACCACTCGCTGGCCTTCCATAACGGATGCCTCAGGGCAATCTGCTGCAGCTTATTACAGGCAGTCCTCTACTTACCATGGAGATGCGTTACGACGACCCCATCGTAAGTCAAAAAAAAATTTATCCGTAAAAACAACGTTTTTCACTCTAAATCCTTTATATGCGTGGCGGCTAGAGTCCTCTCGTCCTCTGGCTTGAGATGGCTGCCACCTATGGGTCAGATGATTGTCTGCAGCATTAAGCAATTGGTAATTAAATATTTTAAAAAATTTCCCTAAACAGTGTAAAATTTTGGAAAAATGTTTTCACGAAAATTAATTGTCACGCACAACGAGTCTGTGTGGAAAATGTCAGCTCGATTGGATCACGGGAAGTGTGTTAAAAAACGACCGAAAAATTTGCACGGTCGTAAGCAAGCAAGCAAGCACGCAAGCACGCAAGCAAGCGAACTTAATATAAAGGATTTAAAAATATCGTAAGTCGAAGATGGCCTAGCCTACCCAAGAGTCTTAAAGAATGGTGATAATTTAGCAAAACAGAGCAATTTACAGTACTGTACTGTAAAAACTATATACTGTATGTATTTAGTAATTACAATACTGTATTGCACAGTAAAATGTCAAGTAAAAAAAACAAGGTAAATTCTTAGCCCACCTATATGAACTGCAATTTAATAGAAAGTTTTTTCAGGAAACAATCCCATCTGCTATAAAAACTTTTAACACCGAGACAACTTAACTCTGCTGGTGAGAGTGAGAGGCATCACCACACAAGGCGGGAGATGCGTACATCCCGGCAGCGTCCCAACGTACAGTATCGTACCTCGTACGCTGCTGCGTTTGCCTGCCACGCGATATTTAAAATATTTTGCAATTTTTCTTCTTGGTTCTTTCGGTAAAGTCACGTAGAAGGGAAGTAATAAAATAATAAAAATAAAACATAATAAAATAATTCTCACGACGTTCCAACCCAGCTTAAGCTCCAACCCAGCTTAAATATACGCTCCAACCTTGGTGGTGTTTCATTCTTCACCTGAGGACGGCTGCTTGCGTTGTGGCCGAAACGTCGTGAGAATTATTTTATTATGTTTTATTTTTATTATTTTATTATTTCCCTTCTACGTGACTTTACCGAAAGAACCAAGAAGATGAATCCCTGCAGTCACGAAAGCTTTAAATCGAAATTTTGCAATTTTGTCGAAGTTTCATGCTGAGTGTCTGCAGCTGCTGCTGCGTCCTGTCCAGCGCTTTGAGATCGTTGATGAAAAGCCGCTTTACGAGTGGGATGATTATATTGTCATCGTCGTCATCTTCTGGCCAAACAAAATCCACGACACCGAACCGTGCAAAACACCCGGTCGTCCTAACATCACGCGCACGAGACATCGGTCACGTTCTCAGAATGGACCCAGGGACTGGACATCAAAAATTGCAAGGCTCTCATCCAGCAGTGGATTGAGCAAAGCGTGTGCGCGTACGTGGGAGGGGGGCGAGAAGGCCCCCCCCTCTCCCCGCCCCGCCCCCCCACGGAGTGGACGCGTTTTGTCGCCGCAGGAAAGGGGGCGACGCTGCTCATCCACGAGGCGACGCTGGAGGACGGCCTGGAGGAGGAGGCTCTGGAGAAGACGCACAGGTGGCAGCAGTAGCAGCAGTAGCAGCAGTAGTGGCAGTAGCAGTAGTAGCAGCAGTAGCAGTAGTAGCAGTAGTAGCAGCAGTGGTGGCAGGATGAGTAGTGGCAACAGCAGTAGTGGCAGTAGTAGCAGTAGTAGCAGTAGTAGCAGCAGCAGTAGCAGTAGTAGCAGTAGCAGTAGTGGCAGTAGTAGCAGCAGCAGTAGTAGTAGTGGCAGCAGTGGCAGCAGCAGTAGTGGCAGTAGTAACAGCGGTAGTAGTGGCAGCAGCAGCAGTAGTAATAGCAGCAGTAATTGCAGCAGTAGCAGCAGCAGTAGTAGCAGTAGCAATAGCAGCAGCAGTAGCAGCAGCAGTAGTAGCAGTAGTGGCAGCAGTAGCAGCAGTAGTAGCAGTAGCAGCAGTAGTAGTAGCAGTAGTAGTAGTAGCAGCAGTAGTATCAGTAGTAGTAGCAGCAGTAGTATCAGTAGTAGTAGCAGCAGTAGTAGCAGCAGCAGTAGCAGCAGTAGTAGCAGCAGTAGTAGCAGCAGGAGTAGCAGTAGCAGCAGCGGCAGTGGCAGCAGCAGCAGTGGCAGTAGCAGCAGTAGGAGCAGCAGTAGAAGCAGCAGTAGTAGTAGCAGCAGCAGTAGAAGTAGTGGCAGCAGCAGTAGTAGCAGCAATAGTAGTAGCAGCAGCAGCAGCAGTAGTAGTAGTGGCAGCAGCAGTAGTAGTAGTGGCAGCAGTGCCGGGGGCAGCAGCAGTCGAAGGAGCAGCAGCAGTAGTAGCAGGATTAGTAGTGCCAGCAGCAGGAGCTGTAGTAGCAGCAGTAGCAGCAGTGGTAGCAGGATGAGCCGTAGCAGGAGCAGAAGTAGTAGCAGCAGTAGCAGGATTAGTAGCAGCAGCAGCGGTATCAGGAGCAGCAGTGGTAGCAGAAGTAATAGTGAGTAGTAGTAGTAGCAGCAGGAATAGCAACAGCAGTAGTCATAGCAGTCGTAGTAGTTGTAGCAGCATTAGTATTAGCAGCAGTATTAGCAGTAGGAGTAGCAACAACAGTAGTAGCAGCCGTATTAGTTGTAGCAGTAGTAGCAGAAACGGCAGGAGTAACAGCAGTATTAGCAGCAGCAGTAGAAGTAGCATCAGTAGTATCAGCAGCAGTTGCAGTCGTAGCAGCAGTGAAGCAGTTGTAGCAACACCAGCAGCAGTAGTAACAGTGCCAGCAGCAGCGGTAGCAGCAATAGTAGCACCAGCAGCGGGAGCAGCAGTAGGAGTTGTAGCAGCAGATGTAGTAGCAGCAGCGGTAGCAGAAGCAGCAGTAGGAGTTGTAGCAGCAGGATGTAGTAGTAGCAGCAGCAACAGCGGTAGCAGAATCAGCAGGAGTAGTAGTTTTATAACAGTAGGAGTTGTAGCAGCAGTAACGGTAACAGGAGAAGCAGTAGTATTTGTAGTAGTTTTAGCAGCAGTATCAGCGTGCCGTGCGTGCGTCTCAGCGCAGTGGCCCTCGCTTCCGTTGTGAAACCGCGTTGTGTTCAAATAAACCGCGAGGGTCTGCCGTGCGTCTTATTTTCCCGAGCATCTTGTAATCCAGAAAACCCGCACTCCCCCCCCACCTCCCCCCCACCTCCCCCCCCCCCACCTCCCCCAACTCCGGGCCCTCTTCTCTGTGTGTGGCAGCACCACATCCCAGGCGATCGACGTGGGCGTCCGCATGGGCGCCGAGTTCACGCTGCTCAACCACTTCAGCCAGAGATACGCCAAGATCCCACTCATCCAGGACCTCACGGCGCGCGTTGGAGTCACCTTCGACCACATGCAGGTTGGTCTCCTGGAGCCGAGTCTCAAGACGCTGAGACCCGGTCTCCTGGAGCCGAGTCTCAAGACCCTGAGACCCGGTCTCCTGGAGCCGAGTCTCAAGACCCTGAGACCCGGTCTCGTGGAGCCGAGTCTCAAGACCCTGAGACCCGGTCTCCTGGAGCCGAGTCTCAAGACCCTGAGACCCGGTCTCCTGGAGCCGAGTCTCAAGACCCTGAGACCCGGTCTCCTGGAGCCGAGTCTCAAGACACTGAGACCCGGTCTCGTGGAGCCGAGTCTCAAGACCCTGAGACCCGGTCTCCTGGAGCCGAGTCTCAAGATGCTGAATCCCGGCTTGGGCAGAGGGGGGCAGCAGACCTCCATCCAGCTGTGGATTGATCGTGTTTGATGATGATGACGACGACGACGATTGAAGGCCACCTCTGATTCGTGCGTTGTGTTTTTTTCCTTCTTCTGCCGTGTCCCCCCCCCCCCCCCCCCCCCCCCCCACAGGTCCGGTTCTCGGACTTTTCAATTCTCCCCAAACTGATCCCTCCGCTCAAGGCCCTGTTCGCAGAGGACATCGAAGAAATGGAGGAGCGCAAGGACAAGAGGTTCATTCGTCAGCAGCATCAGCAGCATCAGCAGCAGCAGCAGCAGGATCATCAACAGCAGAAGCAGCATCAGCAGCAGGATCATCAACAGCCGAAGCAGCAGCAGCAGAAGCAGCAACGGAATCAGGCGCAGCAGAATCAGTCGCAAGAGGAGCAGAGGAAGCGGCAGCAGCAGCAGAAGCAACAGCAGCAGCAGGATCATCAACAGCAGAAGCAGAATCAGTCGCAAGAGGAGCAGTCGAAGCGTGCCGATGCGTCGGATGAACCAGCAGCACTTCCCACGGTGGAAACCTCGTCAGAGGCCTCGGAACAATCGTCGGTGAAGAGGAGCGCCCCGACTCCTCCCGGCGAGGCGGCGAGCGACGACGAGGAGGACGGAGCGAAGCGAGCGAGGCTGGCGAAGGGGGGCGGGGAGGGGGCAGCCTCGCCGTTGTCCTGAGCGAGCGAGAGGGAGAGAAAGATCGTCGCGATGGGCGGCGGAGAGAGGAGAGAGAAGCGGCGGGTGGGAGTCGTGGCAGAGTTGGGAAGAGAGAGAGACTCTCTGTTTGGTATCCGCACGCCCGGGTCTCGGTGTCCCGTGAGACTCGATTCCAGGAGGGGGACCTCGGATTTTTCAGGGGGTGGGGGTGGGAGTTCGTTCGATTCTAGGACGCTCCGCTGAACAGATTTGGTTTGTAAGAGGAACGTGTTGGGGACGAATCGTCGTTCCGTTTTCCGTTGAGAAACAAAGTTGAGTTGTTGCCGGAGCGTGTGCGCATAACATCCCGGCAACCAAAAAGTTGTGACACCTGTTAGAAGTGGAACTAAAATTGGCTTAAATTTCGATTTAAAGCTTTCGTGACTGCAGGGATTCATCTTCTTGGCTCTTTCGGTAAAGTCACGTAGAAGGGAAATACTAAAATAATAAAAATTTAACAATAAAATAAGTGCTTTATTTCTAATTACATTTTTTTCTTTTTTTATGTTTCATTTTTATTTTATTATTTCCCTTCTACGTTACTTTACCGAAAGAACAAAGAAGATAAAATTGTCTTATTTTTTTTTATTAGAAACGTGCGTCTTTAATTAATATATATAACAAACAAAAAATCTAAGTCACAACTTGGTTTGGAGCAAAGTCCCCGGCGATGTTTCCGTGGTGCATTAGCAACGCGGCGGTGTTACAGCATCCTGTGATGATCACAACGCGGCAACAGATGCTTGAAGCGAGGATCTCAGCGGTGCCAGCTCCGTGTCTCTTGACACGACCATTATGACCCCCCCCCCCAATAACAAGACACCCAGACAGCCAGGATACCAGCGGTGTTGGCAGTGTCTCTTGACACGGCCATTATGACCCCCCAATAACAAGACACCCAGACAGCCAGGATATCAGCGGTGTTGGCAATGTCTCTTGACACGGCCATTGACCCCCCAATAACAAGACACCCAGACAGCCAGGATATCAGCGGTGTTGGCAGTGTCTCTTGACACGGCCATTATGACCCCCCAATAACAAGACACCCAGACAGCCAGGATATCAGCGGTGTTGGCAATGTCTCTTGACACGGCCATTTACCCCCCAATAACAAGACACCCAGACAGCCAGGATATCAGCGGTGTTGGCAGTGTCTCTTGACACGGCCATTATGACCCCCCAATAACAAGACACCCAGACAGCCAGGATATCAGCGGTGTTGGCAGTGTCTCTTGACACGGCCATTATGACCCCCCAATAACAAGACACCCAGACAGCCAGGATATCAGCGGTGTTGGCAATGTCTCTTGACACGGCCATTTACCCCCCAATAACAAGACACCCAGACAGCCAGGATATCAGCGGTGTTGGCAGTGTCTCTTGACACGGCCATTATGACCCCCCAATAACAAGACACCCAGACAGCCAGGATATCAGCGGTGTTGGCAATGTCTCTTGACACGGCCATTTACCCCCCAATAACAAGACACGCAGACAGCCAGGATATCAGCGGTGTTGGCAGTGTCTCTTGACACGGCCATTATGACCCCCCAATAACAAGACACCCAGACAGCCAGGATATCAGCGGTGTTGGCAATGTCTCTTGACACGGCCATTTACCCCCCAATAACAAGACACGCAGACAGCCAGGATATCAGCGGTGTTGGCAGTGTCTCTTGACACGGCCATTTACCCCCCAATAACAAGACACCCAGACAGCCAGGATATCAGCGGTGTTGGCAGTGTCTCTTGACACGGCCATTATGACCCCCCAATAACAAGACACGCAGACAGCCAGGATATCAGCGGTGTTGGCAATGTCTCTTGACACGGCCATTTACCCCCCAATAACAAGACACGCAGACGGCCAGGATATCAGCGGTGTTGGCAGTGTCTCTTGACACGGCCATTATGACCCCCCAATAACAAGACACCCAGACAGCCAGGATATCAGCGGTGTTGGCAATGTCTCTTGACACGGCCATTTACCCCCCAATAACAAGACACGCAGACAGCCAGGATATCAGCGGTGTTGGCAGTGTCTCTTGACACGGCCATTTACCCCCCAATAACAAGACACCCAGACAGCCAGGATATCAGCGGTGTTGGCAGTGTCTCTTGACACGGCCATTATGACCCCCCAATAACAAAACACGCAGACAGCCAGGATATCAGCGGTGTTGGCAATGTCTCTTGACACGGCCATTTACCCCCCAATAACAAGACACCCAGACAGCCAGGATATCAGCGGTGTTGGCAGTGTCTCTTGACACGGCCATTATGACCCCCCAATAACAAGACACCCAGACAGCCAGGATATCAGCGGTGTTGGCAGTGTCTCTTGACACGGCCATTATGACCCCCCAATAACAAGACACCCAGACAGCCAGGATATCAGCGGTGTTGGCAGTGTCTCTTGACACGGCCATTATGACCCCCCAATAACAAGACACGCAGACAGCCAGGATCTCAGCCGCGTGGTGACGTTTCAGAAATTGCCCCTTGAGAGCAACGTGGCCATGATGGGTTGACGGCCGGTTGGTCACAACGAAAGACGGGGGAGATGTTTTGTATTTTATTGCAACTTGCCGACTCCCGTGTGCCCCTACTGGACATCTCGTGCGAAAGAGCTTCACGACTCATCGGATTCCTCCTCCAGCCCAAAATAAAGATTCTCATTCCGGTTTGTGGTTTATTTTTTAAATCCTTTATATTAAGTTTGCTTGCTTGCTTAGGACCGTGCAAATCTTTCGGTCGTGTTTTAACCCACTTTCCGTGATCCAATCGAGCTGACGGTTTGCACACAGACTCGTTGTGCGTGACAATTAATGTTCGTGAATTTTTTTTTCCAAAATTTTACACTGTTTAGGGAAAACAAATTAAATATTTAATTACCAATTACTTAATACTGGCAGGCAATCATCTGACCCATAGGTGGCAGCCATCTCAAGCCAGAGGACGAGAGGACTCTAGCCGCCACGCATATAAAGGATTTATCGTGAAAAACTTTGTTTTTACGGGTTATACTTGTTACATTTTTATTCCAGCAGTTCAATCGGTGCGCTTGAGCTTGTAGCGGCATCGTGACGCGCTCCGCTAGCCGCGTGCGCAGGAGGTTCTTTAAGTGACTAGCTGTGTCGTGACTTAATAAACAAAGGGGGCCCCTCAGCCCATCTCGTTGTTCACAACATTTCGCATTGCGCGGCTTCTGATAATATTGAAGGTTTTTAAAAAAAAACTAACAACCAAATAACAAAAAACTGCCTCCCTCTTATTTTGTTGGTCAAAGGTTATCGGCAAGTTTGGTTCTGGAGGCCCCCCCCCCCCATGTCCCACCCCAACCATTGAAGACCATTGGTGACCTCCCCCCCCCCAGCAAACCCCACAGCCCCCCCCCCCCATTCACTTCCCAATGGTTCTCTGTGAGGCGGACGCGTTCTCTCCCACGGCTGCCGCTGCTCTGCGCTGGGAGTCTCGAGACCGCCGTGACGCGGTGCCTCCTGCAAGCCCCCCCCCCCTCCTTTCATTCAGAGTCGGGGCCGTCGATAAGTTGGGGGGGGGGCCTGGGGTGAACCCCACCACGTGCCCCCCCCCCCCTCCTCTCATTCAGAGTCGGGATCGTTCATAAGTTGGGGGGGGACGGTGAGACTCGGGGTGACCCCATCGTGCCCCCCCCCCCTTTAATTCAGAGTCGGGGCCGTCTATAACGGGGGGGGGGTGTTGCTGGGCCCGGGGCGAACCCCCACCGCGTGCCCCCCTCCCAGACGAATGACTCGCATCTGAGAGCGAAACGTCTAAGCACACGGCCTGCCCCCCCCCCCCCCAATGTTGTTGGCCTGTTGGTGTCCTCTGGGCTAACGCTGGCTGAGACGAGGCTCTAACTCAGGGGTGGGGAACATTTCTTCTGAAAAGGGCCATTTGGATATTTATAAAACATCATTTGCGGGCCATACACAACAGGTCCCTGCGGGGTGGGGCTGGTATGAACGAACAAATGAATGGCTATAATAAAATGAAATGGCGGGGGTACGATACGAAGGGAGAGTTTAAGGCCTAGTTCTAGGCTTTAGGCCTAGCTGTAGGCTTTAGGCCGCTGTGAGTTAATTTTTAATTAAAATGTTTTAATTAAAAGCTATCTCAGGGAATTATAAGGGAATGTTACACTTGTTTAGCCAGGAAAGCCTCACTGAGTCTAAAGGTTTGTGTAGGGTCCTGCCAAGTGTTTGCAGTAGGGGGCGATGTTGCTACACCTAATTGGACATCGGACGGACGGACGATATATTCTATTGTAGGCTGGTTCACTTCGTTCTTACCAGTATTATCAACTTAAAAATTAGGCCGTTATATTTGCTCAAACATTTAATTGACTCACCCCTAATGCGATGGGCTGGAACTGCTCTTAATTGGCGAGGCGCGTGATGATGTTAGCTGGTGGTGATGATGTTGCTGCTACTCGAAATTGCTTTGCCAGGTTTGCTCCTAGATTTGTTGAATTTCGAGTCCCGCCTGCGGTTATCTTGGCAGGGCCAGACCCAAATGATTTCGTGGGCCTTGCACGGCCCGCGGGCCGAACGTTCCCCACCCCTGGTCTCAAGAAAGCCGTCCTCTGGTGTGGACCAATCCGTTTCAAACACAATGCATCATATAACTCGCAGAGCGTGTTTGTTTTTTTTTTGCATATTCACGAGTTTGTGTGGTCAATGCAGACAATGATTCCTCGCAAAAAGGTTTCAGTTTTGTGTTTTAACATCTTCACACAACTCCTGTTTTTACACCATTGGAACCTCATTTGCCAGTAAAAAATATGATAATTGGTTTACCCTTCTATCTGGCAACAAAACTGACACTTTTTTTTACAAGGAGTCATGTTTGCATAGACCACAATACCTGCAGTCATGCAAACAAAAAACATAACTGATAATGTGCACTGTCCTTGAAGTTGATTGGTCCACACCCGAGACAGCTTTCCTTAGAGCCTAGTCTCACATGGGTTGGACCAGATGACGCCAAAAGGCGCAAATATAAAAAAGGTGTCAGTTTTGTTGCCAGATAGAAGGATAAAAAACCAATTATCAACTCCTGTTTTATTGCCAGAAAGGTCAATCCTATTCTCATGTCACGTGGTGTGTGTCCCCCTTTCCTTGACAACTCTCCCCACGCTGCCCTCTCCTGCTCCACCTCTCTTCCCGCTCATCGACCGCACCAACCCTCCCCCCCACCTCCTCCTCCTCTTCTTCTGCCTTCTTCATCATCATCTCTCTCCCTCCACTCGCATCACTCGCCGCCACCTCCTCACCCGCATCATTGTCCTGTCGTCTCTCCAAAACACACAGAGCCGGCCCAGCCACTAAGCGACCCTTGCAATTGCAAAGGGCCCCGTGGCCAGCAGAGGGCCCCCTAGAGTCACTGCGAGCTAGTGGGTGAAAAAAATCATACATCAAAGGGGCCTCCAACCAAATTTTGCTTCGGGCCCCCAAAGGTCTCGGGCCGGTTCTGAAAACACACTCAACTTTTACACTCACACCGCACAGTACACACGTACACAGGCCCACAACGCAGATAAAAAAAAACACGGAAAAAAATCAATGGCTTAAACAAGAAAGTTTCAACGTACTCAATTTATTTAATAAAACCTTCCTATATTACACGCCCCAGAGTTGATCAACATTCAACTTTGCTTGGCAATAATTTGGCTATATTCGCCGCGAGTTTGTATAAAATCAGCTTAGCATCATCGTCAGCATCGTCATTATCGTCGTCGGCACGCTTTGAGTCAACGTGAAACGCACGAACGACTAAATCTGTGCCAGCTTGGGCCAACAACAACAACAACAAACATGAAGTTTTGTGTTTTTCTGTTATAAAATAAACGTTAAAAAATATAAAACATTTCGATTTAAAGCTTTCGTGACTGCAGGGATTCATCTTCTTGGTTCTTTCGGTAAAGTCACGTAGAATGGAAATAATAAAATAATAAAAATAAAACATGAAATAATTCTCACGACGTTTTGGCCACAACGCAAGCAGCCGTCCTCAGGTGAAGAACAGGTCTGTCTGTGAAGAACAGGTCTGTCGAGAAGACATTCTACGTGACTTTACTGAAAGAACCAAGAAGAAAAATATAAAAGCCCCATCATGTCTAAACTCTCGTAAGAAGAACAATAATACAACGCGTCGTCCGTTCAACACGTAGGAGTCCGAGGAGGAGGCTTTGGCGACCAACTTTATCTATAAACAGAAGGTTTTTTTAGGGTGGGGGGGGGGTTAGATCGCGTAAATATAAATGTGTCGTTAAAGCTGCCGCCACCCGACACGTAGGGTAGGGGTTTGTCTCGTAAACAAAACCTGCCGATTAGTTAGATGTAGATGCCACTGGTTATTCACGTTCTGCAGATGTCACTGGTTCTTCACGTTTTGCAGATGTAGATGCCACTGGTTCTTCGCGTTCTGCAGATGTAGATGCCACTGGTTCTTCACGTTCTGCAGATGTAGATGCCACTGGTTATTCACGTTCTGCAGATGTCACTGGTTCTTCACGTTTTGCAGATGTAGATCCCACTGGTTATTCACGTTCTGCAGATGTAGATGCCACTGGTTCTTCACGTTCTGCAGATGTGGATGCCACTGGTTCTTCACGTTCTGCAGATGTAGATGCCACTGGTTCTTCACGTTCTACAGATGTAGATGCCACTGGTTCTTCACTTTCTGCAGATGTAGATGCCACTGGTTCTTCACGTTCTGCAGATGTAGATGCCACTGGTTCTTCACGTTCTGCAGATGTAGATGCCACTGGTTCTTCACGTTCTGCAGATGTAGATGCCACTGGTTCTTCACGTTCTGCAGATGTAGATGCCACTGGTTCTTCACGTTCTGCAGATGTAGATGCCACTGGTTCTTCACGTTCTGCAGATGTAGATGCCACTGGTTCTTCACGATCTACAGATGTAGATGCCACTGGTTCTTCACTTTCTGCAGATGTAGATGCCACTGGTTCTTCACGTTCTGCAGATGTAGATGCCACTGGTTCTTCACGTTCTGCAGATGTAGATGCCACTGGTTCTTCACGTTCTGCAGATGTGGATGCCACTGGTTCTTCACGTTCTGCAGATGTCGATGCCACTGGTTCTTTACGTTTTGCAGATGTAGATGCCACTGGTTCTTCACGTTTTGCAGATGTAGATGCCACTGGTTCTTCACGTTCTGCAGATGTGGATGCCACTGGTTCTTCACGTTCTGCAGATGTAGATGCCACTGGTTCTTCACGTTCTGCAGATGTAGATGCCACTGGTTCTTCATGTTCTGCAGATGTAGATGCCACTAGTTCTTCACGTTCTGCAGATGTAGATGCCACTGGTTATTCACGTTCAGCAGATGTAGATGCCACTGGTTATTCAGGTTCTGCAGATGTAGATCCCACTGGTTATTCACGTTCAACAGATGTAGATGCCACTGGTTCTTCATGTTCTGCAGATGTAGATACCATTGCTTCACGTTTTGCAGATGTAGATGCCACTGGTTCTTTACGTTCTGCAGATGTAGATGCCACTGGTTCTTCACGTTCTGCAGATGTGGATGCCACTGGTTCTTCACGTTCTGCAGATGTCGATGCCACTGGTTCTTTACGTTCTGCAGATGTAGATACCACTGGTTCTTCACGTTTTGCAGATGTAGATGCCACTGGTTCTTCACATTCTGTAGATGTCGATGCCACTGCTTCTTCGCGTTCTGCAGATGTAGATGCCACTAGTTCTTCGCGTTCTGCAGATGTAGATGCCACTGGTTCTTCGCGTTCTGCAGATGTAGATGCCACTGGTTCTTCACGTTCTGCAGATGTAGATGCCACTGGTTCTTCACGTTCTGCAGATGTAGATGCCACTGGTTCTTCACGTTCTGCAGATGTCGATGTCACTGGTTCTTCATGTTCTGCAGATGTAGATGCCACTGGTTCTTCACGTTCTGCAGATGTAGATGCCACTGGTTCTTCACGTTCTGCAGATGTAGATGCCACTGGTTCTTCATGTTCTGCAGATGTAGATGCCACTGGTTCTTCACGTTCTGCAGATGTAGATGCCACTGGTTATTCACGTTCAGCAGATGTAGATGCCACTGGTTCTTCATGCTCTGCAGATGTAGATGCCATTGCTTCACGTTCTGCAGATGTAGATGCCACTGGTTCTTCACGTTCTGCAGATGTAGATGCCACTGGTTATTCACGTTCAGCAGATGTAGATGCCACTGGTTATTCAGGTTCTGCAGATGTAGATCCCACTGGTTATTCACGTTCAACAGATGTAGATGCCACTGGTTCTTCATGTTCTGCAGATGTAGATGCCATTGCTTCACGTTTTGCAGATGTAGATGCCACTGGTTCTTCACGTTCTGCAGATGTAGATGCCACTGGTTTTTCATGTTCTGCAGATGTAGATGCCACTGGTTCTTCACGTTCTTCACGTTCTGCAGATGTAGCTGCCACTGCTTCTTCACGTTCTGTATGTCTGGTGGCCGGATAGCTGAGCTGATGGATGAGCATGGCGTAGGGCTGGGGGAGAGATGTGGTATGGGGATGTGGCCGACTCCTTCACGTGAAGCCGGTCGCACTCGAACAGTGCGGGCGTTCCCACACTTGACCCCAGCGGGGTTTTCTTTTTTAAATCCTTTATATTAAGTCCACTTGCTTGCATGCTTGCTTGCTTATGACCGTGCAAATCTTTCGGTCGTTTTTTAACCCACTTCCCGTGATCCAATCGAGCTGACATTTTGCACACAGACTCGTTGTGCGAGACAATTAATGTTCGTGAAATTTTTTTTTCCAAAATTTTACAATGTTTAGGGAAAACAAATTAAATATTCAATTACCAATTGCTTAATACTGGCAGACAAGTCATCTGACCCATAGGTGGCAGCCATCTCAAGCCAGAGGACGAGAGAACTCTAGCCGCCACGCATATAAAGGATTTATAGTGAAAAACTTTGTTTTTACTGGTTATGCTTATTTTCCCTTCCCGGTCATTGTCCAACAAACCGAAGTTCAACTTGACATCAACCACGAACCGCCAGCCCGGTCTGCGTTGGTTCACCACCAAACCCCCAAACACCCACCCCACCCAGCTTGTCCCGTGTGTGTGTGTGTATACAGGGGGAGCGGTGGTGTAGTGGTTAGCGCGCTGCGCTATGAACCCGGCGACCCGAGTTCGATTCCTGCTCACGGCCAACACCAGTGACGATTATTTGAACCGGTCCTGGGCCTCCCCTAGGTCGACTCAGCCTCAAATGAGTACCTGGTGCGGTGTGTAAACATCGCCACTGGGGAGACAAAGGCGGCCGGGCGTGGTGCTGGCCACACCCACCCCCTTGTGTACCGTTGCGGCCTTCATAGGTGCTCGCTAACAGCACTTGCCCCTACAGTCTGTTAAGGCTATACGGGGGGATCTTTATATATACAGGGTGCTTTAAAAAACAAAGTTTAGTGTACACGCCGTACAACGCGTTTGGAATCGACAGCAGTAAAGTTGGACTTGCAAACAAATGGACTTACAAACAGACCCCTGGAACCTAACTCGTTCATATGCAGAGGAGTACCTGTATCTTTTGTTTCGGGTCATTACTTAATATTTTACTCATTTCATAAAAAAATTAAGTTGGGCAAACTACCCTGATTAAACTTAGCGTAACATTTAAATTTCCACCCCCCCCCCCCCCGCCCTAAAAAAAAAACCTTATTGCTGAATTTTTTGTTCATGTTCCGGTAATATGAATCGTAGTTTTTATTTGTGGTATTCAGAGGGAGACGGGAATGCGTTCTGTCCCCAGGGGTGCGTGGCCCGTGGGCTGGTCGCATTCGCATCGGCCGAGCGGTCCGCGGGGGGCCTCGAAACAAAGTTTGAGAAACGTCGCTCTGATCTGGGGGAAGGCTCCTTCCGCCGTCAGCGGTTGTTGCGTGAGCGAGAGCAGTTGCAGGGCTGCGCCTTTACCCGGTGTCCGGCACGCCTTGCGAGGGCCGAACGGGGCCCGCCGAAGATCCCCCTCGCGTTCGTATCTGCACGGCTGCTTCTAGCGCGCTGCTGTTTCTAGCGCGGCTGCTGCTGCTTCTAGCGCGCGGCTGCTGCTTCTAGCGCGGCTGCTGCTTCTAGCGCGCGGCTGCTGCTTCTAGCGCGCGGCTGCTTCTAGCGCGCGGCTGCTGCTTCTAGCGCGGCTGCTGCTTCTAGCGCGCGGCTGCTGCTTCTAGCGCGGCTGCTGCTTCTAGCGCGCGGCTGCTTCTAGCGCGCGGCTGCTTCTAGCGCGGCTGCTGCTTCTAGCGCGCGGCTGCTTCTAGCGCGCTGCTGCTTCTAGCGCGGCTGCTGCTTCTAGCGCGCGGCTGCTTCTAGCGCGCGGCTGCTTCTAGCGCGGCTGCTGCTTCTAGCGCGCGGCTGCTGCTTCTAGCGCGGCTGCTGCTTCTAGCGCGGCTGCTGCTTCTAGCGCGCGGCTGCTTCTAGCGCGGCTGCTGCTTCTAGCGCGCGGCTGCTGCTTCTAGCGCGCGGCTGCTTCTAGCGCGGCTGCTGCTTCTAGCGCGCGGCTGCTGCTTCTAGCGCGGCTGCTGCTTCTAGCGCGGCTGCTGCTTCTAGCGCGCGGCTGCTTCTAGCGCGGCTGCTGCTTCTAGCGCGCGGCTGCTGCTTCTAGCGCGCGGCTGCTGCTTCTAGCGCGGCTGCTGCTTCTAGCGCGGCTGCTGCTTCTAGCGCGCGGCTGCTGCTTCTAGCGCGGCTGCTGCTTCTAGCGCGCTGCTGCTTCTAGCGCGCGTGTTAACCTTTAAACACAAAAATAACGCGCGCAAAGTTTCTTTCATCGGCGTACGGGATTGGCGAGAGAGACACAACCAGGCCTGGGGACTGAACCAAGGGTGGCAGCCCCCCCCCGCCCTCGCCCGAGACGAGACGAGACACCACGATGAGGTGTCCGTACGAGGACCGATCTCAGAGTCTCTTCAACGACAAAAGATCGCTCCCCCTCCTCAATCCCGTGTCGTGTCGGGGGCAAGTGCCGATTGGCGAGCTCCACCACCAGCAGCAGCAGCATTTGGCGTTTGAGGTGGATTCCGGGGGGGGCAGGGAGCCGTCGACTCGTCTCTGTCGGCGTCGAGGGCTCCGGCGTTCGTCGCCCAAGCGTCGCCGGGCCGACTTCACTCGAGCATCGAGTTGAGCTGGCTCGCGAGGTCATCGAACATGCAGCCAATGTCATCCAGAATGTCTGCCGGCGTCTTCTGCTGCTGCTGCTGCTCCGCGTCGTCGTATCTGCAAGGGGGAAGCGCGCACACACACACAGCGTCGTCACCAGCGTAGCGCGGCAGCGGTGAGCCAAGCCAGCGTCTGCCCAGCCGCGCGCGTAATCCTTGATCCACCAACGCCGCTGTTGCGTGCGCCTCTTAGCGAAGGGGCGTAGCGTAGGACACTCTCACAGTTGCAGAGGATCGTGAACGTCTGCCGTGCCGTGCCCAATTCCGTCAATACACAATACACGCGCGGTTTATCCGATTTTGCGGATTAACCGCGCTCCTGAGATTTTGACGTGAAATAACGACTCATGGATTTTCCCTGAAGCCCAACAATTTCTAATCTAACAACAGTTATACATCGTTATTTTTTGGAAATGTTTATTACAAGTCACAAGCTTAAACCGAACAAATGTGTTGCTCTGGTTGATCTGAAATCCATGGGCACACGGGAGGGGGTGGGATGTGGCGAGGGTCAAGCACGTCGCGCGGGCTCATATGTGCTCGTTCGAGGGACCGGTCGGCCTCAGGGTGAGGCCCAGGACCCCGAATCGAAGGATCGCCGCACCCGCTGGGCCGCTCGGCCCAACGAAGACGCGCCACCCTTTTAAAATCGTCCGGAGTGAAAACTCACTTACTTTCGAACTGCTTTTTACAGTTTAGTTTGTCGTCTCCAAAAAACCGCCACCCCGCCGAATGAGATTGCACACCGGGACCTGTACTTCAGGACTGATTCAAGATGCGTAACGCGGGGGGACGTAACGGAGAGAAGGCTCAGGTGGCTGGGACGCGTGCTGAGAATGGAACGCAGGTCCATAGCGAAAGCCGCCCCTCCCGTGGACACCAACAGGGGAAGAAACCACGGGTGGGGGGGGGGCAGGCCCAAGACAGCCTGGCGACGGCGCCGTTCAAGACCAACGAAAGGCCGTGGGGGGGGGGGGGGGGGGCGCCCGTCTTGGGGTGAAGCGGAGAAAGCTGCTCCAGACCGTCCGGCACGTGGCGTGGGCTTGTTGTGGCCACGTGCTCCACGGGGAGCGTGGAGGAGTCAGTGAGTGAGTGCCCTCCCCCCTAACCCGGCACCTCGGATTGCCACGGTTGGCTACGTACGGTGCGGACAAAAGTTCGACACGCATGCATCCTACACACTACTGTACCGTGCACTGTACACGTTCAACAGCCATACGTGTAACGCATTGTCATTTATATTCATTCATTAATCCCGCCCCCTCCCCCCCAACTTTGCGCAAGAAGTGCTCACAAGTGACGCCATCACGTCTACCCCTCCACGTCTACCCCTCCACGTCTACCCCTCTGTTTAAGGAACGAGACAGGAGGACTTCTCCACAAATCTGGCTGCTGTCCGCCTGATGAAGCTGGTTGTAATTACTGGCGAAACGCCGTGCGCTCAGATTGTTAATGTTGTGGCTTTGCACTCCAACACACTAGCGGTGTTGCTGTACTGGTAACGAATCGGCACGTTCCGTTCACGTGACAAACCTCACTAATTGGCTGCGCTGGGGTGGTGGCGGGTTTAACGACGCGTTTATATATTTACGCGATCTCACCCCAAAAAGCCTCTACCGTGGGTGTGACGCAAACCCCCACGCGCAACTCACCTCACGACCTTTCCGCTCTGGAACTCGCCCTCTGGCCCCACGCAGTCGGGAGCCAACGGGAAGCCCATGTAGGTCCTCGCGG
Source organism: Lethenteron reissneri (assembly GCF_015708825.2). NCBI lineage: Eukaryota > Metazoa > Chordata > Hyperoartia > Petromyzontiformes > Petromyzontidae > Lethenteron > Lethenteron reissneri. The sequence continues at coordinate 6,646,187 of NC_083841.1, read as the reverse complement.
CCGCCGGCACGCCGCCATTGCCGCGCTGAGGTTTGGCCGAGGCCGGCGGCGGAGGAGGCAACCCGCGGCATGGATCTGAGACCTGGCGCTCGAACGACGGCCGCGCCGGCGTCCCCGGCCGCTCGTCGGCCCCGGCGACGACGTCCCCGGCACCGCCGGACGGGAGCGCCCGCCCCGCCGCCTCTTGACCGGCCGCCGGGCGCCGGAGCGCCGAGCGCTCGCTCGAGCGGCCGCTCCAGCGGTCCTCTCCCCGGCTCGTCGGCGCGCCCGACTCCGTCCCGCCGAGGCGCGGCGCGGGTGGGGCGACGCTACGGCCGCCGCCGCCGCTGGCGCCGAACGCGCCGACCGCCGCCCTGCGGTCGACCGGCGGGCGCAGGAACCCCGGCCCGGCCGGCGGAGCCTCTCGCGTCGACCGGCCGGGCGGCGGCGACGGCAAACGCTCGGCGGCCGAGAGGGAGCCGCTTCCGTCCCGCCCTCCGCTCCACCGGATCACCTGCGTGGGCACCCCCCCGGTCGCGCCGTGCGGTTTGACGGCAGCGGGAGAGCGCGAGCCCGTCGCGTGCTCGTCGACGCTGCGGTCCGCCCCGGCCTCCTGCGACACGGAGGGCCAACGCTCGAGGGTTCTGCCGGCCGCGTTGCGGGCGGTACCGTTGTCCGGACTCACGGCGCCGCCCTCGCTCGGGCTGACGACCGTCCGGCCTTTCGGATAAACGACGCTCCCATTCGGACTGACAGTTCTGCCGATCGGATTGACGGCGGTGACGCTTGGGTTGTTTACCGCCAATTCGCTCGGCCTCTTCTGTGACTGCTGCCGCCAGAGCTGCTGCTGCTGCGGCTGCTGCGGCTGCTGCTGCGGCTGCTGCTGCGGCTGCCGATCTGGCGCGACGAGCGCCGCTCCGCCGAGCGACGCGGCGAACGTCGACCTCTCCAGCAGAGCGGCGAGGCGTCGCACGTTTGCCGGCGCGTCGCCGTCCCCGCCGCCGTCGCTCCTGCTCGACGCTTCTCCCCCCCCTACCGACCGACCGCTGTTGCTGCTGCCGATGCTGCTGCTGCCGCCGATGCCGCTGCTGCTGCTGCTGCTGCCACCGATGCCGCTGCTGCTGCCGCTGTAGCCGCCGCCGCTGACTGAAGCGGAGCGCTTGGGGGGCGGCGGCGGGGGTCCCTTTCTCTTCTGCCGCATGGCGAACGAGTTGCTCCGCGCGAGGCCTCCGTCCGCGGGCGGCGGGGGCGCCGCGCTGGCGCGCGACCGCAGCGACGCGCTTCTCGCGAATCCCCCAAAGCCGCCAGCGCCGCTCGGCTCCGGCGGCGAGCCGGGCCGCAGGCGAAACTCCGGCGGAAATTTCGGCGGCAAGGGAACGGCGGCGGCGGCGGTGGCGGCACGTTGCCTTCCGACCGCCGACAGCGCCCGCTGAAAGTCCTCGGAGACCTTGAGCGGGAATGGGGGAGCGGCGGGGGGAGCGGTCGGAGTAGCGGGGCGCGGAGCGGCGGGATGAGTGGTGGGGTGAGCGGCGGGGTGAGCGGCGGGGTGAGCGGCGGGGTGAGCAGTTGGAGTAGCTGGGCGGGGAGCGGCGGGGTGAGTGGTGGGGTGAGCGGCGAGGTGAGGGGTCGGAGTAGCTGGGCGGGGAGCGGCGGGGTGAGTGGTGGGGTGAGCGGCGGGGTGAGCGGTCGGAGTAGCGGGGTGAGTGGTCGGAGTAGCGGGAGGGGGAGCGGCGGGCCGCGTCGGCGGGAACACGAACACTGCCGTCTGCTGCAGCTGCTGCTGTTGCTGCTGCTGCTGCTGCTGCTGCTGCTGCAGCTGCTGCTGCAGCTGCTGCTGCTGGCGCGAGCCGCGCCGCCCCAGCTGGTGGAACGGCGCCGGGCTGCCCTCGTCGGCGAAGTCGGACGCGTTGCTGAGGCCGCTGTCGCTACCGGGGCCGCTGCTGAAGAGGGCGGCGGTGCCGGCGGGCAGGCGGGCGGCGCTCTGGGCCTGCGCCGCCTCGCGCCGTTGCAGCGCCTTGAGCCTCTTGGCGGCCAAGAGGAGCCGCTTTTGGTGACCTGCAGGAAGTTGGGGGTGAGGGGGGGGGTCAGGAGGGGGGGTCGGGAGGGGGTCACGCGTTGTGAACGCTGCCCCTAGACGTTGTCGCACTGGGCCCACGGACGCCTCCACCGGGACAGGGCGGCACCGGTGGTTGTAAGTGTGAGCGGTTGTGAGCACGCGTGCGTGTAGCCGCGTGCTCACGTGGGTGCTGCTGGAGGAAACGACGGAGAATGAGGAGCGCTACAGCGGTCGTTTTTTATCCTTTTATCTGGCAACAAAACTGACACCTTTTTTACAAGGAGTCATGTTTGCATTGACCACAATACCTGCAGTTTGCTACTGGCAAAGGAGGTTCCAATGGTGTAAATGCTTAACCCCGAGCTCTCATACTCTGATGGTGCACTGTCTTTGAGTTGTGCGCCTTTTGGCGTCATCTGGTCCAACACCATGTGAGACTAGGCTCTAAGAAAAGCTGTCTCGGGAGTGGATCAATCAACTTCAAGGACAGTGCATACATTATCAGAGTTATGTTTTTTGTTTGCATTCCGACCGCAGGTATTGTGGTCAATGCAAACATGACTCCTTGTAAAAAAGGTGTCAGTTTTGTTGCCAGATTACAGGGTAAAAAAACAATTATCATATTCTGCTACTGGCAAATGAGGTTCCAATGGTGTGCGTACTTTGTGTGTGTGCGGAGAATTAGGAGACTCGTGAAGGACGCAGTAGGGAGGCGGTCGCCCTCCAACAACAGCGGAGGGCAGAGGAGCGATGCTCAGAACGAAATGGCACAGTAGGGGGCGCAGGTGGTGCATCAGCCGGTAGTCATCTCAGTCAGCCAACCCATGGCACCTGCTGGGTCTGCCCCGTGACCTCCTGTCAGCAGAGACCCTTCGACACTTCACGTGGCCTCGGAGTGCACCTGGCCTGGCACAGGCGCCGTGGTCACGTCACCGCCTGTTGTTGTGGTTGTTGTTGTCGTGTAGAATGACATCTATGTATATAGTTCGCGTGCATGTGTTCATGTTCTTGCGCGCGCGTGCATGCGAGACAATTACCTAGTTTAGTGATGCCTATCTCCTGCAAGTCTTCCAGCGTTATCTCGGAGATAAAATCCACCTTGTCGTAGCCATTGTCAGCCAAGGTGGCGTGGTAGTGGCCGAGGCCTATTTGAGACAGCCATTCGCGCAGAGTAGCCTGCGAGAGACACGTGCGCACGCACGATGAACACGTGTCACTCAGTGCACATTTGGCATTTGGCGCTGTCGTTCTTGCATGGGGTGGGTGGGAGGCGGGGGGCAGTGCCCTCGGCTGACCGGTTTGGTGGTCGGCAGCTCGTCCGCCACGGCGAGCCGCGAGATTTCCAAGCCGACGATCTTCCTGTGGCCCGGCTTGGTGATCCCCACGGCCGCGACGTCCTGCCGCACCACCGCACACACGGGGGGGGGGGGGGAGACGCTCGTGTGACCCTTGAACCCCCCTCTCTCTGTCTCTCCGTGTCTGTGTCTCTCTCGTCTCTCTCCGTTTCTTCGTTTCTCTCTCCGTCTCTCTTTGCTGGTGACTTTGTGTGTTTCGTATCGGAATCGCCTCCAGTGCTGTTGCTGCTGGCGGCAATAAAGGTTGTTTAAAAGTCAAGAGTCTCTGTCTCTCTCTCCGGGATGTTGGCACGACGGTCGGTAGGTCGCAGAGGTCACAACCGGGTACCCGATACCCGTACCCTACCCGATACCCGGCTACCCGTACCCGGCCGGGTACGGGTACGGGTACCCGTTTGCGACCCTGGTGCGGCCGGGTACGGGTAACGGGTAGGCCGTGAGTCACTGGTGAGTCACCGTTTGTCATTCATTTCCCAACGTCTTGTCTCTTCTCACAATTCAAGTTCCTAGAATCAACCCACCCGCGCCTGCAACATGGCTTCATCCCAGAGGTCGCAATCAGGTACCCAATACCCGTACCATACCCGTACCCGGCTACCCGTACCCGGCCGGGTACGGGTAAGGAATCACAACCCGTTTGCGACCTCTGGTAGGTCGGCATGATCTGGACGCAGGTTTATGTTCAACCCCAGCGACCGCTCTGCGTCCGGAACCCAGAGGCCGTCACCAGAGACTCGCCGGGGGAGTTTGAAGCGTTTTGAACAGGGCCCCCCGCGTTCATAACAATGTTTTATCTCCATTCTATTATCTCTGACATCAATAAATAAAAACATGTGGGGTCTCAAGGTAGTGTGGGGGAGGGTGGTAATCCCCCCCCCCCACCACTGCCCCAACCCCCCATCGCTACCCCCCCCCCCACCACTGCCCCAACCCCCCATCGCTACCCCCCCCCCACCACTGCCCCAACCCCCCATCGCTACCCCCCTCCCCCCCACCACTGCTTCCTTCCATCGCTGCCCCTCCCCCACCACCACTGCCCCCCGCCCCTCTCCTCCCCTCCGGCCAACAGTGGCGTGAGCAAGCAGCACTTGCAGGGCTGCACCTCTACCGTGAGCCCGCGCAGGCTGCAGTTGAAGGCGGAGATCAACTCGTCGTCTGTGGTTGCTCTTCTTCATTTCTCGCTCACGAACTTTACTCCCGTCGATTCCAAACGCGTTGTACGGCGTGTTCACTAAACACGGGGAGTGGCTTTAAAAGTTGTATAATAACCTGTAGATGTAGATACCGCTGGTTCTTCACATTCTGCAGATGTAGATACCGCTGGTTCTTCACGTTCTGCAGATGTAGATACCACTGGTTCTTCACGTTCTGCAGATGTAGATGCCACTGGTTCTTCACGTTCTGCAGATGTAGATGCCACTGGTTCTTCACGTTCTGCAGATGTAGATGCCACTGGTTCTTCACGTTCTGCAGATGTAGATGCCACTGGCTTCTTCAGATGTAGATCCCCTGTTCTGCAGTATGTAGATGCCACTGGTTCTTCACGTTCTGCAGATGTAGATGCCACTGGTTCTTCACGTTCTGCAGATGTAGATGCCACTGGTTCTTCACGTTCTGCAGATGTAGATGCCACTGGTTCTTCACGTTCTGCAGATGTAGATGCCACTGGTTCTTCACGTTCTGCAGATGTAGATGCCACTGGTTCTTCACGTTCTGCAGATGTAGATGCCACTGGTTCTTCACGTTCTGCAGATGTAGATGCCACTGGTTCTTCACGTTCTGCAGATGTAGATGCCACTGGTTCTTCACGTTCTGCAGATGTAGATGCCACTGGTTCTTCATCGTTCTGCAGATGTAGATGCCACTGGTTCTTCACGTTCTGCAGATGTAGATGCCACTGGTTCTTCACGTTCTGCAGATGTAGATGCCACTGGTTCTTCACGTTCTGCAGATGTAGATGCCACTGGTTCTTCACGTTCTGCAGATGTAGATGCCACTGGTTCTTCACGTTCTGCAGATGTAGATGCCACTGGTTCTTCAGTTCTGCAGATGTAGATGCCACTGGTTCTTCACGTTCTGCAGATGTAGATGCCACTGGTTCTTCACGTTCTGCAGATGTAGATGCCACTGGTTCTTCATGTTCTGCAGATGTAGATGCCACTGGTTCTTCACGTTCTGCAGATGTAGATGCCACTGGTTCTTCACGTTCTGCAGATGTAGATGCCACTGGTTCTTCACGTTCTGCAGATGTAGATGCCACTGGTTCTTCACGTCCGCAGATGTAGATGCCACTGGTTCTTCACGTTCTGCAGATGTAGATGCCACTGGGTTCTTCACGTTCTGCAGATGTAGATGCCACTGGTTCTTCACGTTCTGCAGATGTAGATGCCACTGTTCTTCACGTTCTGCAGATGTAGATGCCACTGGTTCTTCACGTTCTGCAGATGTAGATGCCACTGGTTCTTCACGTTCTGCAGATGTAGATGCCACTGGTTCTTCACGTTCTGCAGATGTAGATGCCACTGGTTCTTCACGTTCTGCAGATGTAGATGCCACTGGTTCTTCACGTTCTGCAGATGTAGATGCCACTGGTTCTTCACGTTCTGCAGATGTAGATGCCACTGGTTCTTCACGTTCTGCAGATGTAGATGCCACTGGTTCTTCACGTTCTGCAGATGTAGATGCCACTGGTTCTTCACGTTCTGCAGATGTAGATGCCACTGGTTCTTCACGTTCTGCAGATGTAGATGCCACTGGTTCTTCACGTTCTGCAGATGTAGATGCCACTGGTTCTTCACGTTCTGCAGATGTAGATGCCACTGGTTCTTTTCGTTCTGCAGATGTAGATGCCACTGGTGCTTCACGTTCTGCAGATGTAGATGCCACTGCTTCTTCACGTTCTGCAGATGGAGATCCCACTAGTTATTCACGTTCCGTAGATGCCACTGGTTCTTCTCGTTCTGCAGATGTAGATGCCACTGGTTCTTTACGTTCTGCAGATGTAGATGCCACTGGTTCTTCACGTTCTGCAGATGTAGATGCCACTGGTTCTTCACGTTCTGCAGATGTAGATGCCACTGGTTCTTCACGTTCTGCAGATGTAGATGCCACTGGTTCTTCACGTTCTGCAGATGTAGATGCCACTGGTTCTTCACGTTCTGCAGATGTAGATGCCACTGTTCTTCACGTTCTGCAGATGTAGATGCCACTGGTTCTGCAGATGTAGATGCCACTGGTTCTTCACGTTCTGCAGATGTAGATGCCACTGGTTCTTCACGTTCTGCAGATGTAGATGCCACTGGTTCTTCACGTTCTGCAGATGTAGATGCCACTGGTTCTTCACGTTCTGCAGATGTAGATGCCACTGGTTCTTCACGTTCTGCAGATGTAGATGCCACTGGTTCTTCACGTTCTGCAGATGTAGATGCCACTGGTTCTTCACGTTCTGCAGATGTAGATGCCACTGGTTCTTCACGTTCTGCAGATGTAGATGTCACTGGTTCTTCACGTTCTGCAGATGTAGATGCCACTGGTTCTTCACGTTCTGCAGATGTAGATGCCACTGGTTCTTCACGTTCTGCAGATGTAGATGCCACTGGTTCTTCACGTTCTGCAGATGTAGATGCCACTGGTTCTTCACGTTCTGCAGATGTAGATGCCACTGGTTCTTCACGTTCTGCAGATGTAGATGCACTGGTTCTTCACGTTCTGCAGATGTAGATGCCACTGGTTCTTCACGTTCTGCAGATGTAGATGCCACTGGTTCTTCATGTTCTGCAGATGTAGATGCCACTGGTTCTTCACTGTTTCATTCTGCAGATGTAGATGCCACTGGTTCTTCACGTTCTGCAGATGTAGATGCCGCTGGTTCTTCACGTTCTGCAGATGTAGATGCCACTGGTTCTTCACGTTCTGCAGATGTAGATGCCACTGGTTCTTCACGTTCTGCAGATGTAGAGCCACTGGTTCTTCACGTTCTGCAGATGTAGATGCCACTGTTCTTCACGTTCTGCAGATGTAGATGCCACTGGTTCTTCACGTTCTGCAGATGTAGATGCCACTGTTCTTCACGTTCTGCAGATGTAGATGCCACTGGTTCTTCACGTTCTGCAGATGTAGATGCCACTGGTTCTTCACGTTCTGCAGATGTAGATGCCACTGGTTCTTCACGTTCTGCAGATGTAGATGCCACTGGTTCTTCACGTTCTGCAGATGTAGATGCCACTGGTTCTTCACGTTCTGCAGATGTAGATGCCACTGGTTCTTCACGTTCTGCAGATGTAGATGCCACTGGTTCTTCACGTTCTGCAGATGTAGATGCCACTGGTTCTTCACGTTCTGCAGATGTAGATGCCACTGGTTCTTCACGTTCTGCAGATGTAGATGCCACTGGTTCTTCACGTTCTGCAGATGTAGATGCCACTGGTTCTTCACGTTCTGCAGATGTAGATGCCACTGGTTCTTCACGTTCTGCAGATGTAGATGCCACTGGTTCTTCACGTTCTGCAGATGTAGATGCCACTGGTTCTTCACGTTCTGCAGATGTAGATGCCACTGGTTCTTCACGTTCTGCAGATGTAGATGCCACTGGTTCTTCACGTTCTGCAGATGTAGATGCCACTGGTTCTTCACGTTCTGCAGATGTAGATGCCACTGGTTCTTCACGTTCTGCAGATGTAGATGCCACTGGTTCTTCACGTTCTGCAGATGTAGATGCCACTGGTTCTTCACGTTCTGCAGATGTAGATGCCACTGTTCTTCATGTTCTGCAGATGTAGATGCCACTGGTTCTTCACGTTCTGCAGATGTAGATGCCACTGGTTCTTCACGTTCTGCAGATGTAGATGCCACTGGTTCTTCACGTTCTGCAGATGTAGATGCCACTGGTTCTTCACGTTCTGCAGATGTAGATGCCACTGGTTCTTCACGTTCTGCAGATGTAGATGCCACTGGTTATTCACGTTCTGCAGATGTAGATGCCACTGGTTCTTCACGTTCTGCAGATGTAGATGCCACTGGTTCTTCGCGTTCTGCAGATGTAGATGCCACTGGTTCTTCACGCTCTGCAGATGTAGATGCCACTGGTTCTTCACGTTCTGCAGATGTAAATGCCACTGGTTCTTCACGTTCTGCAGATGTAGATGTCACTGGTTCTTCACGTTCTGCAGATGTAGATGCCACTGGTTCTTCACGTTCTGCAGATGTAGATGCCACCACCGCCATCTATTGCACGGCGGTTGAACTTACGACTCTCGCTCCGACCAGCTGCAACTGGACATACGGGCACGGGTTTGTTCGTATCTTTGAAAGTTCGTAAGTCGAATGTTCGTAAGTAGAGGAGTCTCTCTAATCGGATTACTGCCCCCCGCCCCCGCCCCCCTCTCCGAGCGAGGAGCAGGCTGACAGCTGACCTGGACGCGGAGAGCGGTTACCTGAGGGGTCATGTGGCTCATCGTGAAGAGGTCATATCCGGCAGACGTGAAGCAGGGCGTGTACTGCTGCAAATCGAAGCCCATGAGCCACTTGTAGACAGCCTGCAAGCGCGCGAGCGAGAGAGAGATAGATAGATATGGAGGGTGACGGTCGGATGTGTCTTCTTGGTTCTTTCGGTAAAGTCATCACGTAGAAGGGAAATAATAAAATAATAAAAATAAAACATAATAAAATAATAAAAATAAAACATAAAATAATAAAAATAAAACATAATAAAATAATAAAAATAAAACGTAATAAAATATAATTCTCACGACGTTTCGGCCATAACGCAAGCAGCCGTCCTCAGGTGAAGAACAGGGCTGTCGGAAAGACAGCGTCTGAATGAACACCACAAGGCTTGGAGCGTCTATTTAAGCTGGGTTGGGGGAGGGGAAGACCTGTTCTTCACCTGAGGACGGCTGTTTGCGTTGTGGCCGAAAGGTCGTGAGAATTATTTTATTATGTTTTATTTTTATATAAGACAGCGTCTGTCTTTCCGACAGACCTGTTCTTCACTTGAGGACGGCTGCTTGCGTTGTGGCCGAAACGTCGTGAGAATTGTATTTTATTATGTTTTATTTTTATTCTTTTATTATTTCCCTTCTACGTGACTTTACCGAAAGAACCAACAAGATGAATCCCTGCAGTCACGAAAGCATTGAATCGAAATTTAGTCGGATGTGTGTGCATGGTGATGGCCACCCACCCCCTCGTGTGCCGTGCCGGGTCTTCATAAGTGCTACTCGCTACTAACAGCGCTTGCTCCTACAGTCCGTCCAGGCCATACGGCGGTTTTGGTATGTATATATTGTGTCTACGTGTATATTGTGTACATGTGTATAGGTGGAGATTGTGTATAGGTGGAGATTGTGTATATGTGGGGAGCAGTAGTGTAGCGGTTAGCGCTACGCTGCGCTACGAAACCGACGACCCGAGTTCGATTCCCGCTCACGGCCGAGACCAGTGACGATTATCTGAACCGGTTCCTGGGCCTCCCCTAGGTCGATTCAGTCTCAAATGAGTACCTGGCGCGATGTGTAGTAAACATCGCCACTGGGGGAGAGACACAGAAGCGGCCGGGCGTGGTGCTGGCCACCCACCCCCTCGCGCGCCGTGCCGGCCTTCATAGCTGCTCGCTAACAGCACTTGCCCCAACAGTCTGTTCAGGCTACACGGGGGATCTTTGTCTTGTGGGTGCGTGGCGGGCCACCCACGGCCTCGTGTGCCGCAGTGCCGCCCTTCGTAGCCGCGGCTACTGGCGAGGGCCACTCGCGAGCACCGCTCCTCGCTGCTGCGTCTCGCGGGAGGCCATGGGAGCGGCCCGCAGGTCGTTTCGAGAAATTGGTGGCAAGCCGGGGGCACGGCATCGCGGCCGACCTCGTTATGAACGGACGCCGCGGGGAATTCTTTCAACGTTTCGCGGTGACGCGGGCGTGGCGGAGTGCGCGTCCTGGTCGTCCGTTGCGCCGCAGTGTTAACCGGGGCGGCCGGAAGGATTCCGATCGAGCGGACACAGTCTCCCCTGAGCAAAGACAAAGATCCCACCCCCGTGTAGCCTGTAACAGGCTGTTGGGGCAAGTGCAGTTAGCGAGTGGCAGCGCCTCCGAAGGGGAGACGCGGCACACGAGGGGGTGGGTGGTGTGGCCAGCGACACGCCCGGCCGCCTTTGTCTCCCAAGGGCTGATGTATTCCACACTGCAGCGTGTACTCGAAAACAACAACAACCACCGCCATTCGCCACTAAGTGGCGGTGACGTCACCACGACGCTTGTGCCAGGCCAAGTGCACCTTGAGGCCACGTGAAGTGTCGAACGCCCGCTGGCAGGAGGTCACGGGGCAGACTCAGCAGGTGCCACGGGTCGATTGATCGAGATGACCGAGATGACTGGCTGATGCACCACCTGTGCCCCCTACTGTGCCAACTTGCTGTGCTTCAGGCACCCGGCGCTCCGCTCGTTGTTGTGAGCGTCGCTCCTCCGCCCTCCGTTGTTGTTGGAGGGCGACTGCCTCCAACTGCCCAGTAGCGTCCTTCACGAGCCTCCTCCACTGAGGCCGATCTTGACACCGCTGGTACCAGTCATCGGCAAGTCCACTCAGCTCCACGTCCTCCTGTACTACATCACTCCATCTCTTCTCGAGCCCGTGCCGCGCCCGTTTAGCCCCCTCGATCCGGCCGAACAAAAGCTGTTTAGGCATGCTTGAGCACCATGTACATGTACAAAGACCCCCATATAACCTTTAACAGACTGTTGGGGCAAGTGCTGTTAGCGAGAAGCTATGAAGGCCGGTATGGCACACGAGCGGGTGGGTAGCCAACACCACGCCCGGCCGCCTTTGTCTCCCATGTACATATTTGAGACTGAGTCAACCTAGGGGAGGCCCAGAACCGGTTTAGATAATCGTCGCTGGTTTTGTATGTGAGCGGGAATCGAACTCGGGTCGCCGGGTTTGTAGCGCAGCGTAGCGCTAACCGCTACAACGCTACTGCTCCCCTACACACACACATATACACACACACACATACACACACACACACATATACACACACACACATATACACACACAGATTCATCTTGAGTGGTACCTGGTCAGCTTCGTTCAGGTGTTTGGCGGACGACGACGCATCTCTCACTGTGAACACACAGCAGACACACACCAGACACACACAGACACACACACACAGACACACACACAGACACACACCAGACACACAGCAGACACACACACAGACACACACCAGACATACACAGACACACACACAGCAGACACACACAGCAGACACACACACCAGACACACACACCAGACACACACACAGCAGACACACACACCAGACACACACACAGACACACACAGCAGACAGCCGTGATGTAACAAGCGCACACTGGGACACACAGCTGTGTATTGTTCACACACAAAGACAAAGGTCCCCCGTGTAGACTCCCAAACGCTGTTGGGGCAAGTGCTGTTAGCGAGCACCTGCGAAGGCCGGCACGGCACACGAGGGGGTGGGCGGTCGTCCCTCCACCCAACCACCTTTGCCTCCCCAGTGCTGATATTTACAACTGCACCGGGGATTCATTTGAGGCTGAGTCGACCTAGGGGAGGCCCAGGACCGGTTCAGATAATCGTCACCGGCGTTGGTGGCCGTGAGCGGGAATCGAACTCGGGACGCCGGGTTCGTAGCGCAGCGTAGCGCTAACCACTACACCACCGCTCCCCACGTTAACACACAACACACTACACACACACTACACACACACAACACACACTACACACACACTACACACACTACACACACACGTGTATATAGATATAGACACACCCAGAAAGCCAAACACACAACACACACCGCTATTATCAGGATACTATTACACAGACTCCCGTTCACCCATAACCCACAGACAAC
>NC_083841.1:6621415-6631415 GCF_015708825.2 Lethenteron reissneri | reverse complement strand
CACCACGACCACCACCACCACGACCACCACCACGACCACCACCACCACGACCACCACCACCACGACCACCACCACCACCACGACCACCACCACCACGACCACCACCACCACGACCACCACCACCACGACCACCACCACCACGACCACCACCACGACCACCACCACACCACGACCACCACCACGACCACCACCACCACGACCACCACCACCACCACGACCACCACCACGACCACCACGACCACACCACCACGACCACCACCACGACCACCACCACCACGACCACCACCACCACGACCACCACCACGACCCACCACCACCACGACCACCACCACCACCACCACGACCACCACCACCACGACCACCACCACCACGACCACCACCACGACCACCACCACCACGACCACCACCACCACGACCACCCACCACGACCACCACCACGACCACCACCACCACGACCACCACCACCCGACCACCACCACGACCACCACCACACCACCACGACCACCACCACCCGACCACCACCACGACCACCACCACGACCACCACCACGACCACCACCACCACGACCACCACACCACCACCACGACCACCACCACCACCACCACGACCACCACCACCCGACCACCACCACCACGACCACCACCACCACGACCACCACCACCACGACCACCACCACGACCACCACCACACGACCACCACCACCACACGACCACCACCACCACGACCACCACCACCACGACCACCACCACGACCACCACCACCACGACCACCACCACCACGACCACCACCACCACCACCACGACCACCACCACGACCACCACCACCACCACCACGACCACCACCACCACCACCACCACCACGACCACCACCACCACCACCACGACCACCACCACGACCACCACCGCCACCACGACCACCACCACCACCACCATGACCACCACCACCACCACGACCACCACCACCACGACCACCACCACCACGACCATCACCACCACGACCACCACCACCACAGAGTGTGTGTGGGAGGGGGGGCACTCCTTGACAATGAGCCACCTGAGTTCAGTCCCAGGTCAGGGTCGATGCCGTTCCGCGATTGGGGTGAAAACATTTTTGGAGCTCGCGGACGTATCAGTGGTGGTATCAGCAGCGGTGGCGTCAGCGGTGGTATCAGTGGTGGTATCAGCGGTAGTATCAGTGGTAGTATCAGCAGCGTCAGCAGCGGTGGCGTCAGCAGTAGTATCAGCAGCGTCAGCAGCGGTGGTGTCAGCAGTAGTATCAGCAGTAATGTCAGCAGCAGTAGTATCAGCAGTAGTATCAGCAGTAGTGTCTGCAGTAGTAGAATGAGCAGTAGTAGTATCAGCAATAGTATCAGCAGTAGTAGTATCAGCAGTAGTAGAATGAGCAGTAGTAGTATCAGCAGTAGTGTCAGCAGCAGTGTCAGCAGCAGTAGTATCAGCAGCAGTAGTATCAGCAGTAGTAGTATCAGCAGCAGTAGTAGAATGAGCAGTAGTATCAGCAGCAGTAGTATCAGCAGCAGTAGTAGAATGAGCAGTAGTTTCAGCAGCAGTAGTATCAGCAGCAGTAGTAGAATGAGCAGTAGTTTCAGCAGCAGTAGTATCAGCAGCAGTAGTAGAATGAGCAGTAGTTTCAGCAGCAGTAGTAGTATCAGCAGTAGTATCAGCAGCAGTAGTAGAATGAGCAGCAGTAGTTTCAGCAGCAGTAGTATCAGCAGCAGTAGTAGAATGAGCAGTAGTTTCAGCAGCAGTAGTAGTATCAGCAGTAGTATCAGCAGCAGTAGTGCCAGCAACAGTGCCATCAGCGGTGGTGGTATTGATGATGTGTGTTGGTGTTCATTCACCTGCAATGGGCAGGTTTCCCGTCTGTACGATCCTCTCTTCTCCGTGTGTAATCTGCACACGCACAGCACACAGCACACACACAACACACACACAACACACACACAACACACACACAACACACACACACAGCACACACAACACACACAGCACACACACACAACACACGCACAACACACACAACACACACACAACACACACACAACACACACACAACACACACACACAGCACACACAACACACACAGCACACACACACAACACACACACAACACACACACAACACACACACAACACACACACACAGCACACAACACACACAGCACACACACACAACACACGCACAACACACGCACAACACACACAGCACACACACAACACACACACAACACACACACAACACACACACCACACACACAACACACACAGCACACACACACAACACACACAACACACACACAACACACACAACACACACACAGCACACACACAGCACACACACAACACACACAACACACACACAACACACACAGCACACACACAACACACACAACACACACACAGCACACACACAACACACACAACACACACCACACACACAACACACACACAGCACACACAACACACACACAACACACACACAACACACACAGCACACACAGCACACACACAGCACACACAACACAGCACACACACAACACACACAGCACACACACAACACACACACAACACACACAGCACACACAGCACACACACACCACACACACAACACACACAGCACACACACACAACACACACACAACACACACAGCACACACCACACACACAACACACAGAACACACACAACACACACACACAACACACACAAACACACACAACACACACAACACACACAGCACACACCACACACACAACACACAGCACACACACACCACACACACAACACACACAGCACACACACACAACACACACAACACACAGCACACACACACCACACACACAACACACACACACCACACACACAACACACACACAGCACACACAACACAGCACACACACAACACACACAGCACACACACAACACACACACAACACACACAGCACACACAGCACACACACACAACACACACACCACACACAACACACACACAACACACACACAACACACACACAACACACACACCACACACACAACACACAGACAGTACAATGTCATTTATTTCCATGGTGGGGGAGAGATGGAGGGGGAGGAGTGGCGCCTTTGCCGCTTCCCGCTGACGATGGCGGTTCGAACCCAGCGGCCGCCCCGGTTAATCCAGCGGACGTCAAACATCACGTGACAGCAGGGCTCGTGGCAAGGCCAAGAGGCGCTTTGAGGCTGTAGCGTGACGCGCGCGAACAGCTCGCTGCCGGCCGGAGGTCACGGGACAGACCCCGGGTGCTACGGGTTGACCGCTTACGATGATTGGCAGAATCACAGTCCACCAACGACAACCGCCATTCGCCGCTAAGTGGCGGTGACGTCACCACGACGCTTGTGCCAGGCTATGTGCACGTCGAGGCCACGTGAAGTGTCGAACGCCCGCTGGCAGGAGGTCACGGGGCAGACGCAGACACGACGATGACGACACACACATCAGTACCTTTGTGATTTTGTTGAGCTGCTGATGCTGATAATGCTGATGATGATGTTGCTGCTGCTGCTGACGATGCTGCTGCTGCTGATGATTATGCTGATGCTCCTGTTGCCCTCTCCTGCTGCCCACACTCTCTCCGCTGCCCGAGCTTCTGCTGCTGCCCATACTGCTGCAATCGCCGACCGGCGCATCTGGGAGATAAAAGAAAAACACGTGAAGAATGAAACGTAACAAGTGCAAATCGTAGCCACGAAGTGCACGTGGTACCGGTGCAGGCAATCGTATATCAGTCGATCAAACTGTATTTGGTACAGCGTCCTCCACAACAACATCGTCACGCAGACACACTTCACACGTAAACATAGTAACGACATAGCAACGACAGACCTGGTCTTCACCTGAGGACGGCTGCTTGCGTTGTGGCCAAAACGTCGTGAGAATTGTATTTTATTATGTTTTATTTTTATCATTTTATTACTTCCCTTCTACGTCACTTTACCGAAAGAACCAAGAAGATGAATCCCTGCAGTCACGAAAGCTTTAAATCGAAAATTAAACATAGCAACGTTACACCATTGCCATTTCAAATGCACACAACAAAACAGGCAAGTCCTGGACTTACGAACACCGACACTTACGAATATCCGACATACGAACACCCAACTCACGAACACTCAACACTCACGAACACCCAACTCACGAACACCCACACTTACGAACACCAAAATAATGAACACCCACACTTACATACACCCTACTTACGAACACTCACACTTACGAACACCCAACTCACGAACACCCGACATAGGGGCTGTTCATAAATGACGTCACGCACCTAAGGGGGGTGGCGGTCAGACATTTGTGACGATGTGTGACGATGGGGGGGGGGGGGGGAGGTTTGATAAATGTGACGTAACATCAAAATGCGCAACTTTAAATGAATATAGAATTCATCTTCTTGGTTCTTTCGGTAAAGTCACGCAGAAGGGAAATAATAAAATAATAAAAATAAAACATAATAAAATAATATAATAAAATATGAATATAAAAGATTTTATTATTATTTTATTATTTCCCTTCTACGTGACTTTACCGAAAGAACCAAGAAGATGAATCCCTGCAGTCACGAAAGCTCTAAATCGGAATATAGAATTGTTATAACACTCCTACAACATCAGAGTGCAGCGCCAGATTAAATTTTGTGACGCCGTGTGACGAGGGGGGGGGGGGTCAAAAATCGCGTGACGTTATTTATGGACGGGCCCTTTACGAACGCCAACAGTCTGTGGAGGCGATACGGGGGGATCTTTGTCGTTTTGTGTGTTTTACCACCGGCATTGTATCCCCAGACGAGGTCCCTTGAGCCTCCGCACACTGTCTGGGCCTTGTGAAAATCCAGGGCGTCTGTCAAGAAGGTGACATCAACACAAACGATGCACCACCATCACCACCATCACCACCATCACCGCCACCACCACCATCACCGCCACCACCACCGTCACCACCATCACCACCACCGTTACCGCCACCGCCACCATCACCACCATCACCACCACCGTCACCGCCACCATCACCGTCACTACCACCGCCACCACCGTCACCGCCACCATCACGTCACCACCACCACCACCACCGTCACCGCCACCATCACCACCATCACCACCACCGTCACCGCCACCATCACCACCATCACCACCACCGTCACCGCCACCATCACCGTCACTACCACCGCCACCACCGTCACCGCCACCATCACGTCACCACCACCACCACCACCGTCACCGCCACCATCACCGTCACCCATCGTCGTAGTCATGATAACACTGGTCAACAACAAAAAAACATTTTTTTCTGGCCTGGACTTTTGCAGCTGTTCTAGACTAATTTCAGGGTGCTGGTTCCAAATCTGATCTCAGATTTGCTCTATCACATCTCATTTTATGCTATCGGCATACCCCATTTTCATTGATTTTACCCGAAATTAACTCTGTCACTTATGATTGCAAGTTGTTGCGAGTCAGTGACTGCTTTAGTGTTAAAATATGGTGCTGTATTTTTAGGATAGTGTGTTTATAATAGCATTTTATGTAGATATCCACATTTATTTAATATTTTTCTTCTGCAGTTTTTATTGAAAATGCAATATTTGATATCTCAAAAAACTGCCAGATTTGGAATAAGCACCCCAAAGTTATCTTAAAACCGTTGGAATACCTTATGCCAGAAAAAGTGTGTTGACCAGTGTAATAAAAGCGATGATTGACATTTGCAAAGTGCATTCCATTCGTATACCCCCATGCTCCGTGCATGTGTAGAGGTGTTACGGAGGGCAAACAAACACACTGGGCGTGGTTATGCCCGTACGCCGAGAAGTGCTTACATCCACGTCCGCACCGTTCAGCCTGGGGGGCTGACACGGAGCTGGGATCCCCCGCGGCCCCACCCCTCAGTGGGAGAGTTGCTATATAAGGCGGTGAGCCGGAGGGCTCGGCGTTCAGTGTTCAGCCTTAACCAGTGAAGAGAGAAGACCGGCTAGATAGGCCCTGGGACTCCCCTGGATCGCTGTCCTTCTCAGGGCCGACCAGGGCAAGCCAGTGGCGTGGCCCCGAGAGCCCAGAGCCGATGCTCTTGTCAGAGCCAGTCTGGGGACTCAGGGTGCCGTAATCCCAGCTTAACCAGAGCTGGGTTAGCTAGCCTCCCCTAGCCCGGTAGTGGAGGACCTAGGAGTAGGCTAGCCGTGACATAGAGGGTTGATCTCCCAGTTAGACGGGTGAAGGGGCCGATACCCCTTCGAGTGTTGTACATCTCGGCCTGTTATGTACTTTGTGCTTAATAAATAAGTGTGCCTCCAACTGCGTCGTCCAAGTCTCCTGGAACCTACTACACATGGAAAGCGGGAAATGAGGTGTGAGTCGGCCAGAACTGTCGGGGTTCAACGCCTCTTCACCGGACCCCCGATGCGCACGGCTTGGCTACGTGCTGCCGCATCACCTCTACATAACAAAAGGCTCAGTCCCTTTTGCACGCACCTTTACATCATCCGCACCTAGTTTACACAACAAAGGCTCATTCCTAGCAGCGTGCTTCAGCCGCACCGAACCTCACAATAAAAATAATATTCAGGGACTACCTTGGCTCCTCCCACCCTCAACCAGTATATATACAAATACGGTTTTCTTGGAATTTCTCTCACTTGATACAGCAATCGTGCTGTGACTGTTCCACCTGAAGACGGAAGCTTGTGTTGCCCCCGAAACGTCGTGATTTTTATTTTATTTTTATTTTATTAATTTTAATTTTTTACCTACGTCACTTTACCGAAAAAACCTAAGAATATGAATCCTTGCAGTCACGAAAGCTTCAAATCTAGAATTAATGTGCTAAACAAGTTCAACGTGGGCCTGCGCGTACGTCCGACGGCCTCGGGCACAAGCGCACGCACCCGGCGCTCACCCGCGTGTGCGAACAGCCCTCCGCTGTCGCGGTCTTTGGGGAACGGAAGAGAGACCGGCCGCGCAATGGAAGACGTTGGGTCTGAGAAAACAAGCGCGCACACACACACACACATGCACAAAGATAAAGATAAAGATCCCCCGTGTAGCCTTAACAGACGGTTGGCGCAAGTGCTGTTATGGAGCACCTATGAAGGCTGGAACGGCACACGAGGGGGTTGGGTGGCCAGCACCACACCCAGCCGCCTTTGTCTCCCCAGTGGCGATGTTTACACACCGCACCAGGTACTTATTCGAGGTCGAGTCGACCTAGGGGAGGTCCAGGACCGGTTTCAGATATTCATCACTCTCGATCCGGCCAAACAAAAGCTGTTTAGGCATGCGGTGGCTGGGCATGCGAGCTACATGACCCAGCCAACGCAGCCTTGCCTGCCGGAGGAGCTCACCGATGGGACTTTGCCCAGATCTTTCAAGGATTTGTGAGCTCCTCACACAATCCAGCCTGCTGGTTAAACCCAGGATGGATCGTAGGGCAGGCCAGCCTCAATGTTTCTAACTGGCGAAGATGTTCCATTAGGGGGGTCCACGTTTCGCAAGCGACACACACAGACACACACACACAGACACACACACACAGACACACAAAGATCAAGACAAAGATCCGCCATATAGCCTTAACAGACTGTAGGGGCAAGTGCTGTTAGCGAGCACCTATGAAGGCCGGAACGGCACACGAGGGGGTGGGTGGCCAGCACCACGCCCGACCGCCTTTGTCTCCCTAGTGGCACAATGTTTACACACTGCACCAGGTACTCATTTGAGGCTGAGTCGACCGAGGGGAGGCCCGGGATCGGTTCAGATAATCGTCACCGGTGTTGGCCGTGAGTGGTATTCGAACCCGTGTCGCCGGGTTCATAGCGCAACGCGCTAACCGCTACACTACCGCTCCCCACTTCACACACACAGACACACACACACAAACACAGATACACACACACAGACACGCACACACACAGACACACACACACAGACACACACACACACAGACACACACAGACACACACACACAGACACACACAGACACACACACAGACACACAAACACAGACACACACAAACACAGACACACACACACACAGACACACAGACACACGGACACAGACAAACACACACAGACACACACAGACACACACAGACACACACACAGACACACACACACAGACACACACACAGACACACACACACAGACACACACACAGACACACAGACACACACACACAGACACACACACACACACTGACACACACACACAGATACACACACACAAGATATACACACAGACACACACACACAGACACACACACAAAGACACACACACAGACACACACACACAGACACACACACAGACACACACACACACAGACACACACACACACACACAGACACACACACACACAGACACATGGACACAGACACACACACACACAGAAACACACACACAGACACACACACACACAGACAAACACACAGACACACACATACACACACAGACACAGACACACACAGACACAGACGCACACACAGATACACACACACACACCGCATGCCTCGTGCGGTTCGAGTCTTGGAGCTGCAGTGCACCAATGATGACGCCGCTGAGATGTCCTCATGTCCGATGCGGCCGTTGTTGACAAGTTGACAATTGCCCCCAACAACAACAACAAAACAACAACAACAAAACAACAACAACAACCGCAGGCCGCTCGCTGCTCACCCGCGGACGAGCTGATGACTTGCACAACGGACGATGGGAAATATCCGACACGAGAGGCGCCCAGCCGGTCCCTCACGTAGCCCTTCCATAGGCCGCTCTCCTGCCGCTCCAACACCTACAGCAGCAGCAGAAACAACAACAACAGTCACCACTCACGTAGCCCTTCCATAGGCCGCTCCAACACCTGCAGTAGCAACAGCACATTCAGAATGAACATCAGCACGCGTTTAGAGTGATCTGGCTCCTGCTATGCATTTCCACGTGATGATGATGATGAAGCCACCTTGCTGAGCTGCTTTCATCTTTGATAGTCTTTTGTCAACGTGACACTTTTTTTACTGATTGGCCGTGTCGGATGGTGGAGGGTTATGACACATTTATAAATAACGCGATCTAACCCAAACACCTTCATTATGAACAACTACCCCTCTATTTAAGGAACGAAATAGGAGGATTTCTCAAAAAATCTGGCTGTGGCCTGATGAAGCTGGTTGTAATTACTGGCAAAACGTCGTGCTCAGATTGTAAATGTTGTGGCTTTGCTCTCCAACACACCGGTGTGCTGTACTGGTGTAATGACGACTTGATACACTGTTTTATTGTAGAAACACGTTCACGTGAACAGGCCGAGACCCCTACTACGACAGCCCCGAGTCTCCCGCGCATCTCCCCCTTACATACGGACCGAGGCCACGCCCCCATTCCTGAACCTTCTCGCTGGTTCTAGACCGCTCGCTCCACCAGCAGACTCCACCGTCCGCTTCCGTCACCTGGCCACACTCCTATTCTCGATCATTCCCGTAGCCACCAGTCTCTTCATATTGCAGGCTGACTCCCCTGTCATTACCTCCCGTGGCCACCAGTCCCTTCGTACTGCAGGCTGACTCCCCTGTCATTACCTCCCGTGGCCACTAGTCCATTCGTACTGCAAGCTGACTCCTCCTGTCATTACCCCCCGTGGCCACTAGTCAACTCACACTGTAGTCTGACTCCCCTGTCATTACCTCCCGTGGCCACTAGTCCATTCGCACTGCAGGTTGACTCCCCTGTCATTACCTCCCGTGGCCACCAGTCTATTCACACTGCAGGCTGACTCCCCTGTCATTACCTCCCGTGGCCACTAGTCCATTCGTACTGCAGGCTGACTCCCCTGTCATTACCTCCTGTGGCCACTAGTCCATTCGCATTGCAGGCTGACTCCCCTGTCATTACCTCCCATGGCCACTAGTCCACTAGCACTGCAGGCTGACTCCCCTGTTATTACCTCCCGTGGCCACCAGTC
>NC_083841.1:6601415-6616415 GCF_015708825.2 Lethenteron reissneri | reverse complement strand
CAAGATCATCATTCTGTAGCACAATCATCACAATTCAAATCCACGCCTTGCAAGATCAACATTCTGTAGCACAATCATCACAATTCAAATCCACGTCTTCCAAGATCAACATTCTGTAGCACAATCATCACAATTCAAATCCACGCCTTTCAAGATCAGCATTCTGTAGCACAATCATCACAATTTCAAATCCACTCCTTCCAAGTTCAGCATTCTATAGCACAATCATCACAATTCAAATCCACGTCTTCCAAGTTCAGCATTCTGTAGCACAATCATCACAATTCAAATCCACGTCTTCCCAGATCAGCATTCTGCAGCACAATCATCACAATTCAAATCCACGCCTCCCAAGATCAGAATTCTGCAAGACAATCATCACAATTCAAATCCACGCCTTCCAAGATCAACATTCTGTAGGACAATCATCACAATTCAAATCCACGTTATCCAAGATCATCATTCTGCAGCACAATCATCACAATTCAAATCCACGTCTTCCAAGATCATCATTCTGTAGCACAATCATCACAATTCAAATCCACGTCTTCCAAGATCATCATCCTGCAGCACAATCATCACAATTCAAATCCACGTCTTCCAAGATCAACATTCTGTAGCACAATCATCACAATTCAAATCCACGTTATTCAAGATCATCATTCTGTAGCACAATCATCACAATTCAAATCCACGTTATCCAAGATCATCATTCTGTAGCACAATCATCACAATTCAAATCCACGTTATCCAAGATCACCATTCTGCAGCACAATCATCACAATTCAAATCCACGTCTTCCAAGATCATCATTCTGTAGCACAATCATCACAATTCAAATCCACGTCTTTCAAGATCAGCATTCTGTAGCACAATCATCACAATTCAAATCCACGTCTTGCAAGATCAGCATTCTGCAGGACAATCATCACAATTCAAATCCACGCCTTACAAGATCAGCATCCTGCGAGCTGAGCATCACAAAGCTGGTCGTGAAGAGGGCCCAAGCATGCGTCCTGGTGGCCAGTGCACACCAGGACGACGCTTGGACACGTGTTGCCTGCCCCCTCGTGAATGCCACATTCTTGTTCTGCTCGTGCGCACGATGGCCATGTGACCAGGAGCTCGTTGCTAATGTCGAGTTCCTGCTGCTACCAGGAAAGGCCCACTGAGCTATGTAGCTCTTTTTCAGAAGCGACCTGGACCACAAATGACAGCTCAATGAAGTGTCTCATCGCGTGGAAATGTATCGCGGCCAAATACTCTAAACGTGTGACGTTGATTCTAAATGTAAGGGCAAAAACCGGAGGACCCGGAGAAAAATCCACGCGACCACGGACAGAGAGAGACGCAAACTCCAAATATACAGCAGCAGGTGTCAGGGTCAGGATCGAACCCACGACCTCCTGTATACCGGGCGAGGCAGTCAACATCTCATAGCAACCGTATGATGATGAGAGAGAGAGACACGCAAACTCCAAATATACAGCAGCAGGTGTCAGGGTCAGGATCGAACCCACGACCTTCTGTGTACCAGGCGAGGTAGTTAACATCTCCTAGCCACCGTGATGATGATGACTGAGAGACACGCAAACTCCAAATATACAGCAGCAAGCGTCAGGGTCGGGATCGAACCCACGACCTCCTGTACACCAGGCGAGGTAGTCAACATCTCCTAGCCACTGTGATGATGATGAGAGAGAGAGAGACACGCAAACTCCAAATATACAGCAGCAGGTGTCAGGGTCGGGATTGAACCCACGACCTCCTGTATACCAGGTGAGGTAGTTAACATCTCCTAGCCACCGTGATGATGAGAGAAACACGCAAACTCTAAATATACAGCAGCAGGTGTCAGGGTCAGGATCGAACCCACGACCTCCTGTGTACCAGGCGAGGCAGTTAACATCTCATAGCCACCGTGATGATGATGAGAGAGAGAGAGACACGCAAACTCCAAATATACAGCAGCAGGTGTCAGGGTCGGGATCGAACCCACGACCTCCTGTACACCAGGCGAGGTAGTCAACATCTCCTAGCCACTGTGATGATGATGAGAGAGAGAGAGACACGCAAACTCCAAATATACAGCAGCAGGCGTTAGGGTTGGGATCGAACCCACGACCTCCTGTACACCAGGCGAGGTAGTCAACATCTCCTAGCCACCGTGATGATGATGAGAGAGAGAGAGACACGCAAACTCCAAATATACAGCAGCAGGTGTCAGGGTCGGGATTGA
Source organism: Lethenteron reissneri (assembly GCF_015708825.2). NCBI lineage: Eukaryota > Metazoa > Chordata > Hyperoartia > Petromyzontiformes > Petromyzontidae > Lethenteron > Lethenteron reissneri. The sequence continues at coordinate 6,614,176 of NC_083841.1, read as the reverse complement.
ACCCACGACCTGCTGTATACCAGGTGAGGTAGTTAACATCTCCTAGCCACCGTGATGATGAGAGAAACACGCAAACTCTAAATATACAACAGCAGGTGTCAGGGTCAGGATCGAACCCACGACCTCCTGTGTACCAGGCGAGGCAGTTAACATCTCATAGCCACCGTGATGATGATGAGAGAGAGAGACACGCAAACTCCAAATATACAGCAGCAGGTGTCAGGGTCGGGATTGAACCCACGACCTCCTGTATACCAGGTGAGGTAGTTAACATCTCCTAGCCACCGTGATGATGAGAGAAACACGCAAACTCTAAATATACAGCAGCAGGTGTCAGGGTCAGGATCGAACCCACGACCTCCTGTGTACCAGGCGAGGCAGTTAACATCTCATAGCCACCGTGATGATGATGAGAGAGAGAGACACGCAAACTCTAAATATACAGCAGCAGGTGTCAGGGTCGGGATCGAACCCACGACCTCCTGTACACCAGGCGAGGTAGTTAACATCTCCCAGCCACTGTGATGATGATGAGAGAGAGAGAGATGGAGAGACACCCTGAGACCCAGGCCGTGCGTGTGGGTAGGCTCACCGCGCGATGTCCCCGTGCCCGTTCTTGGCGGCGAGGTGGATGGGAGAGTTGCAGACGGTAGCGTCTCCCTGCTCGCTGGGAGCTCCTTCCAGCAGCCTGGGGGACACGTGGCTTCCCAGGAGGAGGCGGACGACCTGCAGGCAGGGAGAGAGACGAGAGTTCAGAGTTCAGGCGACCGCGAGGAATGTCCAGCACGAAGTTGTCGGTGGCCGTGAGCGGGAATCGAACCCCGGGCCGCCTGGTTGGTAGCGCGGCGCGCTGACCGCTATGCTACCGCTCCCCGCAACGCTAACACACACGCACACACACGCATACATACACACACGCACAGACACACACACACGTATACATACACACACACGTATACATACACACACACGTACACACGTATACATACACGTATACATACACACGTATACATACACACACACGTATACATACACACGTATACATACACACACGCACAGACACACACGTATACATACACACACACGTATACATACACACACACGTATACATACACACGTATACATACACACACGCACAGACACACACGTATATATACACACACACGTATACATATGTAATATGAGGATATATCCGGCTCACTGACGTATCACAACTCGTCATGGTGATTGGCTCTGCCGGTCCTGGTTTACAGCCAATGGGGGGAAGCCTGGGGGCGTGGCCCTGACGTGATGGAAAGGTGACAGCTGTAAGGATTGGTTCTGCTGGCTTTGGCCACAGCCAATGGGGAGATGAGTCAGGGGCGTGGTCCCGGGAGCTGACGAGGGAGCCTGGAAGATTCCATGAAGGCTAGCGAGGATTGGCGGACACGTACCACGTGACCCGGGTATTAAATAGGGGTGGAGACGAACGACACGTGGTCAGAACGGGAACGAACAGAGGAAGGGGGCCACGCGGGAGCGGGTCTCCGGGTTGCCACGTGGCAGTGCGTCTCTCTCTCTCTATCTGTCCCTCTCACGCTGCCTATCAGCAGCGTGAAGGAAACTATAATAACAAGTTGAATAAAAGACGGATTCCAGAAGTCGCCTCAACGAGCTTTATTACACATACACACGTACACACACACACGCACACACGTATACATACACACACGCATACACACGTATACATACACACACACGTATACATACACACCCAGAAACCAAAACGCACAAACACCACTATCATCAGGATACTCGCGCGTACTCCTGCGTGTGCTCCCGCGTGTACTCGTGTGTACTTCCGTAAACTCTTCACGAACTCTGCACGCACACTCGCACGTGTACCGCCGCACGTACCCCTTTCCCCCCCATCCCCCGAACGCGTGCCAGAGTATGTGCACGAGCGTGCCGACCGACACCCAGAGGTCGCAACCGGGTACCCGATACCCGTACCCTACCCGATACCCGGCTACCCGTACCCGGCCAGGTACGGGTACGGGTAGGCCGTGAGTCACCGGTGAGTAACCGTTTGTCACTCATTTCCCAACGTCTTGTCTCTTCTCACAATTCAAGTTCGTAGAATCAACCCACCCGCGCCTGCAACATGGCTTCATCCCAGAGGTAGCAATCAGGTACCCGATACCCGTACCCTACCCGATACCCGGCCGGGTACGGGTAGGGTACGGGTACGGCCGGGTACGGGTACCCGTTTGCGACCCTGGTGCAGCCGGGTACGGGGGGTAAGGAATCAAAACCCGTTTGCGACCACTGCCGACTTGCCACCCCACCTGGAGTCTTCCGAACTCGCAGGCGAGCGAGAGCGCCGTCTTGCCGGTGGCGTCGCGGACGCACGGCTCGGCCCCGTGCTGCAGGAGGACCTCCGCCTGGCACGGGACGGACGGGAGGGAGGTCACCGGGTCACGCGCCCGGGTGTGTGTGTGTGTGTGGGGGTGTGTGTGTCATGCTGGCCTTCATAGGTGCTCGCTAACAGCACTTGCCCCAACAGTCTGTTAAGGCTATATGGGGGATCTTTGTTTTTTTTGTGTGTGCGTGCGTGTGTGTGTGTCTGCGTGTGTGTGTGCGTGTGTGTGCGTGTGCGTGCGTGTGCGTGCGTGTATGTGTGTCTGCGTGTGTGTGTCTGCGTGTGTGCATGTGCGTGTGCGTGCGTGCGCGCGCCGCTCACTGCGAGGTGGTGCCCGTGCTGGCTGGCGAGGTGTAGCGGAGTGCGCTGCTCGTGCGAGGCGAGGTTCACCGAGGAGCCGGCCTTCAGCAGCGCCCGCACCGTGTCGCCGCTGCCCTGCCACGCCGCGTAGTGCAGGGGCCGCAGCCCTGACACACGCACGCACACAAAGATCCCCCGTGTAGCCTCCACACACTGTTGGGGCAAGTGCTGTCAGCCAGCAGCAGCAGCGGCACCTATGAAGGCCGGCACGGTGATGTTTACGCACCGCACCAGGTACTCATTTTGTGGCTGAGTCGACCTAGGGGAGGCCCAGGACCGGTTGAGATACCCCCCCCCCTCTTGCCCTATATAACCACGTGTCTCTCATATCTCTCTTTATTCGCTACAGTAATTTTGCTGGAGCAGTTCCACCCGATGACGGAGGCTTGTGTTGCTTTCGAAACGTCGTGATTTAATTTCGATGTTTTCATTTTTTATTTCGTTTTCACCCTACGTGACTTTACCGATAAAACCCAAAGAGTTTGCCCGCCACTGTTATTGACCGGCGATCGGGAATCGAACTCGGGTGGCCATCCCAACGTCGAACCCGCACGCAGACACGTTCCGTGAACGGATGAATAAGCGAGCGAGCATCTTGGGCCCCACTTGAACCTGGAGTCGAACCCAGGTGCCGGGTCACGGCGCTCTGACCTCCACCACCACCGCCGCCACGCCCTTGCCCGCACCTTTATCTTTACCTTTGCTGTCACTGATGTCCACGGTGCAGTGTCCGTCCAGCAGCGCGGTCACGACGTCCGCGCTGCCGCCGAGGCAGGCGTGGTGCAGCAGAGACATCCTGCAACGACAACAACAAACAGCCCACAAGTCAGGGCACACTGCGTTGTTGTTGTTGTTGTTGTTGTGATGATTGTTGTTGTTGTGGTTGTTGTTGATGTGATACAGGGTGGGTCCAGAAGTCAGGGAACACTGCGTTGTTGTTGTTGTTGTGGTTGTTGCGGTTGTTGTTGTTGTGGTACAGGGTGGGTTCAGAAGTCAGGGCACACTGCGTTGTTGTTGTTGTTGTGGTTGTTGCGGTTGTTGTTGTTGTGGTACAGGGTGGCCCAGAAGTTAGGACACATTGGGTTGTTGTTGTTGTGGTACAGGGTGGGTCCAGAAGTCAGGGCACATTGGGTTGTTGTTGTTGTTGTTGTTGTTGTGGTACAGGGTGGTCCAGAAGTCAGGGCACATTGGGTTGTTGTTGTGGTTGTTGTTGATGTGATACAGGGTGGCCCCACAAGTCAGGACACATTGGGTTGTTGTTGTTGTTGTGGTACAGGGTGGCCCAGAAGTCAGGACACATTGGGTTGTTGTGGTTGTTGTTGTGGTACAGGGTGGTCCACAAGTCAGGGCACATGAGGTACGGGGACATTAACAATCAGCACACGATCAAAGTTGTAACTAAATGACAGATAAAGGCTTCAGGTTGACTTTCAGCGCCGCCCTATCACATTTCTGACGGCTACGCAACAAGCTGCCTGAAACAAACAACGCAACGGGATTCCCTGCGTGCTTTGCATGTCAAGATGACGACCGTCACCATTCCTGAGTGCATTCCTAGCACGGCCTGGAGGAGCCCCCCCAGATCAACGGAGCTGAGATCTCGACGTATTTCATTTGTTTGGCCACGTAGTTGAGCGTTCAGCAGCGTCGCGTCGGGTGCCATCGATGCTTTTTTTTGCGTATCATTATTGAATAGGGAAAATAATCTGATTATTTTGTTGTTATATTATCCCCCCACCGCCCCCCGCCCCCCCGCAGCCGAAGATCTGATTCGTGATTGATTTTCCACGGCAGGCCACGGACCGACGTGGACACATTCCTTGTGGTGACACCGGCCGCCGCCTTCAAGGGCAAGCGCTCGCGCCAAGCTGTTCAACGATGCCTCGGTCGTTGCCGGATAGCGCGGTAATAACCAGATAGCGTGGTAATGACCAGATAAAACATAATAAAATAATTCTCACGACGTTTCGGCCACAACGGTGAAACCAGGTCTGTCGAGGCGACAGACCTGGTTTCACCTGAGGACGGCTGCTTGCGTTGTGGTCGAAACGTCGTGAGAATTATTTTATGAAGTTTTATTTTTATTATTTTATTACTTCCCTTCTACGTGACTTTACCGAAAGAACCAAGAAGATGGATCCCTGCAGTCACGAAAGCTTTAAATCGAAATTTAAAAAAATGACCAGATAGCGCGGTAATAACCGGGGCGGCCGTTGGGATCCGAACTGCCGGCATCCGCAAACGAGCCCCGGGCGCCAGGCCGCGCCGGCTGCATGAATCATCGCTGGAGGAGTTCGCGTCAGACGGTGGAGGGTTTCTCACGGCGCTGTCACGCTGTGCCCACGGCGACGGCGGACGAAACGCCGGAGCCCACTCACCCATCGTCGTCCTGCAGGTTGACGTTGGACTGTTTTGTGGTCCCCTTCTTGCCTGCAAGGAGGAAGAAGAAACAAAATAAGTTAACGACGCAATGCTCGTCAGCGGCGTTGTGGAGAATATTGTGTTAATCGTTGCTATTCAAGATAAATGTGTTTTTTTGAGCCCCTTGGGCTAAATCGTCTAAATGCGCGTCACAGACCCCCTACCACCGCCCCGACGCAGCCAATGAGGAATGTTCGCGACGCGAACGCAGCGTGCCAATGTGTTCGCGACTTGAGCACCGCCGCTGGTGCGTGAGAGAGCAAAACCCACGAGGCCGTCTGGAACGCTCTCTCTTCCAATGCTGGGAAGCCGCTGGAGCGATGCACTTTTAAAGCATTGTCACGAGCGACGAGCTAATTTCTTTATAACTGCTTCTTGTTGTTGTTGTGTTTGGTTTGTTATTGTTGTGTTTAGCTTGTTGTTGTTGTTGTTGTGTTTAGCTTGTTGCCCCCACCCCTCCCGCACCTCTGATTAGCACAATTGGTTATGTACGGTGTGAAATAAGTTCAACATACAAACACGCACAAAGACTCACACAGAGACCCATAGACTAACAGAGACCCATAGACTCACACAGACACATTGACTCACACAGAGACCCATAGACTCACACAGAGAGCCACAGACTCGCGGACTCACACAGAGACCCATAGACTCGCACAGAGACCCACAGACCCACACATAGACCCATATACTCACACAGAGACCCGCAGACTCACATACTCACACAGAGACCCATAGACTCACACAGAGACCCATAGACTCAGACAGAGACCCACACAGAGACCCGCAGAGAAACACACAGAGAAACACACAGAGGGAATTAATGAATATTTCGGCGAAATAACTACACTCATGCCTGGGGGTCAAATAGAAAAATGACCAATTCAGATAATAGCCACTGGTGTTGGCCGTGAGCGGGAATCGAACTCGGGTCGCCGGATTCGTAGCGCAGCGCGCTAACCGCTACAACACCACCGCTCAAACACATGCAACAAAGACAAAGATCCCCCGCGTAGCCTATTACAGACTGCTGGGGCAAGTGCTGTAAGCGAGCACCTATGAAAGCCGGCACGGTACACGAGGGGGTGGTTGGCCAGCACCACGCCCGGCCGCCTTTGTCTCCCCAGTGGCGATGTTCATACACCGCACCAGGTACTTATTTAAGGCTGAGTCGACCTAGGGGAGGCCCAGGACCGGTTCAGATAATCGTCACTGGTTGTTCACCGTGAGTGGGAATCGAACCCGGGTCGCCAGGTTCATAGCGCAGCGCGCTAACCGCTACACTACCGCTCCCCTTGACACACACAGACACACATGGACACACACACATCATACACACATTACAAACACGTGAACACATATACACACATCATACACGCACATTATACACACATCACGAACATTACACGCACATGAACACGTACACACATCATACACACATTACAAACACATGAACATACACGCATTACAAACACATGAACATACACACATTACAAACACATGAACATACACACATTACAAAACACACACACACGCACATGAACACACATACACCCATTATACACACATTGCAAACACATGAACATACACATTACAAACACACACGCACATTAACACACACACGCATCACACACACATTACAAACACATGAACATACACACATTATAAACACACGCACACACATGAACACACGTACACGCATTATACACACATTACAAACATCAACACACACACATTACAAACATCAACACACACACACGCACATGAACACACATACACCCATTATACACGCATTACAAACACATGAACATACACACCTTACAACACACAGACGTGCACATGAACACACGTACATCCATTATACACGCACGCGTTACAGACTCGCTGCACGCTTTCACTGGAGGTGAAACTAAACCACTTTCACTGGAGGTGAAAGTAGCTTAGTGAAGTCAACAATCAATAGAGCACGACCCACCCCGCCATTTTTTATTTTCGCGAACCGCACAGAGACGGCAGCTGCCCCGGAGCGCGACCGTTGGGCGTGGCCGGAGTGGTGGGTGTGGTGGTGGCGCTGGTGGCAGTGCGGTTTTGAAAATAAATTGTTTGCAAATCCACACGCCAACATTCTACAGTGCCGAGTAAAAGTGTGTGTGAACCACCCCTCCCCCCCCTCGTCAATGATGACGATGGGAATCCCATCGGGGTTTTTTTTAACCACGATAGCCTTCTTGAATCTAAAACCCCGGTCTTTTCTTAAATATACAATCGGGTTTATGTTCACCAATTCCGTGTCCTTTTGAAATAAAATGATGAATGGATTCAACAAACAATGAGTAATCGAGGTTCAGGGTAATGTCACAAAGTAAGGGAACCCCTCGGTTTAATGAGCTCAATTAAGGGAACAATTAGAATCGGGTGTTTAAATAATTAGGGAGATCTTCAGAGGTGAGTTTGGGAGGCCCCACCCGATATACAGATCAGAAAAAGTTCGTGAGTTTGGTCTTCACCATACAGGTGCGTGTGGAAACAAGTCGTGCAAGGGTTACAAAACCACTTCTAACAATTTGGGGCTCCACCAATCCACTTTCAGACAAATAGTCTACAAGTGGAGAAAGCTCCAGAACACAGTCACTCAACCCTAGAAGCGGTCGTCCTACCCAATTCTCTCCGAGAACAAACCGGAAAATCGTCAAGGAAGTCGCAAAGAACCCCAGAGAAACATCCAAGGATCTGCAGGTCAAATTTCGATTTAAAGCTTTCGTGACTGCAGGGATTCATCTTCTTGGTTCTTTCGGTAAAGTCACGTAGAAGGGAAGTAATAAAATAATAAAAATAAAACATAATAAAACAATTATCACCAGAATTGAGTGAGAATTGTTTTATTATGTTTTATTTTTATTATTTTATTACTTCCCTTCTACGTGACTTTACCGAAAGAACCAAGAAGATCTGCAGGTCCCTCTCACCGTGGCCAATGTGAACGTGCATGACTCAACTGTCAGCAAAATATTGAACAAGAGCGGTGTTCATGGAAGGATAAGCAAGGAGAACACCACCTCTCTCCAAAAACAACATTGCTGCCCATCTGAAGTTCGCCAAATAGCACACTGATGATCCACAAGACATATGGAACAATGTTCCCTGCACCGACGAGTGAAAGGTAGAACTTTTGACTTCAATGAGAAACGTCACGTTTAGCAAAAAACCAAAGACTGCTTTCGAACAGAAGAACCTCGTCTCAAGCGTCAAGCATGGTGGTGGTGGCGGTGGTGGTGGCGCTGGTGTTGGCGGTGGTGGTGGCGGTGGTGGTGGTGGTGGTGGCGGTGGTGGTGGTGGCGGTGGTGGTGGTGGTGGTGGGAATGCGATGGTTTGGGGCTGCCGCAAGACCTGGACGCTCACGATCATTGACACAACCACGAATTCTGCATTGTATCAGAAGATTCGAGAGGAGAATGTCAGGCCGTCCGTCCGTCCGTCCGTGAGTTGAAGCTGAACCGAAAGCGGGTCTTGCGGCAAGCCAATGATCATAAACATACGAAGCAGATCTACAAAAGAATGGCTGCAGAAGAAGAAAGTCCGCGTTTTGCAATGGCCTGGTCAAATTCGGCACCTAAACCCCATCGAAATGTTGTGGAAAGCTGTCCATGCAAGGCAACCCTCAAACATCACCGATTTGAAGGAGTTCTGTAAGGAGGAATGGGCTAAAATTCCTCAAATCCAATGTGTGAGAGAGGCACTGACCGACGGGTTACAGGAAACGCATTGCTGCTCACGTGATTTCACCAGCTACTGAATCTAAAAGGTTCGCACACTTCTCCACACCTAGTTATTGAATGTAGAATAATGCGACGATGAAAAAATGTTGAAAGAGTATCGTGTGGGGACCTCCCTGGCCAGTATCAAAATATAATAATAGGTTTTTACCCTTTCTGGCAATAAAACAGTCGTGTTGAGATATTAAAACACCAAACTGAAACCTTTTGTAAGGAATCATGTCTGCGTTAACCACACATACTTGTGGTGAACATGCAAACAAAACAAACATGATCTGGTAATAATAATATGATGCACTGGCTGTACTACCCGGCTTCGTCCGGGACTTGGATTCATCACACCCGGCCGCCTTTGTCTCCCCAGTGGCGATGTTCACACACCACACCAGTTACTCGTTTGAGGCCGAGTCGACCTAGGGGAGGCCCAGGACCGGTTGAAATAATCGTTACCGTTGGTGGCCGTGAGCGGGAATCGAACTCGGGTCGCCGGGTTCGTAGCGCAGCGCGCTACCCGCTACACTACAACGCGTTACCCTTCCACATGCGCGGGTCACGTGACAGATATGACGTCACAGCTCACTTGCCGTGCAAAAAATATATGTATTATTGAGCTACCCCCCCACCCCAAAAAGTGTATTTTTATAATTTGTGCATGGTGTACAGTCTGGAAAGTACCCACATGGCAAATGTCCAGTTTGTTGCATGTCGGGAAGTACGCTAAACATTTTGAACAGACACACATAATCACAACTTTGCCATTTATATTAACGGAGATTGTCTTTGAAACTGATTGGTCCACACCAGAGACAGCTTTCTTTAGAGCCTCGTCTCAAACGGTGTTCGATCAGAGGATGCCAAAAGGCGTACACAGCACAAAGACAATGCACTCTCAGGACATTGAGAGCTCGGGGTGAGCAGCTCCATCATTGGTCCAAACCAAACTGTTTGGTGTGGACCAATCAGATTCAAAGGCAATGAATAACCTGCCAGAGCATGTTTTTTTCTTTGCATGTTCACCACGAGTATGTGTGGTTAATGCAGTTACATGATTCCTTGCAAAAGGCTTCAGTTTTTTTACATCTTAACACAACTGTTTTATTTACCAGAAAGGGGTCAAACATATTCTTATAGAGTATATCGTGTTTTCGTGTCATTTGTTTAATCGGGCTATCCATTATTTGGACTTAGATTAAGATCTAATCACATTTTGGGTTTGAAATATGTCAAATATGTGAACATCCTGAGGGCGTTCACAAACTTTTTCTCGGCACTGTAAGCTTCGCCATCGTGAGCTTTTATGCCAAATACCAACGAGAAACGAACGGTCTTTTCCACAAATTGCTCTTCCCAATTGTGCTCGCGTCGTCGTCATCGTCGTCGTCGTCGTCCGAACGAAGAATCCGTTCGGAGAAAGAGAAAAAAAATCCCGCAGAGCCGCGCGTGGTTCTAGAAGGGCCCGCAAAAAGCGGACACTGCAGAGCTACCGCCGAGATGCCAAACTTCTTCAGGTGACCTCTGCTCCACACAGCAAAGGTCACACTTCCCGAGCCGCCTCTGTTGAACCGTAATTTATTTCTCAATTCCCCCAAAAAGCTGGAAATTCCTCAAATGAACTGCGCGACTGAATTTGCTTTTTATGGGATTTTGTTGTTGTTGCGTGTGCAGTAATTGGTGACCGTGGCTTAGACCGTGCACTCGCTGCACTTGAAAACCCGCTTTAATTACAACTCGGTCTGTGTGTAATAGTATGGTTGTCCACGTGAGATAAGCGACACTGTGACCCCCAGTAGCATTGAGACCCTGGGTTCAAGCCCTGGCTCTGGGAATCTCTCTCAGAAGGCCCCCAGAGACACAGATCCAGCAATGCTGACGTCCTGGGTCGTGTTTAATGTCAGGGTCCTGGGCGTCTGTCTTTGTCCATCGAGATGTTCACAATGGCCGTGTCAGAGACACTGAGCCAGTACTGTTGACGTCCTGGGTCGTGTTTAATGTCAGGGTCCTGGGCGTCTGTCTTTGTCCATCGAGATGTTCACAATGGCCGTGTCAGAGACACTGAGCCAGTACTGTTGACGTCCTGGGTCGTGTTTAATGTCAGGGTCCTGGGCGTCTGTCTTTGTCCATCGAGAGGTTCACAATGGCCGTGTCGGGCGGACAAAAAGCCCCGCGCCTTTTTAAAACGCCACGGCTCTCCACGGATCGCGGCAACGCGGCGTCCCTTTGTTCAACAGTTGGGACGGCCCCGGTGCCACGTTGCCACAACGGTGACCCACCACCAACACCACCAACACCACCAACACCGTCACCACGACCACCAACACCGCCACGTTGCCACAATGGTGACCCACCACCAATACCGCCAACACCACCACCAACACCACCAACACCGCCAACACCACCACGACCACCAACACTGCCACGTTGCCACAACGGTGCACCACCAACATCGCCACCACCACCGCCACCACCACCACGACCACCAACACTGCCACGTTGCCACAATGGTGACCCACCACCAACACCACCAATACCGCCACCACGACCACCAACACCACCACATTGCCACAACGGTGCACCACTACCACCACCGACACCACCACCACCACCGACACCACCATCACCACCACCACCAACACCGCCACGTTGCGACAACGGTGCACCACTACCACCACCGACACCACCAACACCACCACCACCACCGACACCACCACCACCACCGACACCACCACCACCAACTCCACCACCACCACCGACACCACCACCGACACCACCACCAACACCACCACCATCAACACCACCACCAACACCGACACGTTGCCACACACGTCACGCCAACGCCGCCGCCGCGGCGGGCGTCAGTCGAGGCCAGCGATGACGCGGCTTGGTCCACGATGACCTCCGCCTCTCTCGGCCCATCGCGGCCACGGGCGGCACCGAGACCACGCGGTGTCACTGCTAATACCGGGAGTCTCCATGTCACCGTGTCCCCGTGTCTCTGTGTCTCTGTGTTCTTGTGTCACCGTGTCACCGTGTCTCTGTGTCTCCGGGTGTCTCCGTGTCCCCGTGTCTCCGTGTCACCGTGTCTCTGTGTCTCTGTGTTTCCGTGTCTCTTTGTCTCTGTGTCTCTGTGTCCTTGTGTCTCAGTGTCACCGTGTCTCTGTGTCACCGTGTTTCCGTGTCACTGTGTTTCTGTGTCACCGTGACCACCGTGTCTCTGTGTCCCCGTGTCCCCGTGTCCCCGTGTCTCTGTGTCTCTGTGTTCTTGTGTCACCGTGTCACCGTGTGTCCGTGTCACCGTGTTTCAGTGTCTCAGTGTCTCTGTCACCGTGTCTCTGTCTCCATGTCACCGTGTCACCGTGTCTCTGTGTCTCTGTGTCCTTGTGTCTCCGTGTCTCCATGTCCCCGTGTCTCTGTCTCGGTGTCTATGTGTCCCCGTGTCTCTGTGTCACCATGACCACCGTGTATCCCTGTCTCCGTGTCACCGTGTCTCCGTGTCTCCATGTCCCCGTGTCCCCGTGTCTCCGTGTCTCTGTGTCTCTGTGTCTCCGTGTCTCCGTGTCTCCATGTCACCGTGTCTCCGTGTCCCTGTGTCTCTGTGTCTCTGTGTCTCCGTGTCTCCGTGTCTCCATGTCCCCGTGTCTCTGTGTCACCATGTCTCTGTGTCCCCGTGTCTCCATGTCCCCGTGTCTCTGTGTCCCCGTGTCTCCATGTCCCCGTGTCCCCGTGTCTCCGTGTCTCTGTGTCTCCGTGTCCCTGTGTCTCTGTGTCTCCGTGTCCCCGTGTCTCCATGTCCCCGTGTCTCCATG
>NC_083841.1:6566415-6596415 GCF_015708825.2 Lethenteron reissneri | reverse complement strand
CTGTGTGTGTGTCTGTGTGTGTGTATGTCTGTGTGTGTGTGTATGTGTGTGTGTCTGTCTGTGTGTGTCTGTGTGTGTGTCTGTGTGTGTGTGTCTGTGTGTCTGTGTGTGTCTCTCTCTGTGTGTGTCTGTGTGTGTGTCTGTGTGTCTGTGTCTCTCTGTATGTGTCTGTGTGTGTCTGTGTGTGTCTGTGTGTGTCTCTCTCTGTGTGTGTCTGTGTGTGTGTGTCTGTGTGTTAGCGGTTAGCGCCGCTGCGCTATGAACCCTGCTACCCGAGTTTGATTCCCGCTCACGGCCACCAACACCGGTGACGATTATCTGAACCGGTCGTGGGCCTCCCCTAGGTCGACTCAGCCTCAAATGAGTACCTGGCGCGGTGTGTAGTAAACATGGCCACTGGGGAGACAAAGGCGGCCGGGCGTGGTGCTGGCCACCCACCCACCCCCTCGTGTGCCGTTCCGACCTTCATAGGTGCTGCTGCTACTCGCTAATGACATGAGGTTTGCGGTTCAAAGCCAAATGCTCGAGATTTATAATTTCTAAAACACATTCCTGCGGAGGGAGCTGGTAGGAACGTTGAATTGCTCGGTCAATGGCCTGCAGGGTCAACGGCGACGTGGTGTATTCCGCAAATATGGCCGACTGTGAGGGCGGGCACAAGCCGGTGTGAGTAGGTTAAACGTTGAGTTTTATAAGGGCACCACGGGGTGACCAGCCCCTCCCCACCCAGCCCCACCCCTGCCACCCAGCCCCACCCCACCCTCCCCACCCAGCCCCTCCCCACCCTCCCCACCCAGCCCCACCCTACCCATCCAGCCCCTTCCTCCCCACCCAGCCCCTCCCTGCACGACGGACGGACACAATAATCCCCTGTGGGCTGGTGGAACCAGAGGGTTCCTACCAGTATAAACATTACATGATAATGTCAACAAACATTTTGCTCTTTTTCACCAATCGGTTTGAAGGATGGTGGCAAGTGTTGTCTTGTTAAACGATGCCTTTAAAACTACTTACCTGCAGTACCTCTATTTAAATACACTATAGAAAAAATTATGTACACCCCTCTGTCAATCATCGTGTGTCTCAGTGTGGATTTGTGAACACACTTTGTAAACGGTACATGAAATAGAATGCGTTTTCAATGCGCTGTTTATGTTGTAACAAGCGTTTATACCGATGTTACTCTACAGAGTAGTGGGTCACCACTCCTCTTATCCGCATTGATACGAGCGGTGTGTGGGGACTATGGCTTAACCGCAACAACAACAAAAACTATCTGCACAGATGCACACGGACAAGAGAATTATTAATTATCAAGCAGGAGGAATTGACGGTGCAACGCATCTCATCTGTTAAACATCTGCAGGTAATAGGATTGTCATCGATTGATCCTGGCTGCAGACATTGGTAGTCCACGACCTCCTGTATACCAGGCGAGGTAGTTAACATCTCCTAGCCACCGTGGTGATGATGAGAGAGAGAGACACGCAAATTTCAAATATACAGCAGCAGGCGTCATGGTTGGAGATCGAACCCACGACCTCCTGTATACCAGGCGAGGTAGTTAACATCTCCTAGCCACCGTGATGATGATGAGAGAGAGAGACACGCAAATTTCAAATATACAGCAGGCGTCATGGTTGGAGATCGAACCCACGACCTCCTGTATACCAGGCGAGGTAGTTAACATCTCACCAAACGTGCTATTTGGAAGTGTGGATGGAGGAGGAAAATAAACTAAACACAAAACGCAGCTCTAAAGAAATTACGATTTAAAAGTGCATAGCTCCAGTGGCTTCCTAATAACGGCGTAGTGTATAGTGTAGTGTATAGTGTAGTGTATAGTGTAGTGCATAGTGTAGTGTATAGTGTATTGTATAATAGTGTAGTGTATAGTAGTGTATTGTATAGCAGTGTAGTGTATAGTAGTGTAGTGTACAGTGTAGTGTATAGTGTAGTGTATAGTAGTGTAGTGTATAGTGTAGTGTATAGTAGTGTATAGTGTAGTAGTGGAATGTATAGTAGTGTATAATGTATTGTAGTGTATAGTGTAGTGTATAATAGTGTCGTAGTGGAATGTATAGTGTAGTGTATAGTGTAGTGTATAATAGTGTAGTATTGGAATGTATAGTGTAGTGTATAGTGTATTGTAGTGTAGTGTATAGTAGTGTATAGCAGTGTATTGTAGTGTATAGTAGTGTATAATAGTGTAGTCGTGGAATGTATCGTGTAGTGTATTGTATAGTAGTGTAGTGTATGATAGTGTAGTGTATAGTGTATAGTAGTTTGCATGTATTTTTAACTTCTTTCGCACCGTACGTAGCCAACCGTGATAATCGGAGGTTGCGGTAGAACACCACAACAACAATAAAACGCAGTTCTATTACAAAAGTTTGAGTTGTTATCTTTCCAAATAATGTACAGAACATCACGTACACCGCAAATGATGTTCTCGTTTGGGAATGTACATCGCGACATCGGAGTATGTTTAGCACCATACAGCGCCTTCCTGTGGGACAGCCTGCCGCTCCATAACCTACACTACTCTGCCTTGAACCCCCATCTCTATAAAGTCATCTCTATAAAGTAGTAATCTCTATAAAGTCATCTCTTTAAACCCATTTCTTTTAACCTATCTCTTTAAAGTAATCTCATTAAAGGCGTCTCTTTAAAGTCATCTCTATAAAGGAATCTCTGTAAAGTAATCTATTTTAAATCAACTCTTTAAAGTCATCTCTTTAAACCAATTTCTTTAAACCTATCTCTTTAAAGTCATTTCTTTAAACCTATCTTTTTAAAGTCATCTCTTTAACCCATTTCTTTAAACCCATCTCTCGAAAGTCATCTCTTTAAAGTGGCCTTCCGTGTTCTTTACGTCACAGCTTTTCATGCATTGCACAATTGGAGATCCTAGGATGGGATGCGCAATTATACATTTGAGCTATGCTTTATAACAACAACGGCACGACTACCAAACATACCAATACTATGACGATGCTATTACGGCTGTATTATTATTTAGATGTTGCCCATCTCTGCCAATAACCACAAAGGAGGTCCCGTTCCAACAGCCAGGCCCAGCCTGGTTCTGCTCTCTCGCTCTCTCGCTCACTTTCTCTCACTTTCTCTCTCGTGCTCTCTCTCGCTCTCGCCCTCTCTCTCTCTCTCGCCCTCTCTCTCTTTTTACAATCAGAGGAAACAAAACGATGCTCGGTGTAGTCGGCACTTTGCTTCGTTCATCATTTCGTGTTTTTGTTTTAAATGCTTTCCTTAATATCCCCCCCCCCTCTCGCTCTCTCTCTCTGGCTAACAAGCGCCATGATCTCACCAAATTCGTCTGCGCCCAAGCGAACATGGCGGTGTACAAGACGAGGAAAGAGGTGCTGCAAGGCGACACTGACGGCTGCTCTGTGGTGCTGCCAGTGTTCAGGGGCTGCTCGAGACGCGGCTCCGGCTGGAGCACGCGGACCCCTCACGTGCCGGTGATGCGCCCCGCGTCTTCTCCGAACGCTGGGGGGCCGGGAAAGGCCCCTCTCTGTACCGGCGTGACCGGCACCCTCCTTGCCCCAGAGGCCGCAACCGGGTACCCGATACCCGTACCTTACCCGATACCCTGCTACCCGTACCCGGCCGGGTACGGGTACCCGTTTGCGACCCTGGTGCGGCCGGGTACGGGTAGGCCGTGAGTCACTGGTGAGTAACCGTTTGTTACTCATTTCCCAACGTCTTGTCTCTTCTCACAATTCAAGTTCCTAGAATCAACCCACCCGCGCCTGCAACATGGCTTCATCCCAGAGGTCGCAATCGGGTACCCGATACCCGTACCCGGCCCTGGTGCGGCCGGGTACGGGTAAGGAATCAAAACCCGTTTGCGACCTCTGCCTTGCCCCCTTCCCACGTGCTCGCCCGTCGGGCCTGGCGTGCGCCACGACCACCACCACCACCACGTGACGTCTCGGTGTTGTGCGTGGCGCGTGCAGTGCCACAGCGCGTGTTTCTATTGTGTTTGTGTCATCTGTTGTTGCTGGTGACTTTGTGTTTCGTATCGAAATCGCCTCGAGTGCGGTTGCTGCACCTAGGCCTTGGCAAGGTAAGGTAAAAGTTAAAAGGTAATAACAACGAGCCTATTTTTACCCTACCTTTTACCTTACCACAATACAATCACTCTACCCTACCTTTTACCCTACATTTTACCCTTAGCCCATACAAATTACCTGATTACAGGGTAATTACTGGGGTACTACTACACATGAACAAGGTTTATAACGGTAAATGCTAGGTGGAGCGCTTTATTCATATAGAATACTCTCAATGTTTCCAATTTTACATGCTTGTCGTTGTTGTTGTCATTGTTGTTGTCGTCGTAGTCGTCGTTGTATCCTCAAATCTTGTAACAAAATTTTAACGCACTTCCTAATATGTATCGACTGCAAACTTGGTATACTTATGTCATACTGATGACAACACTATATTCTATCATAAAATCCTTTTTTACATGTTCTGTTTCGGCTTGGGTCTAATTGTCCACACTCAACTGACTTTGGCTGTAATTGGCCAAGGTCCCTTACGTTACGGCAAGCTTCGGGGCCACTTCCTGGAGTCGTGGAGTTCTGCCATTACTCGCACATTTAATAAAAGTGTGTTTTTAAGAAAGTTTGTTTAAATATTACTTATTAAATGGAGGCCACGGACTGCGCCACGGAGCTTCTAGCGGTAGACAAGGCACCGTATTTACCAGGTAATTCTTCCGAGCTACCTTTACCCTACTCTTTACCTTACCCCTTGGCATGTCGACATCTTTACCCTTTATCCTTGACCCTTTTACCCGGTAAAAAGGGTAAATTACCTACCTTGCCGAGGCCTAGCTGCACCGGAGGCGATAGAAGTGTTTCGGTAAAGTGACGTCGTGAGAAAAACAATCGAGCACGACGTCTCGACGACGGCAGCAGCAACACAACAAGCCATCGTCCTCAGGTGACACGATACAGCAGACGGGCCGCTGAGGCGAGAGTGAACGTGTTAGATCATTCACACCATTGGCACCTCATTTGCCAGTAAAAAATATGATAATCGGTTATTTTACCCTTTTATCTGGCAACAAAACTGACAGTTTTGTTGCCAGCTAAAAGGGTCAAAAACCAATTATCGTGTTAGATAATGTTTACATTTCCTCTTGCCTCAGCAGTCCGCCTGCTGTATTGTGTCACCTGAGGACGATGGCTTGTTGTGTTGCTGATCTATCAGTTTTCTAGCCACGTGACTTTACCGAAGACCCAAAGAGTTTGGATTCCCGGAGTCACGAAAGCTTCAAGTCAAGAGCGATAGAAGTACTTTACCGAGTGTTGACATCCCCAGCGTTTAACAGTACTCTCCTTTTTTGTATTTGATTGTCAGCCATAATTGGGTAAAAACAACAACATGGGCATTGTCGCTCTCTTCTAGCACGTGCACAAACAGGTGCACGTGCACCTTTTGTTCTATCTTAGCCCGGCCTCCCCCCTCCCAATACGTTCCACTCATTGGCAACCACATTCAGATAAGCCCCTCCCCCCTCCTCTCCCTTAACTTGTATTTAAGAACGTGTATCTTGAATCCCTGCCTCACTTGACACAGTAAATCTGGCTGTGACGGTCCCACCTGATGACGGAGACTTGCGTTGCCTCCGAAACGTCGTGATTTATTATTTTATTTCTATTATTACTTTTATTAATTTTTATTTTATTTTTTAAATCCTTTATATTAAGTTCACTTGCTTGCGCGCTTACGACCGTGCAAATCTTTCGGTCGTTTTTTAACCCACTTCCCGTGATCCAATCGAGCTGACATTTTGCACACAGACTCGTTGTGCGTGACAATTTATTTTCGTGAAATTTTTTCCCCCAAAATTTGCCACTTTTTAGGAAAAAAAATTTCGTATTTAATTTAAAATACCAATGTGATCAAAATGAAACTCTTACTCAAGAAAAACAGAAATGAATAATAAAATAAAACCGATGCCACTCATATAAAGGATTTATAGTGAAAAACTTTGTTTTTACGGGTAAATTTTTTACCTACGTGACTTTACCGAAAAAACGCTAAGACTAAGAGTATGTTTAAAAGTCTCTCTCTCTCGCCCTCTGTGGCTCTCTGGCTCTACTCACGGCTCTTAGCCTCCGGGTGCTTCAGCAGGAGGCGTCTGAGGCTCGCCGCGTCTCCGCTCTGCACGGCTCTCCACAGCTCATCCTCCTTCCCCATTGGTCGGCAGCTCCTTCAAAGCCCCCCGCTGCTGCTGCTGCTACTGACAGAGTGACAGCACGCACTGGTTAAGAATGGACCGTGGCAACGTTGGCTCGACATTCACCCAACGCTGGTCGGACGTTCACCCAACGTTGGCCCGACGTTTTTCCCAACGCTGGTCCGACGTTGGATCGACGTTGGTACGACGTTGGTCGGACGTTCACCCAACGTTGGCCCGACGTTTGTCCCAACGCTGGTCCGACGTTGGATCGACGTTCGCCCAACGCTGGTCGGACGTTCACCCAACGTTGGCCCGACGTTTTCTCAACGATGGTCCGACGTTGGCCCAACGTTGGTACGACGTTGGATCGACGTTGGATCGGCGTTCACCCAACGCTGGTCCGACGTTAATCCAACATTGTCCCGACGTCGTCCCGACGTTGACCCTACGTCGGTCCAACGTCGGCCCGCCGTCGACCCAACATGGACCCAACATTGCTGCAGCATTGGGCCCAGCGTGGGTGCAAGGAGGGCATGTCCACTGGGCCGTGACGCACGCGCGTGCCAGGCTGGGTGCATGTTGAGGCTGCCACGCCAGGAAGGGCTCAAGAAGTCTCGTTGCTGGCAAGGTCACAGGGCAGACCCAGGCGTTGTAGGCTGCCTGAGATGAGTCAAAGTTCACCCACGTAGCAAGTAGCAGCAGCACCTATGAAGGCCGGCACGGCACACGAGGGGGTGGGTGGGTGGCACCACGCCCGGCCGCCTTTGTCTCCCCGGTGGTGCGATGTTTGCGCACCGCACCGGGTACTCGTTTCAGGCTGAGTCGACCTAGGGGAGGCTCAGGACCGGTTCGGATAATCGTCGCGGGTGTTGGCCGCGAGCGGGAATCGAACTCGGGTCGCCGGGTTCGCAGCGCAGCGCTAACCGTTGCGCCACCGCTCCCACGCACATACCTAAGCACGTAGACATTATCTAACACACAGACACACACCCACTCATATACTGTACACACACCGCACACACATGCACACTAACACACATACACCGATATACACACACACACACACCGATATACACACACACACACTTACCCACTCGCACACATACACCGATACGCACACACTCACACACATATACCGATATGCACACACTTACTCACACACATACACCGATATAACACAACACACACACTTACCCACTCACACACATACACCGATACGCACACACACACTTACTCACACACATACACCGATATACACTCACTCACACACATACACCGTTATGCACAACACACACACACTTACCCACTCACACACATACATACACCGATATGCACACACACACTTACTCACACACATACACCGGTATGCACAACACACACACACACCCACTCACACACATACACCGGTATGCACAATACACACTCACACACTGATACGCACACACACACTTACCCACCCACACACTCACCCACTGATATACACACACATACCCACTCACACACTGATACACACACACACACTTACCCACCCACACACTCACACATACGCTCACACCCCACTATTCTCACGTGTCTAACCACACACGACAGGCAAAGATCCCCCGTCTAGCCTTAACAGAATGATGGGGCAAGTGCTGTTAGCGAGCAGCACCTATGAAGGCCGGCACGGCACACGAGGGGGTGGGTGGCCAGCACCATGCCCGACCGCCTTTGTCTCCCCAGTGGCGATGTTTACTACACAGCACCAGGTACTCGTTTGAGGCTGAGTCGACCTAGGGGAGGCCCAGGACCGGTTCAGATAATCGTCACTGGTGTTGGCCGTGAGCGGGAATCGTAGTGTAGTGTACTGACCACAGCACTACCGCTCCCCACCACACACACAGATACACACACACGCACACACACACCCGCACACACACAAACACACACCCACACGCACACAGCAAATACCCACACACACAAACACACACCCGCACACACACATACCCACACACACACAGATACACACACCCGCATACACACACACACCCGCACACACACACAGATACACACACACATGCACACAGATACACACACACACAAACACACAGATACACACACACATGCACACAGATACACACACACACAGATACCCACACACACACAAACACGCCCGCACACACACACATACTCACACACACACAGATACCCACACACACATACCCCCACACACACACATACCCACACATGCACACAGATACACACACATACCCACACACACACACACAGATACCCACACACACACAAACTCACACACACACAGATACCCACACACACACGCACACAGATACCCACACACACAAACACACACCCACACACACACACATACACACACACACATACACACACGCACACAGATACACACACAGATACCCACACACACCACACACACTAACACGTACCCACATACACATATACCCACACACACACTAACACGTACCCACACACACTAACACGCACACACACGCACACACACACTAACACGTACACACACACAGACACACACCCACACACACACACTAACACGCACACACCCACACGTACCCACACACACACACAGACACACACGCACACTAACACGTACACTAACACACACAGACACACACACACACTAACACGCACACACGCACACTAACACGTACACAGATACTCACACGCACTAACACGTACACACACACACAGACACACACACTAACACGCACACACACACTAACACACGCACACTAACACGTACCCACACACACACACACCCACACACACAGACACGCACTAACACACACACTAACACACACACAGACACACACACTAACACGCACACACACACACTAACACACACAGACACACTAACACGCACACACACACACTAACACACAGACACACACACACACGTACCCACACACACACCCACACTAACACACCAACACGTACCTGTCTCTCCGCTCCTCTCACGCGTCTGCCCACACACTCACCTGGCCGCCAGGTACGAGCTGGAAGTCACGCCCCATTCATCTCTGCGTGCCGGTGACATCACCTCGGAGCCCGTGCCAGGCTCGGTGCACCTCGAGGCCACGTGGCCTCTGCACAGAGTATACAAAAGATAAAGATCCCCCGCATAGCCTTAACAGAATGTAAGGAGCAAGTGTTGTTAGCGAGCACCTATGAAAGCCAGAGGACACACACGCACGTACACGTTGTTATTGAATGCGTGTGGATAATTCGCTTTGTAACACGATTTTTGTGTCTGGGTAGTAAGTGTTATTTCCTAATTGCTTATGCCTCAAAAGTATAGAAAGTAGCTATTTTTCGATTTAAAGCTTTCGTGACTGCAGGGATTCATCTTCTTGGTTCTTTCGGTAAAGTCACGTAGAAGGGAAGTAATAAAATAATAAAAATAAAACATAATAAAATACAATAATTCTCACCACGACGTTTCGGCTACAACGCAAGCAGCCGTCTTCCCTTCTACGTGAATTTACCAAAAGAACCAAGAAAAAGTAGCTATTGTTATACCCCACAAACTTTGCTTTTGTGACCGGGACTTTACGTGAAGGAATGGCACAAATGCGCATCGCGTTTTCTCATTTTAAAAAATATAGGCCAATTTCAAACTATCACAGTTCTGGTCACAAAAGCAAAGTTTGTGTGATTTTTTTTCGCTAAAGTCACGTAGGTAAGAGTATGAATCCTTGCAGTCACGAAAGCTTCAAATCTAGAATTTGTGGGGAATAATCGCCGTTTTCTGGACGTTTGAGGCATAAGCAATTACGAAATAACACTTAATACCCAGGAACAAACAACATATGTTATTGTTACACAGTGAAAACGAGTAACTTTATATTTTATTTCATCAGGTATATAATGTCCCATTGGGCTCCGTAGCTCTTTCAGAAGCAAATGTTCGCTCTATGAAGTGGCTCGCCACGTGGAAATTGGATAGCAGCCAAATACTCGAGATTTATAATTTCTATAAAATCTTTCCACCGCGGTGACCATCAGACATGAGGTTTGCGGTTCATCGCCAAATACTCTAGATTTATCATTTCTATAACACATTCCTGCGGAGGGAGCTGGTAGGAACGTTGGGTTGCTCGGTCAATGGCCTGCAGGGTCAACGGCGGCGTGGTGTATTCCGCAAATATGCCCGACTGTGAGGGCGGGCACAAGCCGGCGTGAGTAGGTTAAACGTTGAGTTTTATAAGGGCACCACGGGGTGACCAGCCCCTCCCCACCCAGCCCCACCCCTCCCACCCAGCCCCTCCCCACCCAGCCCCACCATGCCCATCCAGCCCCTCCCCACCCTCCCCTCCCCACCCAGCCCTACCTCTCCCACCCCCCCACCCTCCCCACCCTCCCCACCCTTCCCACCCTCCCCACCCAGCCCCTCCCCACCCTCCCCTCTCCACCCAGCCCCACCCCTCCCATTTTTGGATGCACGACAGACGGACGGACACAATAATCCCCTGTGGGCTGGTGTAACCAGGAGGTTCCTACCAGTAAAATCTATTCACTGCATTGACCATCAGACATGAGGTTCGCGGTTCAAATCCAGCAGCCCGCCCTGGTTATTGCTGCGATTGTAACACCCGCAATGACACTTTAAACTATGTTTTAATTTCACCACTTAGCTATGTAACTCTTTATTTTTCAGAAGCGACCTGGCCACAAATGACAGCTCAACGGGAGTGGGTTTATCAGCATTGTGTGGACATTTATAGCCGCTGGCAAATACTCGAAACGCGTGACGTTGATTCTAAATGTCGAGGGGAAAACCGGAGGAGAAGCCGGGGAAAATCCACGTGGCCACGGGGAGAGAAAGAGACACGCAAACTCCAAATATACAGCAGCAGCAGGCATCGTCAGGGTCGGGATTGAACCCACGACCTTCTGTACACCAAGCGAGGTAGTCAACATCTCCTAGCCACCGTGATGATGATGAGAGAGAGAGACACGCAGACTCCAAATATACAGCAGCAGGCATCGTCAGGGTCGGGATTGAACCCACGACCATCTGTATACCAGGCAAGGTAGTCAACATCTCCTAGCCACAGTGATGATGAGAGAGAGAGACACGCAAACTCCAAATATACAGCAGCAGGCATCGTCAGGGTCGGGATTGAACCCACGACCTCCTGTACACCAGGCGAGGTAGTTAACATCTCCTAGCCACCGTGATGATGATGAGAGAGAGACACGCAAACTCAATATACAGCAGCAGGCATCGTCAGGGTCGGGATTAAACCCACGACCTCCTGCACACCAGGCGAGGTAGTCAACATCTCCTAGCCACCGTGGCGCCCACACTTACGCACGTTAGGGGCTGTCCATAAATGACGTCACGCACCTAGGGGGGGGGGGGTGACGAGGGGGGGGGGGGTGAGAAATGTGACGTCACATCAAAATGCGCAACTTTAAATAAATATAGACAACACGTTCTACTTAATTAAATTGACTTTGTAATAAATGTTTTCTCCTACAACATCAGAGTGCAGCGCCACATTAAATACGCACTACAATGACAATAGTTTACAGCGATTTGAAGCATGTTTTATTTTTGGGGGGGGGGGGGGCAGAGCTTTGTGACGTCATATTTGAGGGGGGGTCTGACTTTTGGTGACGCCGTGTGACGAGGGGGGGGGGGGGGAGTCAAAAATCGTCCAAAATCGCGTGACGTCATTTATGGACGATCCCTTTGTAGCTCCTCCTTCTTCTTCAAGGCCGTAATTATACTAAATGTCCCCTACAATATATCGATATAAAACAGATTTATGTTTATATGATTGTGATTATGGTTGTACTTTATGAATCCCTAATCTCTGCCATTACATACGATGACACAAGAAAAGGTAAAAAAGAAAAAACAGAGTCATGTAAATTTCGATTTAAAGCTTTCGTGACTGCAGGGATTCATATTCTTGGTTCTTTCGGTAAAGTCACGTAGAAGGGAAATAATAAAATAATAAGAATACAACATCATTAAATACAATTCTCACGACGTTAGTGAATTTTTAAAATTATATTTTAGGCAGGAAATTAGTTTTAAATTTTAGATTTTAATTTAGGGGGCGGGACCCCCAGACCCCCTGGAAGATGTAGCCCCCCCCAATGTTGACGTCATGGCTACTACGGCCCTTGGTGTGGAGGCAGGGTCACGACCCCTCACAAGGTCACGTGGCTGGGGCCCTCGGTGTGGAGGCTGGGTCACGACCCCCGCTCAAGGTCACGTGGCGAGGGCCCTCGGTGTGGAGGCAGGGTCACGACCCCCCACAAGGTCACATCCAGGGCCGGGCGAGGCGGACAACCGCGTCGGGGGGAGCGGCGGCGGCAGTGGAGCTGGGTCGCTGTGACGACGTCTCTACACCTCCACCACCACCTCCACCTTCTTGGTTGTGTCTGTGACGACGTCTCTCCACCTCCACCACCACCTCCACCTTCTTGGTTGTGTCTGTGACGACGTCTCTCCACCTCCACCACCACCTCCACCTTCTTGGTGGTGTCTGTGACGACGTCTCTACACGTCCACCACCACCTCCACCTTCTTGGTTGTGTCTGTGACGACGTCTCTACACCTCCACCACCACCTCCACCTTCTTGGTTGTGTCTGTGACGACGTCTCTACACCTCCACCACCACCTCCACCTTCTTGGTTGTGTCTGTGACGACGTCTCTACACCTCCACCACCACCTCCACCTTCTTGGTTGTGTCTGTGACGACGTCTCTACACCTCCACCACCACCTCCACCTTCTTGGTTGTGTCTGTGACGACGTCTCTACACCTCCACCACCACCTCCACCTTCTTGGTTGTGTCTGTGACGACGTCTCTACACCTCCACCACCACCTCCACCTTCTTGGTTGTGTCTGTGACGACGTCTCTACACCACCACCACCACCTCCACCTTCTTGGTTGTGTCTGTGACGACGTCTCTACACCTCCTCCACCACCTCCACCTTCTTGGTTGTGTCTGTGACGACGTCTCTCCACCTCCACCACCCTCCACCTTCTTGGTTGTGTCTGTGACGACGTCTCTCCAACTCCACCACCACCTCCACCTTCTTGGTGGTGTCTGTGACGACGTCTCTACACCTCCACCACCTCCACCTCCTTGGTGGTGTCTGTGACGATGTCTCGACACCTCCACCACCACCTCCACCTTCTTGGTTGTGTCTGTGACGACGTCTCTACACCTCCACCCCCACCTCCACCTTCTTGGTGGTGTCTGTGACGACGTCTCTACACCTCCCCCCCCACCTCCACCTTCTTGGTCGTGTCTGTGACGACGTCTCTACACCTCCACCACCACCTCCTCCTTCTTGTTGTGTCTGTGACGACGTCTCTACACCTCCACCACCACCTCCACCTTCTTGGTTGTGTCTGTGACGACGTCTCTCCACCTCCACCACCACCTCCACCTTCTTGGTTGTGTCTGTGACGACGTCTCTCCACCTCCACCACCACCTCCACCTTCTTGGTTGTGTCTGTGACGACGTGTCTACACCTCCACCACCACCTCCACCTTCTTGGTTGTGTCTGTGACGACGTCTCTCCACCTCCACCACCACCTCCACCTTCTTGGTTGTGTCTGTGATGACGTCTCTCCACCTCCACCACCACCTCCACCTTCTTGGTTGTGTCTGTGACGACGTCTCTACACCTCCACCACCACCTCCACCTTCTTGGTTGTGTCTGTGACGACGTCTCTACACCTCCACCACCACCTCCACCTTCTTGGTTGTGTCTGTGACGACGTCTCTACACCTCCACCACCACTTCCACCTTCTTGGTTGTGTCTGTGACGACGTCTCTACACCTCCACCACCACCTCCACCTTCTTGGTTGTGTCTGTGACGACGTCTCTACACCTCCACCACCACCTCCTCCTTCTTGGTTGTGTCTGTGACGACGTCTCTACACCTCCACCACCACCTCCACCTTCTTGGTTGTGTCTGTGACGACGTCTCTACACCTCCACCACCACCACCTCCACCTTCTTGGTTGTGTCTGTGACGACGTCTCTACACCTCCACCACCACCTCCACCTTCTTGGTGGTGTCTGTGACGACGTCTCTACACCTCCACCACCACCTCCACCTTCTTGGTTGTGTCTGTGACGACGTCTCTACACCTCCACCACCACCTCCACCTTCTTGGTTGTGTCTGTGACGACGTCTCTACACCTCCTCCACCACCTCCACCTTCTTGGTTGTGTCTGTGACGACGTCTCTACACCTCCACCACCACCTCCACCTTCTTGGTTGTGTCTGTGACGACGTCTCTCCACCTCCACCACCTCCACCTTCTTGGTTGTGTCTGTGACGACGTCTCTACACCACCACCTCCACCTTCTTGGTTGTGTCTGTGACGACGTCTCTACACCTCCACCACCTCGTTCTTCTTGGTTGTGTCTGTGACGACGTCTCTACACCTCCACCACCACCTCCACCTTCTTGGTTGTGTCTGTGACGACGTCTCTCCACCTCCACCACCACCTCCACCTTCTTGGTTGTGTCTGTGCCGACGTCTCTCCACCTCCACCACCACCTCCTCCTTCTTGGTCGTGTCTGTGACGACGTCTCTCTACCTCCACCACCACCTCCACCTTCTTGGTGGTGTCTGTGACGACGTCTCTACACCTCCACCACCACCTCCACCTTCTTGGTTGTGTCTGTGACGACGTCTCTTCACCTCCACCACCACCTCCACCTTCTTGGTTGTGTCTGTGACGACGTCTCTCCACCTCCACCACCACCTCCACCTTCTTGGTTGTGTCTGTGACGACGTCTCTACACCTCCACCACCACCTCCACCTTCTTGGTTGTGTCTGTGACGTCGTCTCTACACCTCCACCACCACCTCCACCTTCTTGGTTGTGTCTGTGACGACGTCTCTACACCTCCACCACCACCTCCACCTTCTTGGTTGTGTCTGTGACGACGTCTCTACACGTCCACCACCACCTCCACCTTCTTGGTGGTGTCTGTGACGACGTCTCTACACCTCCACCACCACCTCCACCTTCTTGGTTGTGTCTGTGACGACGTCTCTACACGTCCACCACCACCTCCACCTTCTTGGTGGTGTCTGTGACGACGTCTCTACACCTCCACCACCACCTCCACCTTCTTGGTGGTGTCTGTGACGACGTCTCTACACCTCCACCACCACCTCCTCCTTCTTGGTTGTGTCTGTGACGACGTCTCTACACCTCCACCACCACCACCTCCACCTTCTTGGTTGTGTCTGTGACGACGTCTCTACACCTCCACCACCACCTCCACCTTCTTGGTTGTGTCTGTGACGACGTCTCTACACCTCCACCACCTCCACCTTCTTGGTTGTGTCTGTGACGATGTCTCTACACCTCCACCACCACCACCTCCACCTTCTTGGTTGTGTCTGTGACGACGTCTCTACACCTCCACCACCTCCACCTTTTTGGTTGTGTCTGTGACGACGTCTCTACACCTCCACCACCACCTCCACCTTCTTGGTTGTGTCTGTGACGACGTCTCTACACCTCCACCACCACCTCCACCTTCTTGGTCGTGTCTGTGACGACGTCTCTACACCACCACCACCACCACCTCCACCTTCTTGGTGGTGTCTGTGACGACGTCTCTACATCTCCACCACCTCCACCTTCTTGGTTGTGTCTGTGACGACGTCTCTACACCTCCACCACCACCTCCACCTTCTTGGTTGTGTCTGTGACGACGTCTCTACACCTCCACCACCACCTCCACCTTCTTGGTTGTGTCTGTGACGACGTCTCTCCACCTCCACCACCACCTCCACCTTCTTGGTCGTGTCTGTGACGACGTCTCTACACCTCCACCACCTCCTCCACCTCCTTGGTTGTGTCTGTGACGACGTCTCTCCACCTCCACCACCACCTCCACCTTCTTGGTTGTGTCTGTGACGACAGTCTCTACACCTCCACCACCACCTCCACCTTCTTGGTTGTGTCTGTGACGACGTCTCTACACCTCCACCACCACCTCCAACTTCTTGGTTGTGTCTGTGACGACGTCTCTACACCTCCACCACCACCTCCACCTTCTTGGTTGTGTCTGTGACGACGTCTCTCCACCTCCACCACCACCTCCTCCTTCTTGGTTGTGTCTGTGACGACGTCTCTCCACCTCCACCACCACCTCCTCCTTCTTGGTTGTGTCTGTGACGACGTCTCTACACCTCCACCACCACCTCCTCCTTCTTGGTTGTGTCTGTGACGACGTCTCTACACCTCCACCACCACCTCCACCTTCTTGGTTGTGTCTGTGACGACGTCTCTACACCTCCACCACCACCACCTCCACCTTCTTGGTTGTGTCTGTGACGACGTCTCTACACCTCCACCACCACCTCCACCCTCTTGGTTGTGTCTGTGACGACGTCTCTACACCTCCACCACCACCTCCACCTTCTTGGTTGTGTCTGTGACGACGTCTCTACACCTCCACCACCACCTCCACCTTCTTGGTTGTGTCTGTGACGACGTCTCTACACCACCACCACCACCTCCACCTTCTTGGTTGTGTCTGTGACGACGTCTCTACACCTCCTCCACCACCTCCACCTTCTTGGTTGTGTCTGTGACGACGTCTCTCCACCTCCACCACCTCCACCTTCTTGGTTGTGTCTGTGACGACGTCTCTCCACCTCCACCACCACCTCCACCTTCTTGGTGGTGTCTGTGACGACGTCTCTACACCTCCACCACCTCCACCTCCTTGGTGGTGTCTGTGACGATGTCTCTACACCTCCACCACCACCTCCACCTTCTTGGTTGTGTCTGTGACGACGTCTCTACACCTCCACCACCACCTCCACCTTCTTGGTGGTGTCTGTGACGACGTCTCTACACCTCCACCACCACCTCCTCCTTCTTGGTTGTGTCTGTGACGACGTCTCTACACCTCCACCACCACCTCCACCTTCTTGGTTGTGTCTGTGACGACGTCTCTCCACCTCCACCACCACCTCCATCCTTCTTGGTTGTGTCTGTGACGACGTCTCTCCACCTCCACCACCACCTCCACCTTCTTGGTTGTGTCTGTGACGACGTCTCTACACCTCCACCACCACCTCCACCTTCTTGGTTGTGTCTGTGACGACGTCTCTCCACCTCCTCCACCACCTCCACCTTCTTGGTTGTGTCTGTGACGACGTCTCTCCACCTCCACCACCACCTCCACCTTCTTGGTTGTGTCTGTGACGACGTCTCTCCACCTCCACCTCCACCTTCTTGGTTGTGTCTGTGACGACGTCTCTACACCTCCACCACCACCTCCACCTTCTTGGTTGTGTCTGTGACCACGTCTCTACACCTCAACCACCACCTCCACCTTCTTGGTTGTGTCTGTAACGACGTCTCTACACCTCCACCACCACCTCCACCTTCTTGGTTGTGTCTGTGACGACGTCTCTACACCTCCACCACCACCTCCACCTTCTTGGTTGTGTCTGTGACGACGTCTCTACACCTCCACCACCACCTCCACCTTCTTGGTTGTGTCTGTGACGACGTCTCTACACCTCCACCACCTCCACCTTCTTGGTTGTGTCTGTGACGACGTCTCTACACCACCACCTCCACCTTCTTGGTTGTGTCTGTGACGACGTCTCTACACCTCCACCACCTCGTTCTTCTTGGTTGTGTCTGTGACGACGTCTCTACACCTCCACCACCACCTCCACCTTCTTGGTTGTGTCTGTGACGACGTCTCTCCACCTCCACCACCACCTCCACCTTCTTGGTTGTGTCTGTGACGACGACTCTCCACCTCCACCACCACCTCCTCCTTCTTGGTCGTGTCTGTGACGACGTCTCTCCACCTCCACCACCACCTCCACCTTCTTGGTGGTGTCTGTGACGACGTCTCTACACCTCCACCACCACCTCCACCTTCTTGGTTGTGTCTGTGACGACGTCTCTACACCTCCACCACCACCTCCACCTTCTTGGTTGTGTCTGTGACGACGTCTCTCCACCTCCACCACCACCTCCACCTTCTTGGTTGTGTCTGTGACGACGTCTCTACACCTCCACCACCACCTCCACCTTCTTGGTTGTGTCTGTGACGACGTCTCTACACCTCCACCACCACCTCCACCTTCTTGGTTGTGTCTGTGACGACGTCTCTACACCTCCACCACCACCTCCACCTTCTTGGTTGTGTCTGTGACGACGTCTCTACACGTCCACCACCACCTCCACCTTCTTGGTGGTGTCTGTGACGACGTCTCTACACCTCCACCACCAATACCACCTTCTTGGTTGTGTCTGTGACGACGTCTCTCCACCTCCACCACCACCACCTCCACCTTCTTGGTCGTGTCTGTGAGACGTCTCTACACCTCCACCACCACCTCCACCTTCTTGGTTGTGTCTGTGACGACGTCTCTACACCTCCACCACCACCTCCTCCTTCTTGGTTGTGTCTGTGACGACGTCTCTACACCTCCACCACCACCACCTCCACCTTCTTGGTTGTGTCTGTGACGACGTCTCTACACCTCCACCACCACCACCTCCACCTTCTTGGTGGTGTCTGTGACGACGTCTCTACACGTCCACCACCACCTCCACCTTCTTGGTTGTGTCTGTGACGACGTCTCTACACCTCCACCACCACCTCCTCCTTCTTGGTTGTGTCTGTGACGACGTCTCTCCACCTCCACCACCACCACCTCCACCTTCTTGGTTGTGTCTGTGACGACGTCTCTACACCTCCACCACCACCTCCACCTTCTTGGTTGTGTCTGTGACAACGTCTCTACACCTCCACCACCTCCACCTTCTTGGTTGTGTCTGTGACGATGTCTCTACACCTCCACCACCACCATCTCCACCTTCTTGGTTGTGTCTGTGACGACGTCTCTACACCTCCACCACCACCTCCACCTTCTTGGTTGTGTCTGTGACGACGTCTCTACACCTCCACCACCACCTCCACCTTTTTGGTCGTGTCTGTGACGACGTCTCTACACCACCACCACCACCTCCACCTTCTTGGTGGTGTCTGTGACGACGTCTCTACACCTCCACCACCACCTCCACCTTCTTGGTTGTGTCTGTGACGACGTCTCTCCACCTCCACCACCACCTCCACCTTCTTGGTCGTGTCTGTGACGACGTCTCTACACCTCCACCACCTCCTCCACCTCCTTGGTTGTGTCTGTGACGACGTCTCTCCACCTCCACCACCACCTCCACCTTCTTGGTTGTGTCTGTGACGACGTCTCTACACCTCCACCACCACCTCCACCTTCTTGGTTGTGTCTGTGACGACATCTCTACAGCTCCACCACCACCTCCACCTTCTTGGTTGTGTCTGTGACGACGTCTCTCCACCTCCACCACCACCTCCTCCTTCTTGGTTGTGTCTGTGACGACGTCTCTACACCTCCACCACCACCTCCTTTTTCTTGGTTGTGTCTGTGACGACGTCTCTACACCTCCACCACCACCTCCTCCTTCTTGGTTGTGTCTGTGACGACGTCTCTACACCTCCACCACCACCTCCACCTTCTTGGTTGTGTCTGTGACGACGTCTCTACACCTCCACCACCACCTCCTCCTTGTTGGTTGTGTCTGTGACGATGTCTCTACACCTCCACCACCACCTCCTCCTTCTTGGTTGTGTCTGTGACGATGTCTCTACACCTCCACCACCACCTCCACCTTCTTGGTTGTGTCTATGACGACGTCTCTCCACCTCCTCCACCACCTCCACCTTCTTGGTTGTGTCTGTGACGATGTCTCTACACCTCCACCACCACCTCCACCTTCTTGGTTGTGCCTGTGACGACGTCTCTACACCTCCACCACCACCTCCTCCTTCTTGGTTGTGTCTGTGACGATGTCTCTACACCTCCACCACCACCTCCACCTTCTTGGTTGTGTCTGTGACGACGTCTCTCCACCTCCTCCACCACCTCCACCTTCTTGGTCGTGTCTGTGACGACGTCTCTCCACCTCCTCCACCACCACCACCTCCACCTTCTTGGTTGTGTCTGTGACGATGTCTCTACACCTCCACCACCACCTCCACCTTCTTGGTCGTGTCTGTGACGACGTCTCTACACCTCCACCACCACCTCCACCTTCTTGGTTGTGTCTGTGACGACGTCTCTCCACCTCCACCACCACCTCCACCTTCTTGGTCGTGTCTGTGACGACGTCTCTCCACCTCCACCACCACCTCCACCTTCTTGGTTGTGTCTGTGACGACGTCTCTCCACCTCCACCACCACCTCCACCTTCTTGGTTGTGTCTGTGACGACGTCTCTACACCTCCACCACCACCTCCACCTTCTTGGTTGTGTCTGTGACGACGTCTCTCCACCTCCACCACCACCACCTCCACCTTCTTGGTTGTGTCTGTGACGACGTCTCTACACCTCCACCACCACCTCCACCTTCTTGGTTGTGTCTGTGACGACGTCTCTACACGTCCACCACCACCTCCACCTTCTTGGTGGTGTCTGTGACGACGTCTCTACACCTCCACCACCAATACCACCTTCTTGGTTGTGTCTGTGACGACGTCTCTCCACCTCCACCACCACCACCTCCACCTTCTTGGTGGTGTCTGTGACGACGTCTCTACACCTCCACCACCACCTCCACCTTCTTGGTTGTGTCTGTGACGACGTCTCTACACCTCCACCACCACCTCCTCCTTCTTGGTTGTGTCTGTGACGACGTCTCTACACCTCCACCACCACCACCTCCACCTTCTTGGTTGTGTCTGTGACGACGTCTCTACACCTCCACCACCACCTCCACCTTCTTGGTTGTGTCGGTGACGACGTCTCTACACCTCCACCACCACCTCCTCCTTCTTGGTTGTGTCTGTGACGACGTCTCTACACCTCCACCACCACCACCTCCACCTTCTTGGTTGTGTCTGTGACGACGTCTCTACACCTCCACCACCACCTCCACCTTCTTGGTTGTGTCTGTGACAACGTCTCTACACCTCCACCACCTCCACCTTCTTGGTTGTGTCTGTGACGATGTCTCTACACCTCCACCACCACCACCTCCACCTTCTTGGTTGTGTCTGTGACGACGTCTCTACACCTCCACCACCACCTCCACCTTCTTGGTTGTGTCTGTGACGACGTCTCTACACCTCCACCACCACCTCCACCTTTTTGGTCGTGTCTGTGACGACGTCTCTACACCACCACCACCACCACCTCCACCTTCTTGGTGGTGTCTGTGACGACGTCTCTACACTTCCACCACCTCCACCTTCTTGGTTGTGTCTGTGACGACGTCTCTACACCTCCACCACCACCTCCACCTTCTTGGTGGTGTCTGTGACGACGTCTCTACACGTCCACCACCACCTCCACCTTCTTGGTTGTGTCTGTGACGACGTCTCTACACCTCCACCACCACCTCCACCTTCTTGGTTGTGTCTGTGACGACGTCTCTACACCTCCACCACCACCTCCACCTTTTTGGTCGTGTCTGTGACGACGTCTCTACACCACCACCACCACCTCCACCTTCTTGGTGGTGTCTGTGACGACGTCTCTACACCTCCACCACCTCCACCTTCTTGGTTGTGTCTGTGACGACGTCTCTACACCTCCACCACCACCTCCACCTTCTTGGTTGTGTCTGTGACGACGTCTCTACACCTCCACCACCACCTCCACCTTCTTGGTTGTGTCTGTGACGACGTCTCTCCACCTCCACCACCACCTCCACCTTCTTGGTCGTGTCTGTGACGACGTCTCTACACCTCCACCACCTCCTCCACCTCCTTGGTTGTGTCTGTGACGATGTCTCTCCACCTCCACCACCACCTCCACCTTCTTGGTTGTGTCTGTGACGACGTCTCTACACCTCCACCACCACCTCCACCTTCTTGGTTGTGTCTGTGACGACGTCTCTACACCTCCACCACCACCTCCACCTTCTTGGTTGTGTCTGTGACGACGTCTCTCCACCTCCACCACCACCTCCTCCTTCTTGGTTGTGTCTGTGACGACGTCTCTACACCTCCACCACCACCTCCTCCTTCTTGGTTGTGTCTGTGACGACGTCTCTACACCTCCACCACCACCTCCTCCTTCTTGGTTGTGTCTGTGACGACGTCTCTACACCTCCACCACCACCTCCACCTTCTTGGTTGTGTCTGTGACGACGTCTCTACACCTCCACCACCACCTCCTCCTTGTTGGTTGTGTCTGTGACGATGTCTCTACACCTCCACCACCACCTCCTCCTTCTTGGTTGTGTCTGTGACGATGTCTCTACACCTCCACCACCACCTCCACCTTCTTGGTTGTGTCTGTGACGACGTCTCTCCACCTCCTCCACCACCTCCACCTTCTTGGTTGTGTCTGTGACGATGTCTCTACACCTCCACCACCTCCACCTTCTTGGTTGTGCCTGTGACGACGTCTCTACGCCTCCACCACCACCTCCTCCTTTTTGGTTGTGTCTGTGACGATGTCTCTACACCTCCACCACCACCTCCACCTTGTTGGTTGTGTCTGTGACGACGTCTCTCCACCTCCTCCACCACCTCCACCTTCTTGGTCGTGTCTGTGACGACGTCTCTCCACCTCCTCCACCACCACCACCTCCACCTTCTTGGTTGTGTCTGTGACGATGTCTCTACACCTCCACCACCACCTCCACCTTCTTGGTCGTGTCTGTGACGACGTCTCTACACCTCCACCACCACCTCCACCTTCTTGGTTGTGTCTGTGACGACGTCTCTCCACCTCCACCACCACCTCCACCTTCTTGGTCGTGTCTGTGACGACGTCTCTCCACCTCCACCACCACCTCCACCTTCTTGGTTGTGTCTGTGACGACGTCTCTCCACCTCCACCACCACCTCCACCTTCTTGGTTGTGTCTGTGACGACGTCTCTACACCTCCACCACCACCTCCACCTTCTTGGTTGTGTCTGTGACGACGTCTCTCCACCTCCACCACCACCACCTCCACCTTCTTGGTTGTGTCTGTGACGACGTCTCTACACCTCCACCACCACCTCCACCTTCTTGGTTGTGTCTGTGACGACGTCTCTACACCTCCACCACCACCTCCACCTTCTTGGTTGTGTCTGTGACGACGTCTCTCCACCTCCACCACCACCTCCACCTTCTTGGTTGTGTCTGTGACGACGTCTCTCCACCTCCACCACCACCACCTCCACCTTCTTGGTTGTGTCTGTGACGACGTCTCTACACCTCCACCACCACCTCCACCTTCTTGGTTGTGTCTGTGACGACGTCTCTCCACCTCCACCACCACCACCTCCACCTTCTTGGTTGTGTCTGTGACGACGTCTCTACACCTCCACCACCACCTCCACCTTCTTGGTTGTGTCTGTGACGACGTCTCTACACCTCCACCACCACCTCCACCTTCTTGGTTGTGTCTGTGACGACGTCTCTACACCTCCACCACCACCTCCACCTTCTTGGTTGTGTCTGTGACGACGTCTCTACACCTCCACCACCACCTCCACCTTCTTGGTTGTGTCTGTGACGACGTCTCTACACCTCCACCACCTCGTTCTTCTTGGTTGTGTCTGTGACGACGTCTCTACACCTCCACCTCCACCTTCTTGGTTGTGTCTGTGACGACGTCTCTCCACCTCCACCACCACCACCTCCACCTTCTTGGTTGTGTCTGTGACGACGTCTCTACACCTCCACCACCACCTCCACCTTCTTGGTTGTGTCTGTGACGACGTCTCTACACCTCCACCACCACCTCCACCTTCTTGGTTGTGTCTGTGACGACGTCTCTACACCTCCACCACCTCGTTCTTCTTGGTTGTGTCTGTGACGACGTCTCTACACCTCCACCTTCTTGGTTGTGTCTGTGACGACGTCTCTACACCTCCACCACCACCTCCACCTTCTTTGTTGTGTCTGTGACGACGTCTCTACACCTCCACCACCTCGTTCTTCTTGGTTGTGTCTGTGACGACGTCTCTACACCTCCACCTCCACCTTCTTGGTTGTGTCTGTGACGACGTCTCTACACCTCCACCACCACCACCACCAACTCCTTCTTCTTGATTTCGATTTAAAGCTTTCGTGACTGCAGGGATTCATCTTCTTGTTTCTTTCGGTAAAGTCACGTAGAAGGGAAGTAATAAAATAATAAAAATAAAACATAATAAAACAATTCTCACGACGTTTCGGCTACAACGCAAGCAGCCGTCTTCAGGCTTCACCTGAAGACGGCTGCTTGCGTTGTAGCCGAAACGTCGTGAGAATTGTTTTATTATGTTTTATTTTTATTATTTTATTACTTCCTTCTTCTTGGTTGTGTCTGTGGGTCGGAAGGAGGGTGCATTGCGTCGATATCCGTTGTTGCTGCTTTGTTGTTGCGTTGTTGCTTTTGTTGTTGTTGTTGCGTTGTTGTAATGTTGTTGTAAGGTTGTTGTTAGGTTGCTGTTACGTTGTTGTAATGTCATTATTGTTGTTGTAATGTTTTTGTAACGTTGTAAGGTTGTTATGTTGCTTTTACGTTGTTGTTGTTGTTGTAATGTTGTTGTAATGTTGTTGTTATTGTTGTTGTTGTTGCGTTGTTGTTACGTTGTTGTTACGTTGTTGTAATGTTGTTGTAATGTTGTTGTAAGGTTGTTGTAAAGTTGTTGTAATGTTGTTGTAATGTTGTTGTAAGGTTGTTGTAAAGTTGTTGTAATGTTGTAATGTTGTTGCTGCGTTGTTGTAACGTTCTTTATTCTGGACAAGCCACGTCCCGCAACACGGCTGGAGGCTTTAATTTTTTTTAAAGAATTCCATTTGTGCATCGCCAGGTAACGGGACCTTCCGTAGCAATCATCCCTCTCCTCCTCCTCCTCTCCGCCAGAGTCAATCCGCCCGGAGTCGCCCTCGCGAACGACTCCATCCCGGTCTCACCCCGGCGACTCTGGGACGTGGCGCGTCTCCACGTTGGTCCGGCAGACACCGACAAACTCCACACGCGCCCATTAAAACATCGCCGGAATCAATGGAGAACTTGAATTGTGTAGCACTATCTTCTTGGTTCTTTCGGTAAAGTCACGTAGAAGGGAAATAATAAAATAATAAAAATAAAATACAAATAATAAAAATAAAATAATGAAAATGAAACATGATAAAATCAATATTTTATGTTTTATTCTTTTTTATTTTATTATTTCCCTTCTACGTGACTTTACCGAAAGAACTAAGTAGTGAATCCCTGCAGTCACGAAAGCTTTAAATCGAAATGTGTAGCACTATTTCGTGAAAAAGGGTGCCCATTCAAAGTGCTGTTACAGATTTTAAAGACAAACTCCACACGCGCCCATTTACATTTTGCCGGAATCAATGAAAACTTGAATTGTGTAGCACTATTTCGTGAAAAAGGGTGCCATTCGAAGTGCTGTACAAATTAAATAAGTAATTTTTTAAAAAATGCAAGTTTCAAAAGGTGAGTTTTTAGATTTAACAGAAGGCACTTTAGCCGCCTCTTCATCTCCCCTGCCAAGGGGTTCATAGTGGCCGTGTCAGAGACACTGAGTGAGCAACTTGACCTCGTGGCTTCAGGTTTCAAGGGCTGGTGGGCTGGGTTTGTCTCTTTCTCTCGACTCAAAATGGCCGTGTCAGAGACACTGACGAATCTGACGGCCAGAGGCACACGGACGAATCTGTGTTGAGCTCCAGGTCCTGGCAGTGTGCCCCCCAGGCAGGGTCCGGACTTGGGCCAGAGGGCAGTGGTGGGTCGGTTCCAAATGTGGTCAGAGTACTGAAAACTAAACAGGGTGCTTCCAAAAAAATATGAACAATTACATGGGACTTAATTCTAGATTTGAAGCTTTCGTGACTGCAAGGATTCATATTCTTAGGTTTTTTTCGGTAAAGTCACGTAGGTAAAAAATTTATAAAAGTTAAATAAAAATAAAATAAAAATACACGGGACTGTCGTTTTTTAATGGGAAAAAGGGATAATACGCTGTAACACCAGGCCGTAGCCATGGAGTCAACATTGGGGGGGGGCCAAATCTTCCAGGAGGTCTGGGGGGCCCCCCCCAGAAAAAAAAATCTAAATTAGAAAACTCATTTCCTGCCTAAAATATAAAAAAATTCACTAACATAAAGGATTTTTTTGTTTACAATAATGTCTAATAGTGTATTGTATTACAATGCTCTGTTTTTACTTTTTTACCTTTTCCTGTTTCATTGTATGTAATCGCAGAGATTCGGGATTAATAAAGTACAATCATAACCACAATCATATAAACAGAAATATTTTCTTGCAATATATTGGGGGGGGGGGGGGTGGGGGACTTTTTTGCATATTTGAATATATATTATACTAACGGCCTTGCTGCAATACGATAACAAATGTGACGTTAATAGCTTCACACAGCCAAAGAGTCTCCCACGTGTTCGCCATCGTTGTCAAGGCGTGGCTGGAATCTTCTCCAGGTGGTCTCCAGAGCCTGGAGGCGACGAATTTCTCGTGGTTTTTGTTGCAAATTCTCAGAAGTGTTACAAAAAACATTTTTTTGACGCACCCTGTATCTTGATTCTGTTACCTTCAACTCTGTTGTTCTTAATTTTTACTGCAGACTTGCATCCCCTTGGGTCGCGATCTTAAAACAAATGTAAGAATGTTAATGAGCACGTAGGAGTTGATGAAACGAAGTCGTAACTAAACGTTGCCCGTGTGATAAATTTGCGTTGTCGATGATTTACCTTCTAAAAATTAATTCTGCCCGTGTCTCGTTACCCCCCCTCCACCCCAGGAAGGGCATCTCGCAGCCCCAGGCGGTGAGCGTTGCACCCCCGGGTGAAGAAGAAAAAATTAACCCGTAAAAACAAAGTTTTTCACTATAAATCCTTTATATGCGTGGCATCGGTTTATTCTATTATTCATTTCTGTTTTTCTTGAGTAAGAGTTTCATTTTTATCACATTGGTATTTTAAATTAAATATGAAATTATTTTTTTCCTAAAAAGTGGAAAATTTTGGGAAAAAAAGTTTCACGAAAATAAATTGTCACGCACAACGAGTCTGTGTGCAAAATGTCAGCTCGATTGGATCACGGGAAGTGAGTTAAACAACGACCGAAAGATTTGCACGGTCGTAAGCGCGCAAGCAAGTGAACTTAATATAAAGGATTTAAAAATCACTAAAGTCTACGGCACGAGTTCACGTGCGGAGAGATGGAACCACCTGGGATTTGGCGTTAAGAACTTCCAAAGTTAATAAAAACACGCTTTAATGAAATGTACTGTCCGAGCTGCACCTCCCCTGCCCCCTTCCCCCATCGCCCCTCCCCCCTCCTTCCACACCCCCCGCCCCTGGGCGTGGCTCCACGAGGCTTGCCGTGACGTCAGGGTATAAACATGGGCATTTTCGTTTATTTTTAAATCCTTTATATTAAGTTCGCTTTCTTGCTTGCTTGCGTGCTTGCTTACGACCGTGCAAATCTTTCGGTAGTTTTTTAACCCACTTCCCGTGATCCAATCGAGCTGACATTTTGCACACAGACTCGTTGTGTGAGCCAATTAATGTTCGTGAAATTTTTTTTCCAAAATTTTACACTTTTTAGGGAAAACAAATTAAATATTTAATTACCAATTGCTTAATACTGCCAGACAATCATCTGACCCATAGGTGGCAGCCATCTCAAGCCAGAGGACGAGAGGACTCTAGCCGCCACGCATATAAAGGATTTAGAGTGAAAAACTTTGTTTTTACGGGTTATACTTATTTATCATGTGCATCCACAGTGACTTGCACACAAACACGTGCACCTCGTGCTCTCTTTTAGCCCCCCTCCCGATACGTTCTATTCATTGGCTACCACATTCTGATAAGCTCCTCCCCCCCTCTCCTCCCCCTCAACTTGTATTTAAGAGCTTGCATCTTGAATCCCTCCCTCACTTGATGCAGTAAATCTGGCTGTGACGGTCCCACCTGATGACGGAGACTTGTGTTGCCTCCGAAACGTCGTGATTTTATTGTTTTATTTTTATTAATTTTAATTTCATTTTTTACCTACGTGACTTTACCGAAAGAACTAAGAGTACGTCAGGGACCACGTGGTGATTTACAGGCAACGTTATTTGAGCGTGGACAATTAGAGCCGTAAAAATATAGTTTCAAATTATTTATTTAAATTTTCAATGATAGAATATAGCAGAGGTGGGACAAAGTCATTGTTATGCAAGTCCAAGTCGAGTCTGAAGTCATCAAATTCATGACTCGAGTCTGACTCGAGTCCAAGTCACATGACTCGAGTCCACACCTCAGAGGTGGGACAAAGTCATTGTTATGCAAGTCCAAGTCGAGTCTGAAGTCATCAAATTCATGACTCGAGTCTGACTCGAGTCCAAGTCACATGACTCGAGTCCACACCTCTGGAATATAGTATTGTCATCAGTATGACATAGCTATACCAAGTTTGTAGTCGATACGACATTGGGAATACGGTTGAAATTGAGTTACAATATTTTTTGGATACAACACATACAGTAAGTGAAATAAAAGCGTGTAAAAAGTCTAAAAATACATTCTTTGGATTTTTTATGATAGAATATCGTGTTGCCATCACTATAACACACCCATACCAAGTTTGCAGTCGATATCACATTGGGAAGTGTGTAAAAATTGAGTTACAAGATTTATTTTTGAGGATACAACAAACCAAGTGAGTTAAATAAAAGCGTGTCAATAAAAAACTGTTTGTAGAGCTTTGACCGTCTAGAATACGCGTCGGAGCTTCTACTGCGAAGGGTCATGACGATCCCCCACGGATCCAGAGGGAGCTGAACAACATCAGGCATCTCGCATCCCCAGGGTCTGTGCCGGATGATCCGAGTAGCTAAAGCAGCTACACCACCGCGTGTAGCAGCTACACCACCGCGTGTAGCAGCTACACCACCGCGTGTAGCAGCTACACCACCGCGTGTAGCAGCTACACCACCGCGTGTAGCAGCTACACCACCGCGTGTAGCAGCTACACCACCGCGTGTAGCAGCTACACCACCGCGTGTAGCAGCTACACCACCGCGTGTAGCAGCTACACCACCGCGTGTAGCAGCTACACCACCGCGTGTAGCAGCTACACCACCGCGTGTAGCAGCTACACCACCGCGTGTAGCAGCTACACCACCGCGTGTAGCAGCTACACCACCGCGTGTAGCAGCTACACCACCGCGTGTAGCAGCTACACCACCGCGTGTAGCAGCTACACCACCGCGTGTAGCAGCTACACCACCGCGTGTAGCAGCTACACCACCGCGTGTAGCAGCTACACCACCGCGTGTAGCAGCTACACCACCGCGTGTAGCAGCTACACCACCGCGTGTAGCAGCTACACCACCGCGTGTAGCAGCTACACCACCGCGTGTAGCAGCTACACCACCGCGTGTAGCAGCTACACCACCGCGTGTAGCAGCTACACCACCGCGTGTAGCAGCTACACCACCGCGTGTAGCAGCTACACCACCGCGTGTAGCAGCTACACAAATGCTACGGGTCCCGCACTTTCAAGGGCCCCGCGCTAAATGCTTTCAAGCTATCAATTCCGGTTCAGTGATTCTGCACTTGCTCTATTACTATAGTACTATACCGCCTTCAACTTTTACGAACGACCGGGTGTTTAAGGTTAGCGATTTGTCGCATCATCCGGCTGTATAGCGGGTGAAAAAATACAATTGCTTTACTGTGCAAGTTAAACATTCCTGTTGTAATATTTACGTGTTTTTTA
>NC_083841.1:6416415-6561415 GCF_015708825.2 Lethenteron reissneri | reverse complement strand
GTGTAGTGTATAGTGTAGTGTATAGTGCAGTGTATAGTGCAGTGTATGGTGTAGTGTATAGTGTAGTGATAGTGTAGTGTATAGTAGTTGTATAGTGTAGTGTATAGTGCAGTGTATAGTGTAGTGTATAGTGTAGTAGTGCAGTGTATAGTGTGGTTTAGTGTATAGTGTAGTGTGTAGTGTATAGTGTGGTGTAGTGTACAGTGTAGTGTATAGTGTATAGTGTGGTGTAGTGTATAGTGTAGTGTATAGTGTAGTGTATAGTATAGTGTAGTGTATAGTGTGGTGTAGTGTATAGTGTAGTATATAGTAGTGTATAGTGTAGTGTATAGTAGTGTAGTGTAGTGTATCGTGTAGTGTATCGTAGTGTATAGTGTACTGTATAGTGTAGCGTTTAGTATAGTATATAGTGTAGTTGTATAGTATTGTAGTGTATAGTGTAGTGTATAGTAGTGTATAGTGTAGTGTATAGTGTAGTTGTATAGTGCAGTGTATGTGTAGTGTATAGTGTAGTGTATAGTGTAGTGTATAGTGTTGTGTATAGTGTAGTATATAGTGTAGTGTATAGTGTAGTGTATAGTGTAGTGTATAGTAGTATATAGTGTAGTGTATAGTGTAGTGTATAGTGTAGTGTACAGTGTAGTGTATAGTGTAGTATACTCGTTCAGCACCACACCGATTGTGTTGTAGCGTAAAC
This sequence comes from Lethenteron reissneri, assembly GCF_015708825.2. Classification (NCBI taxonomy): domain Eukaryota; kingdom Metazoa; phylum Chordata; class Hyperoartia; order Petromyzontiformes; family Petromyzontidae; genus Lethenteron; species Lethenteron reissneri. Next base: position 6,560,718 of record NC_083841.1, on the reverse strand, counting down.
CCACTACGACATTTACAATTCGAGTACCGTGCGACGTTTCGCTGGTAACTACAACAACGACAGCACCACCACCACCACCTAGCAGCAGCAGCATCAGGCGGCAGCCACAGACTTGTGGAGAAATCCTCCTCCTGTTCCCGTCCTAAACAGGAGGGCGTTCGTGTGACGTCGTCACTTGTGAGCCAACCAGCTGCACAGGCCAGAGGAGGGGGCGGGGTGGCGGCGTCAACGCATAAATTACGATGGAGATCGATATTCTTGGTTTGGTTGTATTCACAGTTAATCAACGTTCATCACGCTCGCTGAACTCCAGACGAATTGGCACGTTTGGTTGATGTGACAAACCGCCTCCTGCGTGTTGGGGTGGCGGGCTTCACGACACATTTATATTTAGGCGATCTAACCCTAAAACAAACACCTCTGTTGTGGATACTTTAAACTATATTCTTAGGTTCTTTCGGTAAAGTCACGTAGGTAAAAACATATTAAAATTAATAAAATAAAATAAAAATAAAATAAAAATCACGACGTTTCGGAGGCAACACAAGCTTCCGTCTTCAGGTGGAACCGTCACAGCACGACTGCTGTATCAAGTAAATGAGAGATTCTAAGAGATACTACCCCGTATATATACTACTTTAAACGAATTTTATTTCACCAGATAAGGCCCCACCGGGCTATCACAACTGTTGCTCAACGAAGTCGCTCATCATCATCATCATCGTGGGGATATTTATGACAACCAAATAACTCTGAACACGTGAATCGAACTCGCAACCTCCTGTACACCAGGCGAGGTAGTTAACATCTCATAGCCACCGTAACGATGATGACAGAGAGAGACGCAAACTCCAAATATACAGCAGCAGGCGTCAGGGTCGGGATCGAACCCACGACCTCCTGTATACCAGGCAAGGTCGTTAACATCTCCTAGCCACCGTGATGATGATGAGAGAGAGACACGAAAACTCCAAATACACAGCAGGCGTCAGGGTCGGGATCTAACTGACGACCTCCTGTACACCAGGCGAGGTAGTTAACATCTCCTGGCCACCGTGGCGATGGGAGGTGGATTGCAAAGTGGAGCGGTGCGAGGGAAGAAGCGGAGAGAGAAGTGAAAGTGACCTGCAGTGTGGTGAGTGGGTGGGTGGGTGGGTGAGTGAGTCGTTGTCACCTGCAGTGTGGTGAGTGGGTGGTGAGTGGGTGAGTGAGTCGTTGTCACCTGCAGTGCGATGAGTGGAATAAAATCGGTGAGCGAGTGTGTTGTTGTCACCTGCAGTGTGGTGAGTGGGTGAGTGTGTTGTTGTGACCTGCAGTGTGGTGAGTGGGTGGGTGGGTGAGTCGTTGTGACATGCAGTGTGGTGAGTGGGTGAGTGGGTGAGTGTGTTGATGTGACCTGCAGTGTGGTGAGTGGGTGAGTCGTTGTGACCTGCAGTGTGGTGAGTGGGTGGGTGGGTGAGTGGGTGAGTGTGTTGATGTGACCTGCAGTGTGGTGAGTGGGTGAGTCGTTGTGACCTGCAGTGTGGTGAGTAGGTGGGTGGGTGAGTGGGTGGGTGAGTCGTTGTGACCTGCAGTGTGGTGAGTGGGTGAGTCGTTGTGACCTGCAGTGTGGTGAGTGGGTGAGTCGTTGTGACCTGCAGTGTGGTGAGTGGGTGAGTCGTTGTGACCTGCAGTGTGGTGAGTAGGTGGGTGGGTGAGTGGGTGGGTGAGTCGTTGTGACCTGCAGTGTGGTGAGTGGGTGAGTCGTTGTGACCTGCAGTGTGGTAAGTGGGTGGGTGAGTCATTGTGACCTGCAGTGTGGTGGGTGGGTGGGTGAGTGGGTGAGTGGGTGGGTGAGTGGGTGAGTCGTTGTCACCTGCAGTGTGGTGAGTGGGTGAGTGAGTGGGTGAGTGTGTTGTTGTGTCCTGCAGTGTGGTGAGTGGGTGAGTGTTTTGTTGTGATCTGCAGTGTGGTGAGTGAGTGTGTTGTTGTGACCTGCAGTGTGGTGAGTGGGTGGGTGGGTGAGTGGGTGAGTGGGTGAGTGGGTGGGTGGGTGAGTCGTTGTCACCTGCAGTGCGGTGAGTGGATGAGTGAGTCGTTGTGACCTGCAGTGTGGTGAGTGAGTGTGTTGTTGTGACCTGCAGTGTGGTGAGTGGGTGGTGAGTGGGTGAGTGAGTGGGTGAGTGGGTGGGCGAGTCGTTGTGACCTGCAGTGTGGTGAGTGGGTGGTGAGTGGGTGAGTGAGTCGTTGTCACCTGCAGTGCGATGAGTGGAATAAAATCGGTGAGCGAGTGTGTTGTTGTGACCTGCAGTGTGGTGAGTGGGTGGGTGAGTTGTTGTGACCTGCAGTGTGGTGAGTGGGTGAGTGAGTCGTTGTGACGTGCAGTGTGGTGAGTGGGTGGGTGAGTGAGTGGATGAGTGAGTCGTTGTGACCTGCAGTGTGGTGAGTGGGTGGGTGAGTGAGTGGATGAGTGAGTCGTTGTGACCTGCAGTGCGGTGAGTGGAATAAAATCGGTGAGCGAGCGAGTCGCTGGAGTGAATCGGTGAGCGCAGGATCATCGCCCACCACTTTAAAACTCCTCAGTTCTCTCCAGATGTCAGCAGCAGCAGCAGCTGCTGGATTTCTACTCAGGCCGACTTCGTGCTCTGTAATTTGGACAAGAGACTCAAAGTTTCTCCAATGGTCAGGTTCGCCAGATTACCAACACAGCTATCATATTACCCTCGTGGGCATCCAATGTCAAGACCGGTCACACGGGGCTGTTAGCGAGCACCTATTAGGGGTTGGGACGGTGTTGTGGCCGGCACCGCGCCCGGCCGCCTTTGTCTCCGCGAGTGGCGATGTTTACTACGCACACCGCACCAGGTACCCATTTGAGGCTGAGTCGACCTAGGGGAGGAGGCCCAAGACCGGTTCAGATCACCGTTGTTGGCCGTGAGCGGGAATCGAACTCGGATCGCCGGGTTCGTAGCGGAGCGCGCTAACCGCTACACTCCACACAGGTGCAGCACTTTCTACGCACGGGTAGGCAGGCACATACCTTCACCTTCACGTCCACACACACAGACACACACCCGGCGGTTCACCTTTAAACACATTCCACGTGGTAATTAGAAACAAGCCCTGAGGTTTTTAGGAACCCACAAATCCAGTTTACACCTTTTTTCCAATCAATCACTCTCTCTCTCTCTCCAACTCCATCGCTCAGTGACTCACTCACTTAGCAAGTCACTAATTTAACAAGTCACTCGCTCTCGAACTCACCGATTTACCAACGCACTCACTGACTCGCGTACCAAGTCATTAATTTACTAACTCACTCACTCTCCTACTCACTCACAAACTCACTCGCTCTCCAACTCGCTCACAAACTCACTCTCCTACTCACACTACCACTCACTCTCCTACTCACTCACAAACTCATTCTCCTACTCACTCACAAACTCACTCACAAACTAATTCTGCAACTCACTCACAAACTCACTCTCCCACTCACTCTCCTACTCACTCACAAACTCGCTCACAAACTCACTCACAAACTCACTCACAAACTCATTATCCTACTCACTCACAAACTCACTCACAAACTAATTCTCCAACTCACTCACAAACTCACTCTCCCACTCACTCTCCCACTCGCTCACAAACTAATTCTCCAACTCACTCACAAACTCACTCACCAACTCACTCCCTCTCCAACCCCTCCACCTCTTTCTTGCAGGCCACCTCTTTCGCCTGCCTTCTGAGCCATATAGACCTTCGGCTCCGCTCCCTCGGTGCCAACCGGTCGGTTACCATCCCCTTGAAAGAGCGCGCCGCACGTTACACACACATCGATAAGCAGCGACGACACGCAACGACACGCACGTAACATCGCGGCGTTCGAGAATTCGCCGCCGGTTTCACTTCACTAACGACAACGGTTCTTTGGCAGCGCGACAGCGCTCGCTCGTGGGTAGCTTTTATTTTCAAAAGTAGAACACAAAAGATGCCGGACCGCACGCTCCGTAACAAATGACAGCCGGGGCCAAGCACTCGCGAGTGTAGAATGTGAGCGAGCGAGCCAACGGCCGTGATGGACGTCACGGCAGTTTCACCGCGTAGGGCTTTCGCGACCGATGAAATCCATGAAAGAGGTCCATATTCTTAGGTTTTTTCGGTAAAGTCACGTAGGTAAAAAATTAAAATTTTAATTAATAAAAGTAAAATAAAATAAAAATCACGACGTTTCGGAGGCAACACAAGCTTCCGTCTTCAGGTGGAACCGTCACAGCCACGACAGCTGATATATACGGAGTGGTGCTCTTGCAATCTCTCATTTACTTGATACAGCTGTCGTGGCTGTGACGGTTCCACCTGAAGACGGAAGCTTGTGTTGCCTCCGAAACGTCGTGATTTTTATTTTATTTAACTTTTATTAATTTACATTTTTTACCTACGTGACTTTACCGAAAAAACCTAAGCATATGAATCCTTGCAGTCACGAAAGCTTCAAATCTAGAACTAAAAGAGGTGTTTTTATTGTTACACGCTTTCACTTAACTCACTCTGTTGTTGTCGTCGTTGTCGTATCCTCAAATCTTGTAACTCAATTTTAACCCACTTCCCAATGTGGTATCGACTGCAAACTTGGTATACTTATGTCATGCTGGTGACAACACTATATTCTATCATTAAAAAAATATATATGGGTCTAATTGTCCACGCTCAACTGACATTGGCTGTAATTGGCCACGGTGCCTTACGTCATGACAAGCTTCGGGGCCACTTCCTGGAGTCGTGGAGTTCTACCATTACCGGTACACTTCTTAAAAGCGCGTTTTAAAAAAAGTTTCGTTTCAACATTACTTATTCTTGGGTTAGATCGCGCATCCATAATGAAGGCCGAAAGCGGGGAGGAGGCTTTTCCACGGTTCCGGCTAATCGCCCGACAAAGCTGCTTACAGCCGTCGCAATCATCGGCGTGAACGTCACCAAGTCGCGAACGCCGCCGTGGGGTTTGAGTCTCCAACTCTACACGGCCGCCGTGGCGTTGACAAGTCGGCACCGAATCGGCGCAAGTTTGGCGCACGCGGCAAAACCGTTGCTCGCCGGCCGCGCCGGGCGGTGGCGTGTTTAGCGACGTGTTGATATTTCTATAGAATCACGCGCTCTCCAACCTGTCAAGTCTTTCACGTCCTTCCCCCGCACCTCCGATTAGCGCGTTTGGTTACGTCCGCTGAGAAAAAACTCCAACACGAGTACGGTAAAACCTTGGATTGCGAGCGAATAATTCGTTCCGGACACGTGTTTGTACTCCAAAGCACTCGTGCATCAAAGCACTCGTATATCACTTGTGATCACGTGACGCTTGGTAGACAAAACGTATACACGTACTACTCGTAATGCAAAAACTCGCTCATTTATCAAATTAATATTTATTTAAAATTTTTGCTCGTCTTGCAAAACACTCGCAGACAAAGTTACTCGCAATCCAAGCTTTCACTGTACGCACATAGATACGATTCAAACAAAACCCTCTTCATTATGCACGTGCTGTGCAAGCGGATTGCTGCGAGGCCCCGACAGCCGGACCACTGCCGGGGAGCATCGCGACATCTGGGGGCCATACCTCCCCCCCACACCGGTTGACGCAGGAGCACTCGCCTGTGCCGCGAACAAGACTCGCGGTTTGGTGCATCGCCACCCGGCGCTCAGCGATCGGTGTGGCCGGAGCGGCGATCAGCGATCGGTGTGGGCAGGCCTCAGGGTTTGGTGCATCGCCGCCCGGCGCTCAGCGATCGGTGTGGCCGGAGCGACTCTCAGCGATCGGTGTGGCCAGGCCTCAGGGTTTGGTGCACCGCCGCCCGGCGCTCAGCGATCGGTGTGGCCAGGCCTCAGGGTTTGGTGCACCGCCGCCCGGCGCTCAGCGATCGGTGTGGCCAGGCCTCAGGGCTTGGTGCATCGCCGCCCGGCGCTCAGCGATCGGTGTGGCCAGGCCTCAGGGTTTGGTGCATCGCCGCCCGGCGCTCAGCGATCGGTGTGGCCAGGCCTCAGGGTTTGGTGCACCGCCGCCCGGCGCTCAGCGATCGGTGTGGCCAGGCCTCAGGGCTTGGTGCATCGCCGCCCGGCGCTCAGCGATCGGTGTGGCCGGAGCGACTCTCAGCGATCGGTGTGGCCAGGCCTCAGGGTTTGGTGCACCGCCGCCCGGCGCTCAGCGATCGGTGTGGCCAGGCCTCAGGGTTTGGTGCACCGCCGCCCGGCGCTCAGCGATCGGTGTGGCCAGGCCTCAGGGCTTGGTGCATCGCCGCCCGGCGCTCCGGGCTTGGTGTGGCCGTGACGGCTCTCACCGCTCGGTGCGGCCGGAGTGACTCTCAGCGCTTGGTGTGGCCGGCACGGGGCTTTGTCGCCGCCGCCACCACCTTCTTCTTCTTCGTCGCGAGCGCCCGCGCCGAGGGGCACACGGCACGGTTGAGGCACTCGGCGCAGTGCGGAGCCACGGGCCGGCACGTCTGCTGCCCGAAGCCGACCATCAGCCAGTTCACCTCGCTCCACAGCTCCCTGGGGTCACAGGGTCATGCGCGGATACAAACGACCGCCATGCAAACGCTCCCGTCGAGTGAACTTTGCGGGGAGTAATACGTACGTGCCGCGTGCTGAGCGTGGTGGTTTGACACGTACGTATGCGTGTACGAAAGGCAAACTTCTTTCGCACCGTACGTAGCCGACCGCGCTAATCGGAGGTGCGGGGGGGGGAGTTTCTCAATGTTTCGGGCGCAATACATATTCCCAGTCTTTTACTCCCAGCGTGACACACTACCATCACTATGAAATTTGACTCCAAGCCCGGCTTACTCTTAACACTTGGAAAAAATGTGCCACACGTTGTTTTGAGCGTGCAAGTTTAGCTTGCACAACTCCAATTTACCCCCCCTGCAGCATAACAAAGGATGTCTTTAATCGGCTTAACTTAGCTTTCTTATCTATTTCTGCCCCCTGCATCACAAAGCTTCAGTTTGAACTCCGGGAGTTTCTCAGTCTAGATGATGATTTAAAAGTGCGTAGCTTCAGTGGCTTCCTAATAACGGTGTAGTTTATAGTAGTGTAGTGTGTAGTAGTGTATAGTGTAGTGTATAGTAGTGTAGTGTATAGTGTAGTGTATAGTGTAGTGTATAGTAGTGTAGTGTATAGTGTAGTGTATAGTAGTGTAGTGTATAGTGTAGTGTATAGTGTAGTGTATAGTAGTGTAGTGTATAGTGTAGTGTATAGTAGTAGCCCTGCGCCGCATCACGCCATGCGAGAAGTCTCCCGAAAGGATCCCTCGTCTCGCGACGCCGGCGGTGTGGCCGGACGAATGTGATGACGACGACGATGACGACGACAACGACTGACTGATGATGACAACGAGGACGATGACGACGATGGCAATCACGACGACGACGACTGACTGATGACGACGATGATGACGATGATGACGATGATGACGATGATGACGATGACGACGATGACGACGATGGCAATCACGACGACGACGACCGACTGATGACGACGATGACGATGACAATCATGACGACGACGACTGACTGATGATGACGATGATGACGATGATGACGATGATGACGATGACGACGATGACGACGATGGCAATCACGACGACGACGACCGACTGATGACGACGATGACGATGACAATCATGACGACGACGACTGACTGATGATGACGATGATGACGATGATGACGATGACAATCATGACGACGACGACTGACTGATGATGACGATGATGACGATGACGACGATGATGACGATGACAATCATGACGACGACGACTGACTGATGATGACGATGATGACGATGATGACGATGACAATCATGACGACAACGACTGACTGATGATGACGATGATGACGATGACGACGATGATGACGATGATGACGATGGCAATCACGACGACGACGACCGACTGATGACGATGACGACGATGACAATCATGACGACGACGACTGACTGATGACGACGATGATGACGATGACGACGATGATGACGATGATGACGATGGCAATCACGACGACGACGACTGACTGATGACGACGATGATGACGATGACGACGATGATGACGATGACGACGATGGCAATCACGACGACGACGACCGACTGATGACGACGATGACGACGATGATGATGATGACAATCATGACGACGACGACTGACTGATGACGACGATGATGACGATGATGACGATGACGACGATGACGACGATGACAATCATGACGACGACGACTGACTGATGACGACGATGACGACGATGACGACGATGATGACGATGACGACGATGATGACGATGATGACGATGATGACGATGATGACGATGGCAATCACGACGACGACGACTGACTGATGACGACGATGATGACGATGATGACGATGACGACGATGATGACGATGGCAATCACGACGACGACGACTGACTGATGACGACGATGATGACGATGATGACGATGATGACGATGATGACGATGACGACGATGATGACGATGATGACGATGACGACGATGACGACGATGACAATCATGACGACGACGACTGACTGATGACGACGATGACGACGATGATGACGATGACGACGATGATGACGATGATGACGATGGCAATCACGACGACGACGACCGACTGATGACGATGACGACGATGACGACGATGACGACGATGGCAATCACGACGACGACGACCGACTGATGACGACGATGACGACGATGACGACGATGACAATCATGACGACGACGACTGACTGATGACGACGATGATGACGATGATGACGATGATGACAATCATGACGACGACGACTGACTGATGATGACGATGATGACGATGACGACGATGATGACGATGGCAATCATGACGACGACGACTGACTGATGATGACGATGATGACGATGATGACGATGATGACGATGACGACGATGATGACGATGGCAATCATGACGACGACGACTGACTGATGACGACGATGATGACGATGATGACGATGATGACGATGACGACGATGATGACGATGGCAATCATGACGACGACGACTGACTGATGATGACGATGATGACGATGATGACGATGATGACGATGACGACGATGATGACGATGGCAATCATGACGACGACGACTGACTGATGACGACGATGATGACGATGATGACGATGATGACGATGACGACGATGATGACGATGGCAATCATGACGACGACGACTGACTGATGATGACGATGATGACGATGATGACGATGATGACGATGACGACGATGATGACGATGGCAATCATGACGACGACGACTGACTGATGATGACGATGATGACGATGATGACGATGATGACGATGGCAATCATGACGACGACGACTGACTGATGATGACGATGATGACGATGATGACGATGATGACGATGATGACGATGACGATCATGACGACGACGACCGACTGATGATGACAATGACGACGACGACTGACCGATGACGACAACGACGACGATGATGTACCTGGGTAGCCAGTCCTCCAGGGCGACGCGCGTCTGCTCAGGAGTGCGCGTGGCCTTGCGCACCCAGCCCAAGCGGTTAGAAATCCGATGCACGTGCGTGTCCACTCCTGTCAACGCAAAAGGCAGAGGCGAAGCTCACCTGTGTAGCCCGCAACAGACTGTTGGGGCAAGAGCATGGTAAAGTAGTGGTTTCTTACACGCTTTCTATTAACTCACTCTGTTTGTTGTTGTTGTATACTCAAATCTTGTTTTTATTATTACACGCTTTTTTTATTAACTCACTCTGTTGTTTTTGTTGTCGTTGTTGTATTCTCAAATCTTGTAACTACATTTTAACCCACTTCCCAATGTGGTATCGACTGCAGACTTGGTATACTTATGTCATACTGATGACAATACTATATTCTATCAAAAAAAAAAAAAATGTAAACATTCTTTTTTATATGCTATGTTTCGGCTTGGGTCTAATTGTCCACGCTCAACTGACGTTGGCTGTAATTGGCCACAGTCCCTTACGTTACGGCAAGCTTCGGGTCACTTCCTGGAGTCGTGGAGTTCTGCCATTACTCGTACGGTACATTTCATTAAAGCGTGTTTTTTTTTAAGTTAAAAATATATTTTTAGAAGCGACCTGGCCACAAAAGATCGCTCGACAAAGTGGCCCCAACATTTGGACATTTATAGCACCAAAATAACGTCAATAATCTTAATGCATGTTTGTAAATGTGGAAGAAAAAAATCCACTCGACCACGGGGACAACATGCATGGTGAAACAACAGAAATTCTACCCCGATATGTGCGATGGAGCTGTATACGTTAGACTTAAGATTCATAATCCTGGGGTTTTTTGGGGGGGTGTGCTGGACTAGTAACGAATTGGCCACGTTCTGTTTACTAGTAGGGTACATTTCGTTAAAGCGTGTTTTTTTTTTAATATTACTTATTTTTTCCCCTTTGGGTTAAAGCGTGTAAATATAAACGTGTCGTTAAAGCCTTTCCACCCACCCGAAACACGGCCAATGGGTGTGGGTTTGTCGCGTGAACAAAACGTGCCAGTTAGTTGCTGCTTCTCAGCACCACCGGGTGCGTTGGTGAACAAACGCACAACGTTTACGAGATGAGTGCCGTGGCGTTTCGCTGCTGATTACAACCAGGCTTCACCAGGTGATCTGCCAGAATTGGCATTCATAATTGCGCCATCTAACCCCAAAAAAACTTTCCGTTATGAATATTGGTCGCGAAAGCGTGCTACGTGTTAAGTGCCTCTGACAAGGGTGGTGGCGAGACTTTAACTACCTCGCCTGGTACACGGGAGGTCGTGGGTTCGATCCCGACCCCGACACCTGCTGCATGTTTGGAGTTTGTGTCTCATGGATTTTTCTCCGGGTCTTCCAGTTTTTCCCTCCACACTTAGAATCAACATCGTGTTTAGATTGTTTGGCTTCTACAAATCTCCACACGATGATGAGCCACTTCGTTGAGTTGCTCTCATTTGCGTTGGGCAGGTGGCTTCTGAGAAAGTGATCACACAACTCAGTGCGCCTTAGCTGGTGAAATAAAAAATAGTTCAAAGTGTCACTGTGGGTGTTACAATCGCAGAAACGAACAGGGTGGGCTGCTGGATATCAACCGCACAACTCATGTCAGATGGTCACCACAGTGGAGAGATCATGCCAGGTGGGTGGGTGGGGGGGCAGCGAGGCCTCACCGATGCCGGACACCTCGTCCCAGGCGATGTCCATGACGAGGTGGGCCATCTTGGGGCCCACGCCGGGCAGCTTGACGAGCTCGGACACGGAGCGAGGGATGTCGCCGCCAAACTGCGCCAGCAGCAGCTCTGTCGTGCGCCGGATGTAGCCCACCTTGGTCTGCGGAGGGACGCACACGGAAGCCAACGACCTCCCCCCCCCCCCTCGCGTAGCCTCGACAGAACGTCGGCGGCAAGTGCCGTTAGAGTGTACATACAGTTCTAGATTTGAAGCTTTCGTGACTGCAAGGATTCGTATTCTTAGGTTTTTTCGGTATTTTTATTTTACTATTATTAATTTTAAAATTTTACCTACGGCAATGAGAGCTGTATCGGAGGCGGCAGAAGGCAGCAGTCAGTGGCTCTGGATGAAGAGGAAAGACCCCAGCTGGGCCCCAAAGTGAGAGGGCCAGGAGGTATGCAGTCAACAATGCTTGACTCAGGGAGGAGGACGCCCCTGCCATGCATAGTCCCATGGGATGTTGGCTATCAACAACAAGGCAACTCCTATGACTAATTGGGAATGGGACGCAAGCGTAGGATTGATCACCCTGTCGCTGGCCGCCTTTGGGGAGGGTGTATAGTATGAAAGGCCGAAACACCCTGGGAACCAAAGGTTCACTACTGACGATGCGCTCCCCAAATTTCACCAGGCTCACTGTTTATGAACTCTTGGAAGTGCTTGCACAAAGGATAGTAACATCTCATCCTGTGTTCTTTGGAATCAGCTGACCGTCTGGAACGCTCTCTCCTGCCGATATGAGGAAGCCACTGGAGCTGTACACTTTTACATCATCGTCTAGATCAGGGGCGGGGGACCTTGTTTCTGCCAAGGGCCATTTGGATATTTACAACATCATTCGCGGGCCATGCAAAATTATCAACTTAAAAATTAGCCTGTTATTTTTGCTCAAACATTTAATTAACTCGCCCCTAATGCGATGGCTGGAACTGCTTCTCTTAATTGGCGAGGCGTGTGATGTTAGCTGGTATTGATGATGTTGCTGCTACTCGCAACTGCTTTGCCAGGTTTGCTCCTAGATTTGTTGAATTTCGAGTCCCGCCTGCGGTTGCCTTGGCAGGGCCAGACCAAATGATTTCGCGGGGCCTCGTACGACCCGCGGGCCAGACGTTCCCCACCCTGGCCTAGAGAATGACAAACTCATCTCTTTAGAACTGCTCGTTGTTTCATCGTCGCACACAAGCACCGTCGCCGCACGTACAACAGCTGCGTTAATAGGAGAGACTTACAGCCTATTGAACAGCGGGAGCAACCGTTACGTCGAGGCGAAAGAGGTGCAAGCGGTGGCTGTGTTAGTGAAGGTAGCGTGTCTGTGTCAGAGGACCGGGCACAGCGCCACCTCGTGGGCAACACGAGCTGCGCCGTTGGCTGCTGCACGGTGAGAGGCCGACGTATAAAAGCCAGAGAACCACCGTAACGGTGGCCGTGCCGGTGAGATTTTAGAGTCGGAAATGACTGCTAACATCACAGCAAGTTATGACTTACCTGGTTAGTAAAATCCTTCCAATGATTGTATAATAACATCCTTCCTTCTTGCCCTTGGGTGACGCCCACCTCAAACCTATACCACCTCTGGTTGCAACAGCCCTGTCTTGTTCAGCAGTTCTGCTGCTGCTGCTGTCTTTCTGCCTGATGACGATTGCTTGTGTTGCGATCGAAACGTCGTGATTTTTGGTATTTTCTACCCACGTGATTTTACCGAAAGAACCAAAGAGTATGGATTCCTGCAGCCACGAAAACTTCTAATCGAGATTACTTGATTTTTAGCGCGGTTGTCTGCGTACGGTGCTATAGAAGTTCAACATACAATACATACAGTGGTGACCGAGCTCGGCTGACTGATGAGACCTGTCCGGATTTGGTCTGTGAGAAAGATTTACACATCGTAAACATCACCACCACCACGTCAGCAATTTCCATCATCATCATCATCAATCGCCACTCCTTGTGACTTGCGTCTACAGATGGCGAGTGACTTTCATCATCACGACCAACCAAACAAGATAAAGATGCCCCGTGTAGCCTGTAATAGACTGTAGGGGCAAGTGCTGTTCATGAGCAGCACCTGTGAAGGCCGGCACGGCACACGAGGGGGGTGTGGGTGGCCAGCACCACGCCCGGCCGCCTTCGTCTCCCCAGTAGCGTTGTTTGCATACCGCACCAGGTACTCATTTGAGGCTGAGTCCACATAGGGGAGGAGGCTCAGGACCGTAGTGGTGGCCGTGATCGGGAATCGCGAACCGCGACACGACCCTCTGTGCTAATCGTAGGTACGGGGGGGGCGGGGGGGCAGCAAACTAGACACAACAACAACAACAAGCAGTTTTTATTATTATATTATTTTATAATGTTTTATTTTTATTATTTTATTACTTCCCTTCTACGTGACTTTACCGAAAGAACCAAGAAGAACAACAAGCAGCTCTAAAGAAATTAGTTTATCAATCTCGATGATGATTTAAAATCGGCGTAGCTCCCAGAGGCCCTCTAAATAACTCGGGGCCATTCTAGATTTGAAGTTTTCGTGACTGCAAGGATTTCGGTAAAATCACGTAGAGGTTAAACTAGAAAACAAATAAGTTAAATCACGACGTTTCCATCTTCAAGACGGAGGCTTGTGTTGCCTCCGACACTTCGTGATTTAATTAATTTGTTTTCTTTTTTAACCTACGAAACTCGGGGCCAGTTCTAAAGAAATGGGCGGGTGGGCGAGTGAGATGGCGGTTGAATGAGGGGGTCGGTCGGTTCGTGAGATCGTCTGGGCGAGTTGGTAAATGACTGGGTGAGATGGGCGAGTGAGAAACTCGATGTCGCTTGGAGCTTGATGTTGCTTCGATGTTGCTTGTAGCCCTGGTGATACCGCAAGAGGCCAAGATGCATCTAATTTGCCAGAGTGCGTACGTGTGTCGTATGTACGTTGAACTTCTTTTGCAACGTACATAGCCAAACGTGCTAATTGGAGGTGCGGAGAAACGTCAACAAACTAAACACAAAATGCAGTTCTGAAGAAATGGGTGGGCGAGTGAGACGGCGACTGAATGAGTTACTGAGATTGTGGGCGAGTCAGTAAGTGAGATGGGCGAGATGCGAGTTCGACGTTGCCTGTAGCCTTGGCGACACCTCAGAGGTCGCAAACGGGTTTTGATTCCTTACCCCCGTACCCGTACCCGGCCGCACCAGGGTCGCAAACGGGTACCCGTACCTGTACCCGGCCGTACCCGTACGGGTATCGGGTAGGGTACGGGTATCGGGTACCCGATTGCGACCTCTGGGATGAAGCCATGTTGCAGGCGTGGGTGGGTTGATTCTAGGAACTTGAATTGTGAGAAGAGACAAGACGTTGGGAAATGAGTGACAAACGGTTACTCACCAGTGACTCACGGTCTACCCGTACCCAGCCGCACCAGGGTCGCAAACGGGTACCCGGCTACCCGTACCCGGCCGGGTACCCGGCTACCCGTACCCGGCCGGGTACGGGTAGCCGGGTATCGGGTAGGGTACGGGTATCGGGGGGTACCCGGTTGTGACATCTGCGACACCTCAAGGGGCCAGGATGCCAATGGGAGTGACCCCCTTTCAATCGAGCACAAATCGCCGTCACCGTTAATCGCGATTCACACGAAAGACGCCGGCTAGGCACGGGGCTCAGGTGGTGGGGGGCCGGGGGGGGGGGGGGGGCGGGGTGAGACACCTTCCAGAAGCCGACGGGGTAGATGAGGCGGCCGAGCATGGCGTCGTCGGTGCCGGCGACGTTCAGCGGCGTGAGGCCGTGGCCTCGGAGCCTCGCCATCGCCGCGGACGTCACCTGGTCCTTGGTCTGGCTCGACAGCATCAGCGACACCAACACCTGGTAGCGGCGCACCTGCTCACGCAAACGCAGAGATCCCCGCCGCACCACCACCCCGCCGCACCACCATAGCCTTCACGAGCTGTCCGGGGCAAGCGCTGCAACAGCGAGAGGCCTGTGAAGTTTCGATTTAAAGCTTCTTTCGTGACTGCAGGGATTCATCTTCTTGGTTCTTTCGGTAAAAGTCACGTAGAGTGGAAATAATAAAATAATAAAAATTAAACATAATAAAGTACAAGTCTCACGACGTTTTGGCCACAACGCAAAAGCAGCCGGCTTCAGTTGGAGAACAGGTCTGTCGAGAAGACAGCGTCTGAATTCAGACTACGGGTTCCCAATCCTCAGTTGGAGAACAGGTCTGTCGAGAAGACAGCGTCTGAATTCAGACTACGGGTTCCCAATCCTCAGGTGGAGAACAGGTCTGTCGAGAAGACAGCGTCTGAATTCAGACTACGGGTTCCCAATCCTCAGTTGGAGAACAGGTCTGTCGAGAAGACAGCGTCTGAATTCAGACTACGGGTTCCCAATCCTCAGTTGGAGAACAGGTCTGTCGAGAAGACAGCGTCTGAATTCAGACTACGGGTTCCCAATCCTCAGGTGGAGAACAGGTCTGTCGAGAAGACAGCATCTGAATTCAGACTACGGGTTCCCAATCCTCAGGTGGAGAACAGGTCTGTCGAGAAGACAGCGTCTGAATTCAGACTACGGGTTCCCAATCCTCAGTTGGAGAACAGGTCTGTCGAGAAGACAGCGTCTGAATTCAGACTACGGGTTCCCAATCCTCAGTTGGAGAACAGGTCTGTCGAGAAGACAGCGTCTGAATTCAGACTACGGGTTCCCAATCCTCAGTTGGAGAACAGGTCTGTCGAGAAGACAGAGTCTGAATTCAGACTACGGGTTCCCAATCCTCAGTTGGAGAACAGGTCTGTCGAGAAGACAGCGTCTGAATTCAGACTACGGGTTCCCAATCCTCAGTTGGAGAACAGGTCTGTCGAGAAGACAGCGTCTGAATTCAGACTACGGGTTCCCAATCCTCAGGTGGAGAACAGGTCTGTCGAGAAGACAGCGTCTGAATGAGACTCTGTCTTCTCAGACAGAGTTCTCGACAGACCTGGTCTCCACCTGAGGACGGCTGCTTGCGTTGTGGCCGAAACGTCGTGAGAATTATTTTATTATGTTTTATTTTTATTTTATTATTTCCCTTCTACGTGACTTTACCGAAAGAACTAAGAAGATGAAGGCCTGTGAAGGCCGCGGCCGTGTGTTGATGATTTCCTCGCTCCGGCTTTCGCCACGCAACCACTTAACCCGGGGCACCTTCAATTCTTTGTTTTCCTTCTCCCTCTACGTTTGCGGCGCTGGTGTGTGTTTTGTATCGTTTGCTGTTGTTACTCGCTGGCCCCGGAGCCCCGACTGAACATCTGCGAGAAAGAGCTTTATAACTCATCGGATTCCTTCCAGAGATTCGGATTCCAAATGATCGCTCAACGAAAGTGGCTCATCATCATCGCGTGGAAATGTAGAGCAGCCGAAACGCGCAGTGACGTTGATTCTAAACGTGGAGGGCAAAACCCGGAGGACCCGGAGAAAAATCCACGTGACCACGGGGAGAGAGAGACGCAAACTCAAAATACAGTAGACTCTCGATTATCTGTGTGCGGTTTATCCGATTTGCAAATTAACCGCGAGATTTTGACGTACATTAATGGCTCGTGGATTTTCCCTTAAGCCCACATTAATCATCTAAAAAAACTTAGAAGTTGTTTCTCAAAGTCACGTGCTTAAATCGAAGAAATGTTGCTCCGGTTAATCCGAAACCCACGTGAGATCGCCTCTACAGTACAGTAGTTGCCATGTCTTTACAACAGTGGGCGGAGTTTGATTGATGTTGATTTGCGTGGTTCTGCTGCTGTCACCCACTTAGCGGGCCAAGTCTTCCACGTGGGAGCCAGGAAAGTGTCATCACTGAGCACGCCAGAGATCGATCCATCGACCATTAGTATTGGTTCACTAACAAACAACATTTCCTTAACTTAAACATAATTTATACCTACGTGGTTGTTTGGCATAGACATGCGCGGAAAATGATTATATTTTCGGATGATCCACGATTTAGAAATATCTGCCACCGTCCTCCCCATCAATAGCGTGGATGCCCGCAAGTCGACTACATACAGCACACATCATCACGGTTGCGATCGAACCCACGACCTCCTGCACACCAGGCGAGGCAGTTAACATCTCCTCGCCACCGTGATGATGATGAGAGAGACACGCAAACTCCAAATATACAGCAGCAGGCATCAGGGTCGGGATCGAACCCACGACCTCCTGTATACCAGGCGAGGTCGTTAACATCTCCTAGCCACCGTGATGATGATGAGAGAGAGAGAAACACGCAAACTCCAAATATACAGCAGCAGGCATCAGGGTCGGGATCGAACCCACGACCTCCAGCACACCAGGCGAGGCAGTTAACATCTCCTAGCCACCGTGATGATGATGAGAGAGAGAGACACGCAAACTCCAAATATACAGCAGGCGTCAGGGTCGGGATCGAACCCACGACCCCCTGTACACCAGGCGAGGTAGTTAACATCTCCTAGCCACCGTGATGATGATGAGAGAGACACGCAAACTCCAAATATACAGCAGCAGGCGTCAGGGTCGGGATCGAACCCACGACCTCCAGCACACCAGGCGAGGTAGTTAACATCTCCTCGCCACCGTGCAATGCTTAGGCTTCTAACCGGCGCGGTGCCACCGCCCGGCGCACGTGTTGCCGTACCGCGGGCGCGGCGTCTTCGTCGTGGCACTTCTCGGCGCCCATGTGGTCGACGGGGGCGTCGCGATGCTGCCGCATCCGCCTCACGTGGTCCAGCTGAGTCCTCCAGTGGGGCGGCTCCCACGGGCCTCCCGCCCTCTGCCTCCTCTTCCCCTCCTTCTCCTCCTGCTCTTCCTTCCTCTCTTCCTTGACCTCCTTCACCTCTTCCTTCACCTTCACCTCCTCCTCCTCCTCCTCCTTGAGCTGCTCCTTGCGAGCCGTCGCGCCAACTCGGGTCTCGCCGACGCGTTCTTGTGACGCGGCGGCACGATGCCGTTTCATTTGGCGACACGAAAAAAAGTTTGTCACCGCGCGACGGCAATTTTCATGGCAAGATACGGTGCTCGTGTGCCGTGAGAAACAAAAAATTACAGGGCGTCAATTTTCACAACGTACACGGCATCGAATTTGGCGATAAGATACGGCACCGTTTTTCGCGGTGCGATCTCAAATTTTCATGCTACGGTGCTGATGTACCGTGGAAAAAATGTACAGGGTGCCAATCTTCACAACACGACACGGCATCGAATTTGGCGATAAGATACGGCACCGTTTTTCGCGGTGCGATCTCAAATTTTCATGCTACGGTGCTGATGTACCGTGGAAAAAATGTACAGGGTGCCAATCTTCACAACACGACACGGCATCGAATTTGGCGATAAGATACGGCACCGTTTTTCGCGGTGCGATCGAAATTTTCATGCTACGATGCTGATGTACCGTGGAAAAAATTACAGGGTGTCACTCTTCAATTTTCGCGGTGCGATCTCAAATTTTCATGCTACGGTGCTGATGTACCGTGGAAAAAATGTACAGGGTGCCAATCTTCACAACACGACACGGCATCGAATTTGGCGATAAGATACGGCACCGTTTTTCGCGGTGCGATCGAAATTTTCATGCTACGATGCTGATGTACCGTGGAAAAAATTACAGGGTGTCAATCTTCACAACACGATACGGCATCGTGTTTGGCGATAGGATACGGTGATGTTTTTCACGATGCGATTTTCATTTTCAATGCACGATGGAAATCTTCAGGATAAATCGTGACATGAATATTCCCGCGACGCTGTAATCTTTCACGTCGTAGATTTCCACGACAAGGTAGTAATTTTCACGATGCGACGATTTTCGCGATGTCAGTTTCGCCCTTAACTTTGTACGTGCACATCAATGTGATGGGTGGCGCTTTGGGTGGCAGATTTGTGCCAGGAAAGGCGCCACAAGTGAATTTCGATTTAAAGCTTTCGTGACTGCAGGGATTCATCTTCTTGGTTCTTTCGGTAAAGTCACCACGTAGAATGGAAATAATAAAATAATAAAAATAAAACATAATAAAATGCAATTCTCACGACGTTTCGGCCACAACGCAAGCAGCCGTCCTCAGGTGAAAAACAGGTCTGTCGGAAAGACAGCGTCCGAATGAACACGACCAAGCTTGGCAGCGTATATTTAAGCTGGGTAAAAAAGGTGTCCTCCCCTAACCCAGCTTAAATATACGCTGCCAAGCTTGGTGGTGTTCATTCAGACGCTGTCTTTCCGACAGACCTGTTCTTCACCTGAGGACGGCTGCTTGCGTTGTGGCCGAAACGTCGTGAGAATTGTATTTTATTATGTTTCATTTTTATTATTTTATTATTTCCATTCTACGTGGTGACTTTACCGAAAGAACCAAGAAGGCGCCACGAGTGTTTAACGGAAAAAAAGCTAAAAGCTAAAATAAAGTAACTTCATCGGTACCGAGGCTCCCACAAGGGGCACGTGGGAGGGAGTGAGTGGCACAGCTTGGCGCCAGCTACCGTAGGGTGCGGTGGTCGTGTCTCTACGGTTCCTTGTGGCCTTTAAAATACCAAATCGAATGCCGAGCCCGCTCGCGCGAACTGGGACCCACGCTGCAACGTGCAGACATCTCTGAACGGCAAAGAATTCAAGAAAAATTGAAACATTTCGCTCGACTCAAGCCGCGGAAGCTCACCGTCGATGTGGCCGTGGTCCCTCTCGTCATACTCCACTTTGACGGGCGGGAAACGTCCGGGGCGGCCGCCACGTTCACGTCGGGGGCCGCCGCCGCCGTCTGGCGAGGCTCGCTCCGGCGCCGAGACCGCCCAGGCCGACCGGCCGCTGCGGGTCAGCATCCCCACAGGGCCACCAGCGGTGAAGTACGGGGACGTGGTGGACATGGGTGCGGCGGCGGTGGACGCCGAGTCGGCCGCGGAGGCTGTGCGAGCCCGGTGGCTGCGGTGGAGTTGGGCGGTATCGGCGGAGACGAGACGACTCCTCACGAGACGCTGTGGTCACCGCACGGCGAGCGAGTGTTTGATAAGGGGGCATTAGAAAGCGAGTAGCAGCACCTATGAAGGGCGCGCGAGGGGGTGGGTGGCCAGCATCACACTCGTCCGCCTTTGTCTGCCCAGCGCAGCAGGTAAAAACGATTAATTAAATTTCGATTTAAAGCTTTCATGACTGCAGGGATTCATCTTCTTGGTTCTTTCGGTAAAGTCACGTAGAAGGGAAATAATAAAATAATAAAAATAAAACATAATAAAATAATTCTCACGACGTTTCGGCCACAACGCAAGCAGCCGTCCGCTTGCGTTGTGGCTGAAACGTCGTGAGACTTGTATTTTATTATGTTTTATTTTTATAATTTTATTACTTCCCTTCTACGTGACTTTACCGAAAGAACCAAGAAGAACAATCAATTACTTTTTATTTTACCAGGTAAGGCCCACTGAGCTATGTAGCTCGTTTTCAGAAGCGACCTGGCCACAAATGATAGCGGCTCAACAAAGTTGATTATCACGCAGAAATGTAGAGCAGCCAAATACTCTGAAAGCATTATTCTAAATGTGGAGAGGAAAACCGGAGGATCCGGAGAAAAATCCACGCGATCACGGGGAGACACGCAAACTCCAAATATACAGCAGCAGGCGTCAGGGTCAGGATCGAACCCACGACCTCCTGTACACCAGGCGAGGTAGTTAACATCTCCTAGCCACCGTGATGATGAGAGAGAGAGAGACGTGCAAACTCCAAATTTACAGCAGCAGGTGTCAGAGAGTCCCATATAAGTGTTCACATTTGAAGCATCCTGTATAGCTCAGTGGGCCTTACTTGTCAAAATAAAAATAGTTTAAAGTTTAAAGTCATTCAGACGCTGTCTCCCCGACAGACCTGGTCTTCACCTGAGGACGGCTGCTTGCGTTGTGGCCGAAACGTCGTGAGAATTGTATTTTATTATGTTTTATTTTTCTTATTTTATTATTTCCCTTCTACGTGACTTTACCGAAAGAACCAAGAAGATGAATCCCTGCAGTCACGAAAGAAGCTTTAAATCGAAAAAGATGAACTTTACATTATGAGACCTCCTTTGTCAGTAGCAAGATATAGTCATAGGTTTTTACACTTTTATCTGGCACCAAAACTGACACATTTATACAATGCATCATGTTTGCAATAACCACAACACAAGCAGTCAAAATACAAACAAAAATAAACAACTCTGATGATAATGATATGCACTGTCCTTGAAGTTGATTGGTCCACACCCGAGACAGCTTTCTTAGAGCCTAGTCTCCATTGGTGTTGGACCAGATGACGCCAAAAGGCGCACAACTCAAAGACAATGCACCATCAGAGTATGAGAGCTCGGGGTAAGCATTTACACCATTGGAACCTCATTTGCCAGTAGCAAAATATGATAATTGTTTTTTTACCCTTTTATCTGGCAACAAAATTGACACCTTCTTTACAAGGAGTCATGTTTGCATTGACCACAATACCTGCAGTCGGAATGCAAACAAAACACACAACTCTGATGATGATATGCACCATCCTTGAAATTAATTGGTCCACACCCGAGACAGCTTTTCTTAGAGCCTAGTCTCACGTGGTGTTGGACCAGATGACGCCAAAAGGCATTCCAAGATAAACTTGGAACTCTGAAACCAGTGCAACCGCTGCCGTGAGTGTGACACTCAACTCACATTATTCTTTGGTTCTTTCGGTAAAGTCACGTATAAAGATAAAAATATAAATTAAATTAAATACTAGCATACGACGTTTCGATTGCAACACAAGCAATCATCATCAGGTATAAATGAAATAGAAACACAAATCTAGTACAGTGATACCTCGGTTCACGAACGCTTCTGTTCACAAACAACTCGGTTCACGAACAGAAAAGTTCATAAAAATATGCTCCGGTTCATGAACTCCGCTTCTGTTCACGAACAACTCGGTTCACGAACAACTCGGTTCACGAACGCTTCTGTTCACGAACAACTCGGTTCACGAACAGAAAAGTTCATAAAAATATGCTCCGGTTCACGAACTCCGCTTCTGTTCACGAACAACTCGGTTCACGAACAACTCGGTTCACGAATGCTTCTGTTCACGAACAACTCGGTTCACGAACAGAAAAGTTCATAAAAATATGCTCCGGTTCACGAACTCCGCTTCTGTTCACGAACAACTCGGTTCACGAACAGAAAAGTTCATAAAAATATGCTCCGGTTCGCGAACTCCGCTTCTGTTCACGAACAACTCGGTTCACGAACAACTCGGTTCACGAATGCTTCTGTTCACGAACAACTCGGTTCACGAACAGAAAAGTTCATAAAAATATGCTCCGGTTCGCGAACTCCGCTTCTGTTCACGAACAACTCGGTTCACGAACAACTCGGTTCACGAATGCTTCTGTTCACGAACAACTCGGTTCACGAACAGAAAAGTTCATAAAAATATGCTCCGGTTCGCGAACTCCGCTTCTGTTCACGAACAACTCGGTTCACGAACAACTCGGTTCACGAATGCTTCTGTTCACGAACAACTCGGTTCACGAACAGAAAAGTTCATAAAAATATGCTCCGGTTCGCGAACTCCGCTTCTGTTCACGAACAACTCGGTTCACGAACAGAAAAGTTCATAACAACACGCTCCGGTTCACGAACTCCGCTTCTGTTCACGAACAGGAGCCGCGGCCATTTTAATGCTATTTCCAGGCTGTCACGTGGTCGTGACTTCCTGTAGGAAGATCGTGGAGAGAAGAAGAGACACAGAAAGAGAAGTACTGTGAGTACTGTGAAGACACTTTCAGTGACTTTTTGCTTTTTGGTGTGCTTTTTAGCACATACAGTACTGTACTACTGTACTGTACAATACTGTACTTACTGTATTGTACAGTTCACCCGTTTGAATGCTTACTGAAGTCATCTCAAGCAAGGTTAGTGTTCTCTCTTTATACATTACTATACTGTACAGTACTAATGTGTATTGTAATGTGTTTCATATTTTTGTGCTTCAAAAACCCCCAAAAAAAGTCAGAACGGATTAACCGGATTTACATTGAACCCTGTGGGGAAATGTGCCTCGGCTCACGACCAATTCGGTTCGCGACCAGAGTCAGTTCACGAATTAAGTTCGTGAACCGAGGTATCACTGTATACTTAGAAATGTAATGTAATACAACAGAGAGTCAGATAACATCACAGTCAACTCACACGCAGCATCGGCAGCGCTGCTCCAGGCCGCTCAGTCCACGTCACGAGCTCCGCCTCGTGCTTGCTCATCAGCAGCACGACGTGGCTACGAGGAGGCTCAACCTGCCGGGAGATCGACATGCCAAGGGGCAAGGTCAAGGGTTAAAGGGTAAAGGTAGCTCAGAAGAATTGCCCTGTAGGGTAAACGTAGCGCGAATAATTACCCGGTAAATACGGTGCCTAGTTTACCGCTAGAAGCTCCGTGGCGCAGTCCGTGGCCTCAATTTTAAATTGCGATCATTGATGTCGGACCAGATGGAGACGGTCCACGTTCTTGAGGTAGAGGCACTAGAGGACGAGGTCAAGGATGCCAGCAACGGCATCTTTGGGGTTGCTGCGAACAGCAATCGAAAGAGGCAGCGGGTAATTGTGTATGGGGTAAGAGTAAAAGGTAGGGTAAAAGGTAGGCTCGTTGCTTTTTACCTTACCTGCTAAGGGTAAAAGGTAGGGTAGAGCGATTGTATTGTGGTAAGGTATAAGGTAGGCTAAAGGTAGTCTTCTTCTTGGTTCTTTCGGTAAAGTCACGTAGAAGGGAAGTAATAAAATAATAAAAATAAAACATAATAAAATAAAATAATTCTCACGACGTTTCGGCTACAATGCAAACTACTATACAGTTCACCTGAAGACGGCTGCTTGCGTTGTAGCCGAAACGTCGTGAGAATTATTTTATTTTATTGTGTTTTATTTTTATTCTTTTATTACTTCCCTTCTACGTGACTTTACCGAAAGAACCAAGAAGATAAATCCCTGCAGTCACGAAAGCTTTAAATCAAAATTAAAGGTAGTCTTGTTTTTTTTACCGTTTAATTTTTACCTTACCTTGCCGAGGGCTACCTGGCAGACCATGGGTAAACGATTCCTCAAGCTCAGCTTTTCGGTTTACTTCAAAGTACCCTGTGAGTTAAGAAGCTCCGACCGCAGTCGGGTTTCATCACGGCAAGGGAGGGAATTTCACAGCCCATCCGTGTGCGGTCCACCAACCCTCGATGACGCGTCATCTTCTTGGTTCTTTCGGTAAAGTCACGTAGTAGGGAAGTAATAAAAAAAAATGTTTATTTTTATTATTTTTTTACTTCCCTACTACGTGACGTTACCGAAAGAACCAAGAAGATGAATCCCTGCAGTCACGAAAGCTTTAAATCGAAAGTTGATACGTCTCTACGTTGGGGGACGACTGCTGTGTGTTTCCTTGCTGTGTGGTCTGAAACCGTTTTTGTTTTGGGGGCATTGCCCAACGGGATTTATATAATGAACGCATTACAGCAAAACCTTGGATTGCGAGCGAATAATTCGTTCCGGAAACGTGTATCAAAGCACTCGTACATAAGTTGTGATCACGTGACGCTCGGCAGACAAGGCGTATAACTGCACGTATTGCTCGTATTGCAAGATGTCGCTCGTTTATCAAGTTAATATTTTCTTGGTTCTTTCGGTAAAGTCACGTAGAAGGGAACCAGGTCTGTCTTCCCGACAGACCTGGTTTCACCTGAGGACGGCTGCTTGCGTTGTGGCCGAAACGTCGTGAGAATTATTTTGTAATGTTTTATTTTAATTATTTTATTATTTCCCTTCTACGTGATGACTTTACCGAAAGAACCAAGAAGATGAATCCCTGCAGTCACGAAAGAAGCTTTAAATCGAAAGTTGATATTTATTAAAAAAGTTTGCTCGTCTTACAAAACGCTCGCAGACCAAGTTACTCGCAATCCAAGGTTTTCCTGTATTTGTATTTAGTGACCCCGCTCACGATGTGTCTCTTATGTTGCACTCCGCTCTTTGTGCGTGCGCGTCGGTTGCTGTTGTAGCTTGCCCGAGAGCTTAATAGCTCATCGGATTCCTCCTGCAGTCCGAATCAAGATTCTGATTCGAGGCCACGTGTACAGCCACGTGCCACCACCACAGCCCGGCTATTATAAACTAGAGTTGAAGCTTTCGTGACTGCGAGGATTCATATTCTTGGGTTTTTTCGGTAAAGTCACGTAGGTAAAAAATTTTAAATTTAAATTTACTTGATACAGCTGTGACAGTTTCACCTGAAGACGGAAGCTTGTGTTGCCTCCGAAACGTCGTGATTTTATTGTTTTTATTTTTTATTCATTTCATTTTTTACCTACGTGACTTTACCGATAGAACTAAGAGTACAGCAATCGTGCTGTGACGGTTCCACCTGAAGACGGAAGCTTGTGTTGCCTCCGAAACGTCGTGATTTTTATTTTATTTTTATTAAATGTTTTACCTACGTAACTTTACCGAAAAAACCCAAGAATATTATACACTATTTTATTTTATTTTACCAAGTTAACGCCCACCGAGTTATGGAGTGGCTCTCTTTCAGAAGCGACCACCTGGACATCACAGATGATTTCGATTTAAAGCTTTCGTGACTGCAGGGATTCATCTTCTTGGTTCTTTCTGTAAAGTCAAGTAGAAGGGAAGTAATACAATAATAAAAATAAAACATAATAAAATAATTAAATTTCGATTTAAAGCTTTCGTGACTGCAGGGATTCATCTTCTTGGTTCTTTCGGTAAAACTCACGTAGAAGAAAAACAATAAAATAATAAAATATAATAAAACGTAATAAAATAATATAATTTAATTTTATTATGTTTCATTTTTATGATTTTATTATTTTCCTTCTACGTGACTTTACCGAAATAACCAAGAAGATTACAGATGATAGCTCAACAAAGTGGCATCATCATCATCAGCATCGTCGCGTGGAAATGTATCACAGCCAAACGCTCTAAACGCGTGATGTGGAGTCTAAATGTGGAGGACACGGAGACAAATCCACGCGTCCATGGGGAGAGACACGAAGAGTCCAAATATACAGCAGCAGTTGTCAGGGTTGGGATGGAACCACGATCTCCTGTGTACCAGGCGAGGTAGTTAACATCTCCTAGCCACCGTGATGATGATGAGAGAGAGACACGCAAACTCCAAATATACAGCAGCAGGTGTCATGGGTTGGGATGGAACCACGATCTCCTGTGTACCAGGCGAGGTAGTTAACATCTCCCAGCCACCGTGATGATGATGATGAGAGAGACACGCAAACTCCAAATATACAGCAGGCGTTAGGGTCGGGATGGAACCCACGACCTCCTGCACACCAGGCGAGGTAGTTAACATCTCATAACCAATGTGATGATGATGGTGATGGAACCCACGACCTCCTGTGTACCAGACGAGGTAGTTAACATCTCATAGCCACCGTGATGATGATGAGAGAAGCAAACTCCAAATATACATCAGTCAGGGTCGAGATGGAACCCACGACCTCCTGTGCACCAGGCAAGGATAGTTCAACATCTCATAGCCACCGCAGCGCCCACCTATTACCGCTGCGTGGCTCAACTTGTCACGAAGAAAGACGCGAATTCAATCCACGCACAAAGAAAAGAGTTCCGGGCGAGTTCCCAGCGCGCGCGACCGCCTCACCGCCCGCCGCGCTCCATCCGCTGCGCGCGTGCAACCCCAAGGGGGGGGTTGTTTACACGGGAAGACCGCTCCGCGCGGTGACGTCACCCGCCTGACCTTTGAACCCCCGGGACTTTTTTATATAAAGTTATACAGAATTTTTTTTTTTAAACGTGAACGGTTATTAAATCCTTACCGTTTTAGTTCGTTGTTTCACAAGTAATGTAAATTATCGTGAGGTGAATATTTAGTGTTTCCTTTGACGTCGTCGGTGAAGAGCCAATCACGAGCCCGCCCGGGCGTCACGTGGGTCACGGCTGAAAAAGGCGGGAAACTGAAACGTGACGTCGTGAATTTGTCGGTAAAGTCACGTGGGTAGACAAATAAAAATAATAATTAAATAAAAATGAAAATAAATAAATTAAAGAACGACGTTTCGGGCGCAAAACAAGCGTCCGTCATCAGGTGGGAAATGGGCCGTCCATAAATGACGTCACGCGATTTTGGACGATTTTTGACCCCCCCCCCCGCCCCCATTCGTCACATGACGTCACAAAAAGTCAGACCCCCCCCCTTCAAATATGACGTCACAAAGCTCTGCCCCCCCCTTCAAATATGACGTCACAAAGCTCTGCCCCCCCCTTCAAATATGACGTCACAAAGCTCTGCCCCCCCTCCCTCCCCAAAAAAACTAAACATGCTTCAAATCGCTGTAAACTATCGTCATTGTAGTGCGTATTCAATGTGGCGCTGCACTCTGATGTTGTAGGAGAAAACATTTATTAAAAAGTCTATTTAATTAAGTAGAACGTGTTGCCTATATTTATTTAAAGTTGCGCGTTTAGATGTGACGTCACATTTCTCCCCCCCCCCCCTCGTCACACATCGTCACAAATGTCTGACCCCCCCCCCCCCAGGTGCGTGACGTCATTTATGGACGGCCCCAAAGTTTTCCCACCTGATGCCGATTGCTTGTGGTGTTGCGCCCGAAACGTCGTGATCTATTATTTTGCTACCCACGTGACTTTACCGAAAGAACCAACGAGTATGGGATTCCTGCAGTCACGAAAGCTTCAAATCTAGATCGAACCACAGTAATAGGTTTTTACCCTTTCAACTGGTACAAAACTGACACCTTTATACAAGGCATCATGTTTGCAATAATCGCAACACAAGCAGTCAAAATGCAAACAAAAAGAATCAACTCTGATAATGATATGCACTGTCCTTGAAGTTGATTGGTCCACACCCGAGACAGCTTTCCTTAGAGCCTAGTCTCCATTGGTGTTGGACCAGATGACGCCAGAAGGCGCACAACTCACAGACAGCGCACTATCAGAGTATTGAGTGCTCGGGGTAAGCATTTACACTGAGACCTCCTTTACCAGTGGCAAAATATAGTAATAATAAAATAATAAAAATACAACAATAAAATTCTCACGACGTTTCGATTGCAACACAAGCAAGCATCATCAGGTGTGAAAACCACAGCCACTTATTTCAAATTCTCACTTACACTATACATTCCACGACTACACACTACACTACTAAATGCTACACTACTATACACTACACCGTTATTAGGAAGCCACTGGAGCTATACACTTTAAATGATCTACATTGACAAACTCCTTTCTTCAGAGACGTTTTGTGTCTTTAGTTTGCTGTTCTTCCCCTCCGCCCCGCACCAACGATTAGCGCGGTCCGCTACATTCTAAAGGAGTGAGCTTTTCTCAATCTCTAGACCAGGGGTCGGAAACCTTTTTGACTGGGAGAGCCATAAAAGCCAAATATATTGCATTGAGAGCCATATAGTATTTTTAACGTATAATAAATTAAATATGTCTTACTTTTAATGCGACTTCTGGTGCTGCGTGGTTTTGCTGATGGCCTTGTAGTAGTCTGGTTCGTACGTGGTGAGGTTGAGCTTCGTGCAGGCGTGACCCGTGAAATTTATTTAAGTATTTTTAAAATCAGTTCCAAACTGATTTTTTTTTTCAACTCAAAATTGTCTGGGAGCCATATGCCGTCATATATGGCTCGCGAGCCATAGGTTCCCGACCGCTGATTTACACTATGAGACATCTCCTTTATTTGCGCGGTGCGGTGTTGAACTTCTTTTACACCGTACGCAGGTAACCGCTCTAATCGGAGGTGCGGCCGTGGGGGGTAAAAAATAAAACACGCGAACTAAACAGAAAAATAAGTTCTAAAGAAATTAAGTTTTCGAATCGAGAAGTTCACAATTTCCGTGGCTTCCTCATGTCACGTGCTGATCAGAATGGGACCTTTGGGGCCGTCCATAAATGACGTCACGCACCTAGGGGGGGGGGGGTCAGACATTAGTGAAGATGTGTGACGAGGGGGGAGGCGTTTGAGAAATGTGACGTCACATCAAAATGTGCAACTTTAAATAAATAAAGACAACGCGTTCTACTTAATTAAATATACTTTTTACTAAATGTTTTCTCCTACAACATCAGAGTGCAGCGCCACATTAAATACGCACTACAATGACAATAGTTTAAAGCGATTTGAAGCATTTTTATTTTTTTGGGGGGGGGCAGAGCTTTATGACGTCATATTTGAGAGGGGGGGGCTGACTTTTTGTGACGTCGTGTGACGCAGGGGGGGAGGGGGGGGTCAAAAATCGTCCAAAATCGTGTGACGTCATTTATGGACGGCCCCTTTGCACACTGCCCATGATGTAGGTTTCCCTTTAAGGCAACACACACACACACAGTGGGTGCTGACAAAACGTGTCCCAAGTTTGTATTTGTGATGACGCACTGCTGCCAGCGTTGCAGCAGCAACATCCGTGACAAAAAGAGCTCATCGGATTCCTCCTGTATGAATATTCTGACGATTCTGATCACTGCAACGCAGTGGCGGCTCCTGCAAAATCTCTCAGGGGGGGGGGGGCAAATGTCTGGATGATTGAAAAGGATAAGGTCCACCCATGCAATGGATAAATTAACAGCTTAAGCATGTAAAGGCAACTTCACTTCTTTAATATTAATGAAAAATAAAGTGACTCTTACAATACATCTTGTTTGTTTCTATACTCACTATTAAAACAAACCACTCAAGCTTATTTTATTAAAGATTCCACTAGGTGGCCACAAATTATATTGTTGGATGAAACGTGCTTACGTATGATGACGTAAGCACGTATGATGACGTAAGCACGTTAGTGCGAGCCCTCCCGGAAGCCATAGAGAATGCATTGGAGCGCCCCCCGGTCGAAAAAAAACATCTTTGAATGTCATGGCTTGGCTTCGCGAACGAAGATCTAGGAAGGACATCCACGTCTTCTGCAGGCACGCTGGTGGCTGAAGAGGCCTATGCGGGACAGGCAGGTCCTGCCACAACAGCTGCAAGTGAAGGTCTCATCTGGGATGGGTGCTGAGGGATCACGGTTCTTCCTCCTTCTCCTTTTGTCCTCCATACGGGCCCTGCGGGTATCTTCGAAGAAGGAGGTGGCCTGGTGGACTGTGTGCCGCCAGGAGTTGCGATCAGCTGCTTGTGTTGCCCACTGACGGTGATCGATGCAGCAAGCAGTGAGGGACTTCTTCAGGGAGTCTATGGGAACACTCTGGGCGATTCTCAGCCAGAGTGAAATCGCCCAAAAAGAGGCGGTACTCCACAGAACGTGACATGACGCTGATTGGACTATATCCAGAGGCACAGTGACGGCTAGCGTGACTCTGTGGTTCAATGACATTGGTGGTGAGTCGCCCAATCGCCCTAATGAAGAAACCGCCCCTGCTGCAACGTAATGTAATTGTGATTGGATGTACCACCCTCACACATTCTTGGCCAAGTTCAATTCCAGGCCTGCAAGTCCATTCCGTGGTTTAAACAAGTGTAGGGGTTATTACGGGAGAAACGGCGGACAACAAACACAGGGCTGTCGGCACTCACATACACGGGGGGTCACACCGACGTCCGCATCAGTTATTGCCCACGCCCCCAGCCCTCGGAGGCGATCCCTATAAAAGGTGGAACCCAAAGAGCTCGGGGGAGTTCGACGCGAAGCTGACCAGTGAAGATCCAAGACTCGGAGATTAGGCCCTGGGACTCCCCGGTCTCGCCGTCCTTATAAGGGCCGAGCCGGGTAAGCCAGTGGCGCGGCCCAAGAGCTTCCAGACCGCTGCCCTTATCAGGGCAAGGCTGGTTAGCTGGTGCCGAGATCTGTGCTTGCCAGGGCCAGATCAGTCAGCCTCCCGTAGCCCAGTAGAGGAGGACTGGGGGACAGGACAGAGGGCTTAGTACTAGGGTGGGTTTCCCATAGTACGGGTGAAGGGGCCGATACCCCTTCAACTATTGTATCTGTCCCGGAGTTAATAAACAGTGTGTCTCAACGTCCTCATCGTCTCCTCATCAACTTACTACATCTGGTGTTGGAAGTGGTCCAAGCATGGATACGAGACGGAAGACTCGTGCCCAAGACCCAGGAGAGGATGACGACGAGGGAGGGGCAGTGCAAGACATCGCCGCCGACGTACCTGCACAACTGCTGCCGGCTCCGACATCGGCGGGGTCGTCGGAGAGGGCCGGGACGTCGACTGACGAGTTGGCGTTGGCTCACTCGCGGCTGGCGGAGCTCTTGTATGCAGCGGCCGCTATGCTGGAACAAATAACTCGCCTGGGGCCGGGAGGAGCGACGCGGCGGGAAGATGGACAACGCCCGCCAGAAACTCCCGCCTTTACAACAGCGGGGCGACTCGAAAATCCCGCCACGAAGACAGTAGGGGCGGAGGGAGGAGTCCCAGCTCGTCACGCGGGAGACGGTGCCCAGCCAGCAGCCGCCACATCATCGGCGGAGGCGGGTCGCGGTGGCGGCCTATCAGGGGTTGAAACGTCACCACCAGCGGACGCCAGCACCGACCAAGCCCCGACCAACACGTCACTGACGGCGCGACACCCATTACAGTCCGCCATTACTCATACAGTACGGGGACGCGCTACGGATGCTGCAAGAGACGCTGCAAGAGGATCGGAGACGGAGCCGACATTCCAGCAACGCCTGCCGGCCCTGCAGGTATTTGTTGCAAGCGACGGCGATTGGGGGGGGTTCCAGCGCCGGTTCTTGGCCCACCAAGAGATGGCAGGCTGGTCGGACAACGAGGCGCTGTGTGCTCTCCCGGCGTTATTGGACGGCGACGCCCTGGGCACCCTCACTGCTGCACCCAAGTCGGCACGCTCCACCATTCAGTCGGCGCTGCAGCTGCTGGCCACCGTTTATGGGCCGCCCTCCGATTGTCGCCAGCTCTTCTATGAACGGTAGAAGGGTGATAAGGAATCGCCACTCGCTTATCGCACGGCCCTGCTGTCATTGGCGAAAGACGCTTTCCCGCGTATGGATGAAGAGGGGATCGATGCGATGGTGGCCGAGAAAATTTTGCTGCTGGCTGACGATCTGGACTTCACCATCTTAGCGCAGGACGATGCGGATATGTCATCACTGCGGGCTGCAAGGCACATTCACGCCAATCTCATCTCCCAGCGGAGGAAGGCGAACAAAGCTGCTGCACGACACACCGTGGCGGCAACCTCTTCTGGAATGGAGGGAGCCTTCGCTGCGGATCGTTCTGCAGGATGGCGATCTGCCGAGCGACCGGCTCGGGACGTTCCAAGCCACCGAGACCAGCCCAAGTCCTCTGGAACGCTCGTCGTCTGCTATAATTGTGGCCTCCGGGGCCACGTGGCGTCCGGATGCCGGGCTCCTCGACAGCGCGGTGCGAGACCTGGAGCTGCGGACGGCCCTCCTCACAAGCCTTCGCAACATCCTCGGGCAAGTCATGGCACCCCACATGTTCGGCCTGCACACACACCCACTTTCCTATCACATGGTCCGATACACAATTCTCGGGGGTTGGGTGCTGGTGCGTCGGGTCGCGGCATGTCGGGGAGGGCGCTCCAACCGGGCCAATGGTCCGAGTTGGCTCACCGAGTTGTGGCTGCATCGGCGGGGTCGTCCGTTGTCGCGGGGCATATTGACGGGGTGGAGGTACGGCTATTGGTCGATACGGGAGCTTCGGCAACTATCATTTCAGATTTGATTTATAATATCCTGCCCGTTCAGAGTCGCCCGTTGCTCCCTGTCGATATACCGTTTTACGCTGCGAATGGGGGCTCGTTGGGTATTATCGGTCAAATTCGAGCAGCAAATTTCGATAGGGGACATTAAACTATCTGGCCCGGTGTTCGTCTCCTCCTCGCTGGCTATTCCGTGCCTGTTGGGGACAGACTTTTTGGCCAATATTGCCCATCAAAATTCTGATTGACCAGCAATGCATCGAGCTTCCATCGGGCCGACGTATGACGTTCCTACCTGCCACCCCTGCCGTGCGTGTTGCCTGTGCTACGGTACAGGCGCTTGTTGCTCGGACGGTGCGTGTACCCCCGGGGGCACAGATGTTGGTACCCCTGCGCTTGCGTCGACCGTTCGATAAAGGAGTCTCTGACCGGGGCGTTATTTTGGGACCATCTAGAGCCGGGGTGAGTGGGCCAGATCTGGTGACGGCCCAGACTATTGTTAAAGGGGATGGGGACCCGTTTATCGCGGTCCTCAATGTCGGGACACGGACGGCAGTGGTTTCGCAAGGTACCGTGTTCGCACATGCGGTTCCGGTATCTGCGGAAACGCCGATCATTGGCCAGGTGGCCACCGATTCTCAAACGCGATTAGCCTCAGACGCTGACGAGGTTTGGCTGGATGCGTTGTGTGCTGAGTCACCTGACCTGTCTGACGCACAACGTGCTAGATTACGCGCCTTATTGCGAGAATTTTCCGACGTCTTCAGTAAACACAAATACGATATCGGATGTACCAAATTGCTACGCCACCATATTGACACCGGTGACAACGCTCCTATCCGCCAAAATCCTTTTCGGTTAGGTCCCGCCGAAAAGGATCATGTCAAATCGGCTGTAGATGACATGTTGAAATCGGACATCATTTCTCCCTCGACCAGCCCTTGGGGTGCACCCATAGTGTTGGTCAAAAAGCACGACGGGTCCCTAAGGTTCTGCGTTGATTTCCGGCGATTAAATAAGATCTCGGTGGCCGATGCTTATCCGCTTCCTCGAATGGACGAATCGCTGGATGCCCTCGCGGGATCGCGATTCTTTTCCACTTTGGATTTGCTCTCAGGATTTTGGCAACTTCCCTTGGACGACGAATCTAGGCCCAAAACAGCTTTCCGAACGCCGCACGGCCTCTTCCAATTCAATCGCTTACCCATGGGATTACACTCTGCTCCCGCGACGTTCCAGCGCCTGATGGAATTGGTCCTCGCTGGCTTGCAATGGGAGGTGTGTTTGATTTACCTGGATGACGTTATCGTATTCAGTAAGACGTTCGAGGAACACCTTGATAGGCTTCGGGCCGTCTTTCTCAAAATGCGCGCTGCTAATTTGAAATTCAAGCCACAAAAGTGCCATTTGCTGCGCGAATCTATTAAATATTTGGGTCACATCGTCGGCCGGTCAGGTATCTCAACCGATCCCGCCAAAACGCGTTGTGTCAGCTCCTGGCCTATTCCCACCTCGGTGGGGGAGGTTAGAAGCTTCATCGGCTTTGCTTCATATTACCGCCGGTTTGTTGCGGACTTTGCTTCCATCGCTAAGCCACTACATGCCTTGACGTCAAAAGGGGTCAAATTTCATTGGGGGCCGGTGGAGAACGCCGCTTTTGTCTCTCTTCGGGATGCCCTGGTGGGGGCCCCGCCGTTAAGCTACCCCGATTTTTCCATGCCGTTCGTGCTCGACACGGACGCAAGCAATACCGGGATTGGAGGCGTGCTGTCACAAATTGTGGATGGCGTGGAGCGCGTTGTGGCTTATGGTAGTAGAGTACTGTCCCCAGCCGAGCAGCGGTACTGCATCACCCGCCGCGAACTGTTGGCTATCGTGTTCTCTATCCAACAGTACCGGCCATATCTGTACGGCCGGCATTTCACCGTCCGTACAGATCATGCAGCGTTGCAGTATGCCCTACGAATTAACCAGCCATCGGGGCAGTTGTCCCGATGGCTCGAGATCATGCAGGATTTCGATTTTGAGACAACTTACCGGAAGGGGATTCGCCACACCAACGCCGATGCCCTATCACGCCTGCCGATCGCCCCGGATTGCACTTGTTTCTTGGGTTCGGGCCGTTGCAAATCGGCAAGTGACGGCCGGGATCGGGTTCTTGCGGCCGCAGTTGATACTCCTTCGGACGCTGGTCCTATTTCGGAGGGTGGGAGTGATTCCCTACTTGGCTTGTCAAGTACTGAGTGGGGTCGCCTCCAAATGGAGGATGCGACCCTCCTGGCGCTAC
This sequence comes from Lethenteron reissneri, assembly GCF_015708825.2. NCBI lineage: Eukaryota > Metazoa > Chordata > Hyperoartia > Petromyzontiformes > Petromyzontidae > Lethenteron > Lethenteron reissneri. The sequence goes on along the minus strand of NC_083841.1, from coordinate 6,525,497 downwards.
GACGTCGCGCGGAAGGATCAGGTCAAGGGAAGTCGGGCGTTGACTCATGGGGGTGGTGCCAGGGCTTACTCATGCATTGGGACGGGACGATCCGCCGTCACAGGCTGGTGGTGCCTTCCACGTTGAGGGGTAGGGCTGTATGGGCTGCTCATGAACGGCTCCTGCACCTGGGTACCCTCAAAACACTTGCCATGCTCCAGCTTAATTACTTTTGGCCGGGCATGGCAAGAGACGTGGACGATCTGCTGCGGTCCTGTACCCAGTGTGCACAACGGAAGCCGCCGGCGAAGGGAGCCAGTCCACCGCTCCAGTCCATTTCGGTCACCCGGGTTAACGAGCTGGTCGCCCTTGATATTTTGGGACCGTTTCCTTCCACGCCGAGGGGTAATAAGTACCTGCTGGTTGGCGTGGAATATTTCACGCGATGGCCTATGGCTTGGCCCCTCGCCAACCAGTCCGCAGCGGCCGTTGCGGAGGCTTTTGTTCAGGGCTACGTCCTCGACAAAGGCGCTCCGGAACGGTTGTTGACCGATCAGGGAAAGAATTTCACTAGTACCCTTTTACACGAGGTATGTGGCCTTCTGGGTACAAAGAAAGTTCGTACCTCGCCTTACCATCCACAAACGGATGGGATGGTGGAACGCTTGCATAGGACTCTTACGTCCATGCTATCCCACCAGGTATCTGAGTCCCAAAACGATTGGGATCTACGGATCGGGGGAGTCCTGGCGGCATACAGGATGGCTCCTCACGCGGCGACCGGGTTCTCGCCATTTTTTTTGATGTATGGTCGCGAGGTTGACCCGCCTGTCACGACTCAGCTGACGATTGCCGCACCTCATGCTAAGTCGAAAATCGCCGACCATGTTAAATTTAACATCCTTCGCTTGGCGGAGGCACGGCAGGCGGCCATGCATAACTCTGACTCTCGCCAGAAACAAAACGAGAGATTGCGGTCGCGCCGGACTCACACGCACGAATGGCACCCGGGCGACCGAGCATGGTTGCACTGCCCCCAGGTGCCATTGGCCACCTCGGCTAAGTTGTTGCGACCATGGAGGGGCCCCGTTGAAATTGTGCAGGTTGTGCGGCCTCAATGTGTGCGCATTAAGTGGGGGAAGTGTCGGTGGTTTGTGCACCCTTCACGGTTAAAGCCATTTTTTGCTCCGCACGCTTCCTCCCACGTAAATGGCCGAACATGTGGGGAGTCCTCTGACTCCGGGGGGGCGGGATCGATGCCAGCCTCTGATCCACTAATGACTGTCCCGTCTTCAGGAGCCCCAGGACTGAAGCCCTCTTGGCTGCCAGCCTCCCCCGTGGGGGGCGGCGCTGGCACGTCCGGGAAACCGGACGACCAGGCACCTGCTGATGCGACACCTGCCACCGACTCTACCAAGCCGGCCCCTTGTGACGGGCCCGCTGCACGGACTCGCGCCAAAACGCGCCGGTTGTTATGATTAGCTTTCCGCGCGTGTTCCGTTGCTGCGGAACCCGCTCATTGTATATATGTTTTTTTAATGGTTGTATGTGTGTGTAATAACGATGACCACGCTATCTGCTTGTTGCTTGCAGTCCATGTAAGTGTGTGCGTGTGTTGGGAATGGACGGAGAGTCTGCTGTGGTTGCTGAGTTTCAAAGGGAGTGTGTGCGCTGCTGCGTGGAGTTGTTATCTTGATGGTAAAGTTAATTATTAACGTGGGAGCGTCGGGTATCCTGTGCGGTACCATCTCGTGGGTCACCGTGCGCGATGGGCTTAATTGGAAAAAAAAAATGTTTTTTTTGGGCTGTATTGTGCTGCGAGGTGCTGTGTGCGATGCGGTCGTTGCATGAGAGGGAATAATTGTGTTGTGGTTGAAAAGTTACGACGGGATTGATGGTGTGTTGGTCGCCTGCAGATTTGCTTGCTATTGTGCTTCAATGTACGCGTGTGATCGTGATATGCTGATTGCATGTGCTGTTATACCGTTCTGTATATGTGTTGCGGTTCCGGGTGGGGGTTTTTTTTTTTTAGGGAACCATCGGTTGATGTTACGCTTGTTCTTGTTATTGTTACTGTTACGAGGTACACGTGTATTGACGGTGTTAATCTTTATTCTTGGGGGTTGAGGGATTGTTGCAGCCGGGACGGCTGCGAGCTGTACAGGGGGGGGTGATGTAGGGGTTATTACGGGAGAAACGGCGGACAACAAACACAGGGCTGTCGGCACTCACATACACGGGGGGTCACACCGACGTCCGCATCAGTTATTGCCCACGCCCCCAGCCCTCGGAGGCGATCCCTATAAAAGGTGGAACCCAAAGAGCTCGGGGGAGTTCGACACGAAGCTGACCAGTGAAGATCCAAGACTCGGAGATTAGGCCCTGGGACTCCCCGGTCTCGCCGTCCTTATAAGGGCCGAGCCGGGTAAGCCAGTGGCGCGGCCCAAGAGCTTCCAGACCGCTGCCCTTATCAGGGCAAGGCTGGTTAGCTGGTGCCGAGATCTGTGCTTGCCAGGGCCAGATCAGTCAGCCTCCCGTAGCCCAGTAGAGGAGGACTGGGGGACAGGACAGAGGGCTTAGTACTAGGGTGGGTTTCCCATAGTACGGGTGAAGGGGCCGATACCCCTTCAACTATTGTATCTGTCCCGGAGTTAATAAACAGTGTGTCTCAACGTCCTCATCGTCTCCTCATCAACTTACTACACAAGTATAACCCGTAAAAACAAAGTTTTTCACTATAAATCCTTGATATGCGTGGCGGCTAGAGTCCTCTCGTCCTCTGGCTTGAGATGGCTGCCACCTATGGGTCAGATGATTGTCTGCCAGTATTAAGCAATTGGTAATTAAATATTTAATTTGTTTTCCCTAAACAGTGTAACATTTTGGAAAAACATTTTCACGAACATTAATTGTCTCGCACAACGAGTCTGTGTGCAAAATGTCAGCTCGATTGGATCACGGGAAGTGGGTTAAAAAACGACCGAAAGATTTGCACGGTCGTAGCAAGCAAGCACGCAAGCAAGCAAGCGAACTTAATATAAAGGATTTAAAAATAGCTTTATAACTCATTGGATTCCTCCAGAATGCTGACGATTCTGATCACTGCAACGTAATGTAATTCTGACTGGATGTACCACCCCACCTCACACATTCTTGGCCACGTTCAATTCCAGGCCTCCAAGTCCGTTCCGTGGTTTTTTTTTTTTTCAAAGAAATATTGCGCTCTCATTTCAGAATTGATCTCTTTTTATTGAATCGAACCAATGAAATGTCACAACAACAACAACAACCACAACCATTTAATCATCAACAACAACAACAACCATTGAATCGTTCACAAGATCAGCCCCCGACTGGTCACATTCATAAGTGTTTCACCGTCATGAGAATTTCAGCTAAATCGCAAGTCATCACCAGGGTTCAACACTTTCATCACCGCACGCGCACACCACGACGATGATATTGATAAGTAAACAATACACTCACCAATGTACAATTAGGGCTCGAGGAATGATGATGATGGTGGTGCAGCGGTTAGCGCTACGCTGCGCTACGAACCCAGCGCCACGAGTTCGATCCCCGCTCACGGCCAACACCGGTGACCATTATCTGGACCGGTTCTGGGCCTCCCCTAGTTCGACTCAGCCTCAAATGAGTAACCTGGTGCGGTGTGTAAACATCGCCACTGGGGAGACAAAGGCGGCCGGGCGTGGTGTTGGCCACTCACCCCCTCGTGTGCCGTTCCGGCCTTCAGGAGGTGCTGCTACTTGCTAACAGCACTTGCCCCAAGTCTGTTAAGGCTACACAGGGGATCTTTGTCTTGTTTGGTGGCTGTGATGATGAAAGTCACACTCATCACCTGTACATGCAAATCACAAGGAGTGGAAATTGATGATGATGAACATGGAAATTGCTGATATGGTGGTGCTGGTGGTGGTGTTGACAATGCATGATCTTTCCCACAGACCAAATCCGGCCTCGTCTCCTCGGTCAGCTGAGCTCCAATCAACACTGTAAGTATTGTATGTTGAACTTCTTTCGCACCGTACATAACCAACCGCAATAATCGGAGGTGCAGGGCGGGGGGGGAAACAAACTAAACAAGCAGTTCTAAAAGAAATCAACTTGTCAATCTTCTAGACGACGATTTAAAAGTGCATAACTCCCAGTGGCTTCGGGACAGAGCGTTCCAGACGGCCGCAGAAAGCGCGCGGCGTGGTGACCGTCTTCGTCCGACGGCTCGCCAACAAGCCCGCACGCAGTACGCGCACGCAGTACGCGCACACGCAGTACGCGCACACGCAGTACACGCACGCAGTACACGCGCACGGCACTGAACCACAGGTCACCACGATACCTGCTGCTGGTGCTGCTGTGCAAGATCCCGGTGGAGGGGAAACAAAAAAAATCATCTTCTTGGTTCTTTCGGTAAAGTCACGTAGAAGGGAAGTAATACAATAATAAAAATAAAACATAATAAAATAATTCTCACGACGTTTCGGCCACAACGCAAGCAGCCGTCTTCAGGTAGAGAACAGGTCTGTCGGAAAGACAGCGTCTGAAAGACAAAGCTTCAAGACAGAGCTTCAGACTCTGTCTCCCCGACAGACCTGTTCTCCACCTGAGGACGGCTGCTTGCGTTGTGGCCGAAACGTCGTGAGAATTATTTTATTATGTTTTATTTTTATTATTGTATTACTTCCCTTCTACGTGACTTTACCGAAAGAACCAAGAAGATGAATCCCTGCAGTCACAAAAGCTTTAAATCGAAAAAAAATCATCATTCCTGCCCACCACCCCGCAGCAACACGCATGGCCAATCCCCCGCGGCAGCCGTCTGAGTCAAACGCGGGAAGGTTGCCAACCCGAGTAGCTGTTGATGATGATGATGGGAGAGACACCACGCACAACTGACGGATTACACGTAGTCAGCACGAGAGGGAGAGCTCCGTGGAGTAATGATGATTGTGCTTTTGACACGGAGCACGGCTTTCCAGACCAATGTCACCCCCGTTGGGATTTGTGCACACAGCGCTGTAATACGGTGTTGTTTTTTTCCTTTCTGGAAGAATTGCTGGTTTATCTGTTGTGCGTCGTCGCTTTAAGATGTTCATATTTTTTTGCTTGTTGCGGTTGCACCCGACTCAAGAGCCGCATGGCTCACAGGGCTATGCCTAGTAAATAAATGAATGAAATGAAATGAAACCCGTAAGCGGTTTTTTTTTGGAGTTAGATCGCGTAAAAATATAAACGTGTCATTAAACCCGCCACCACCCGACACAGCCGATTAGTACGGTTTGTCACGTGAGCAGAACGTGCCAATTCTCGTTAGTCGTACATAGTTGTAGAGTAAACCCACTACTACATTTAAAATCCGAGTACTCACATCTGAGTACCATGGATGATTGTGATGGTAGTGGTGTTGTGGGGAGTGGTGGTGCAGCGGTTAGCGCTACGCCGCACTACAGAAACCGGTGCCCCGAGTTCGATTCCCGCTCACTGCCAACAACAATGACAATCATCTGAACCGGTCCTGGGCCTCCCCTAGGTCGACTCAACCTCAAATGAGTACCTGCCGGCCACCCGCCCCCTCGTGTGCCGTGCCGACCTTCATTGGTGCTCGCTCACAGCACTTGCCCCAATAGTGTGTGAAGGCTAGACGGGGGATCTTTGTCTTTCGATGATGAACGACGTATCACACTGCTGTACGCAGCGACGTATACACTGATGGTGATGTTGGCGGCGGAGATTGATGGTGGAAATGAGGGTGGTGGTGGTGGCGGCGTTGATGATGACTTGCACATCACACTGCTGTACACATAGGACACTGGCAGTGTTGATGGTGATATTGGTCGTGAAGATTAGCGACATCCCACCACTGCAAAGCTTTCAAGAGCCGATTATGGCAACCGTCACACACCCCACCGCATGCGGATATCACACCAGCCGAGGACAATTACAGGGACTCCTCCACTTACGAACACTCGACTTAAAACTTTCAGAGATACGAACAAACCTGTCCGTATGTCCAGTTGCATGTTCGGACCGAGAGTTGTAAGTTCAATCGCCGCACAATAGATGGCGATGGTGGCATCTACATCTACAGAACGTGAAGCACCAGTGGCATCTACATCTGCAGAACGTGAAGCACCAGTGGCATCTACATCTGCAGAACGTGAAGAACCAGTGGCATCTATATCTGCAGAACGTGAAGAACCAGTGGCATCTACATCTGCAGAACGTGAAGAACCAGTGGCATCTACATCTGCAGAACGTGAAGAACCAGTGGCATCTATATCTGCAGAACGTGAAGCACCAGTGGCATCTACATCTGCAGAACGTGAAGCACCAGTGGCATCTACATCTGCAGAACGTGAAGAACCAGTGGCATCTACATCTGCAGAACGTGAAGCACCAGTGGCATCTGCATCTGCAGAACGTGAAGAACCAGTGGCATCTACATCTGCAGATTGTGAAGAACCAGTGCATCTACATCTGCAGAACGTGAAGCACCAGTGGCGTCTACATCTGCAGAACGTGAAGAACCAGTGGCATGTACATTGGCAGAACATGAAGAACCAGTGGCATCTACATCTGCAGAACATGAAGAACCAGTGGCGTCTACATCTGCAGAACGTGAAGAACCAGTGGCATGTACATTGGCAGAACATGAAGAACCAGTGGCATCTACATCTGCAGAACGTGAAGAAGCAGTGGCATCTACATCTGCAGAACGTGAAGAACCAGTGGCATCTACATCTGCAGAACGTGAAAAACCAGTTGCATCTACATCTGCAGAACGTGAAGAACCAGTGGCATCTACATCTGCAGAATGTGAAGAACCAGCGGCATCTACATCTGCAGAACGTGAAGAACCAGTGGCATCTACATCTGCAGAATGTGAAGAACCAGCGGCATCTACATCTGCAGAACGTGAAGAACCAGTGGCATCTACATCTGCAGAACGTGAAGAACCAGTGGCATCTACATCTGCAAAACGCGAAGAACCAGTGGCATCTACATCTGCAGAACGTGAAGAACCAGTGGCATCTACATCTGCAGAACGTGAAGAACCAGTGGCATCTACATCTGCAGAACGTGAAGAACCAGTGGCATCTACATCTGCAGAACGTGAAGAACCAGTGGCATCTACATCTGCAGAACGTGAAGAACCAGTGGCATCTACATCTGCAGAACGTGAAGAACCAGTGGTATCTACAAAACATGAAAAACCAGTGGCATCTACATCTGTAGAACATGAATAACCAGTGACATCTGCAGAACGTGAAGAACCAGTGGCATCTAAATCTGCAGAATGTGAAGAACCAGTGGCATCTCCATCTGCAGAACGTGAAGAACCAGTGGCATCTACATCTACAGGAGATTATACAACTTTTAAAACCATTCCCCATGTTTAGCGCCCACGCCATTCAACACGTTTGCAATTGACAGGGGTAAAGTTGGACTTACGAACCAATCGACTTACAAGCAGACTTCTGGAACTTAACGTGTTCGTGCGTAGAGGAGTCCCTGCATTAACGAATCACAAAATTGCACCAACTATTCACAACGAGCCGTGTTATGATGCCGACGACGATCACGACTCACACACACGACACTACTTGTGCTCACAAATCACAACCAGCAAACGCTCCACGTATTTTCAAAACCATTCCATGATTTCAAGACAAATTCTAATAAACAGTGTCAGGTCAACATAATTCACGGGAGTAAAATGAAACAAAAAAAATAAATTTTTTGAAACCAAAACCGTGAACATTCTAAAGCGACTCTTCGCTCGATCGATAACGTAAAACAACCGCACGCCAATTCGCGAGAACGATCAAAATCACCGGAATTGCGACGGTCAGAACAATAAAGTGTCTTGGAGACCCGGGACCTGAATATTGTGATGCGAGTCGGAACGTCGCACGTCCAACTCGCCTGGGGGGTCTCGGGTGTAGGGCGGATATGTTCAAAAGGCGTCGGATATGCGAACGGCCGTATATAAACATGACGGTTAGTTTCGATTTAAAGCTTTCGTGACTGCAGGGATTCATCTTATTGGTTCTTTCAGTAAAGTCACGTAGAAGGGAAGTAATAAAATAAGAAAAAGAAAAATAATAAAATAATTATTTTTAGAAAATGCTTATTTTTATTATTTTTATTTTAATCAAACATAATAAAATAATTATTTTATTGTGTTTTCTTTTTATTATTTTAATAAAACGTAATAAAATAATTATTTTATTATGTTTAATTTTTATTATTTTGTTACTTCCCTTCTACGTGACTTTACCGAAAGAACCAAGAAGATGACAGTTCGTTGTTTTAACCTTGACCTCTTCTCTGTGCCACGATCGTTGCGGAGGTTAATCTGCCCGAGCCGATTCGCACGGCAGGAAACGTATTAAACTTTCGTTTGAGTGTCGATTTGCGTCTGCAATGTGTTCCGATTGCTCGTATGATTTCTGTTTACTTCATCGTTATACGTTTGTCACTTTGACGAAGGAGGTCGCTTTTGCAAACGAGACTCATCCTGATCTCTAGAGTTAGCTCTCTTGCTCTCTCTCACCCGGTGAAACAAAAGAGAGTTGAAACTTTCGTAAACTTGAACGCCACCTTGTAACAAATACCGTACCAAGCGTGGGCAGATACATCGGTTAAAAGTGCGGATGCGCGAGGGTCGGATACACGAAACTGTTTTGTGGTTTACAAAAAGTGCTTTAACAGTGACGGGCGAAACCCCCTACGCATATTCCAGGGAGGGGGGATGACACACGAGGCCGTGGAGATGATGGCAAGACATTAAGCCGAGTTGAAAATATATAATGCTTCTGCATCAATATTGATGAGGTCACGCATGAAGGTGACACACCACAGACCCCGGTCCAACTGGGCGTCTCACCTTCGCCGCGGCCTTTCACCGCAACCGCGAGATGGCATTCCACATTGCGCAGGGGGCGGTTTGCAGAGTGAGCGAGCGTCAGGCCGTCTGACGTGTCTTGCACCTCGAACGCAGCCATGCCGGGCAGAGCTGCACCCGAGGTGCGTTGCACAAGATGGACCACCGAAACGATATCGAAGTTTTTGTACTGACGAACATTACCACTGTTACTACCCGCTCCCTTCCTCTCAAAGGGACCGGTTGTCCAATAGCTTCTCACCCGGTTCATCAACAACAACAATAAATACAACAACACGGCGCGGCTTTATACAGCTTCTCGATTTGACGACGTCTCCAAGATGCTGTACAGAAACAGAGAGCCATGAGACTCGCTTCGGGAGCCAAGACCCCCAGAGGACCCATCGTCTCGCCTTCGAGACCCGAACAACCAAATACATGGATCCATATGCCATCTAAGTGCGAACGTGTCCCAAAGACGCGGTACTGAAACTGTGGGGAGAGTTTTAGTTTATATATAGAGAGAGAGTTGGTCAGAGGCAGGGGAGAAGTTTAAGAGCCTGCACTTGTACAGGGGGCAGGGAGCAGAGGTCGCAATCGGGCACCCGATACCCGTACCCTACCCGATACCCGGCTACCCGTACCCGGCCGGGTACGGGTACCCGTTTGCGACCCTGGTGCGGCCGGGTACGCGTAAGGAATCAAAACCCGTTTGCGACCTCTGGCAGGGAGTCAACAGCACGGGCGACTGGGGGGGGGGGGTGGAGACAAGGAAGTTGCAGACGGTGGGAAAAGCAGAGAACAAACGAGCGACGGTCGCTTCAAGCCGTCGGAAACCGACTGCTAAGCTCGCGCTAAGCGAGGGCGAATTACAAGCGGGGCTTTACACGCGTGTGTCCGGGTCGCGCCCGACACACGACGCCCACTACAGGGATCTCCTCGCACCATGCGGTGGCCGCCGCAGTTGTGGTGGACGCATTCAGAAAAATCGGGAAGCACGAAGAGAAACCGCACGAGGAGACGGCTGCCCGCCAAGGAGCGCACAGAGTGCACACACACACACACACAACGTTGCCCGACGTCTGAACGCGTAGCCGCATACGAGCGGATTCAAACCGCGTAGGGTAGAAATAGCCTAGTCGCAGACACCGCGCGAAACTGCACAAACTGAGCCCGCTTGAAGCGGGGGGAGACGTGTCGTCCTCTCTCGCTGTGGGCTGTGGTCACTACTACAAGGCGCCACGGTGGCTCGGAGATGCGAACTACATCGCCTGGTATACAGGAGGTCGTGAGTTCCATCCCGACCCTCACGCCTGCTGTATATTTGGAGTTTGCGTCTCTCTCTCATCATCATCACGGTGGCTAGGAGATGTTAACTACCTCGCCTGGTATACAGGAGGTCGTGGGTTCCATCCCGTCCCTGACGCCTGAATATTTAGAGTTTGCGTCCTTCGCTTTTCCCCTCCACATTTAGAATCAACGTCAAGCGTTTAGAGTATTTTGGCTGCTATACATTTCCACGTGATGACGAGAACACTTAGTCGGGCTAATATTTGTGGCCAGGTCGCTTCTGAAAAAGAATCTAGGTAGCTCGGTGGGCTTTACCTGGTTAAAAAATAAAATAAATAAAAAATGTTCTTATTTGTCGCATGCCAGCCACACAGCGACCCGGACAATATTTGAAGAGGGAATTCTGCCCTGCAGTTGCTGTGACTGGGCTTCTAAGAAAGAAAATACTCAACGAACTCCAACACGGATATGTCATGTAACACAGTAGCTGCCTTGTGGAGATCGCGACAGTGAAATGGGTACATTGGGTAAATGTTTACACGCGGAAATTTAAACAAAAACGTTACAAATACAGGAAGCTAAGAGGTATCCCAATGCATCGTGTAATGGTACCCACCCTTCACAGGGATGGAACATTCCTGGGGTATGAACTCTGGAATGTACCATTTCTTTTTCTCTGGGGGGGTCACATTGTGGCACATCTCAAAGTCACTTGAAAGTTTTTTTTTTACTTTAACTGAAAAAAAAAATTTGTCAAGCAGAGGCTCAAATGGCCCAAAAGGCGAGGTGGACTGCAGCGTACAGCACTCGTGAACGTACACCAGATGAGAATGAATAAGTTAATGCGTTTCTTGAATTGAGAAAAGTTATAAGGAGTCGGAGGAAGAGACGGGGGGGGGGGGGGGGTGGGGGAGGAATCCAAAGTGGAGCAGTGTGAGAGAAGAAGCAGAGAGGTAAGTGAAAAGCGACCTGCAGTGTGGCAAGTGGGTGGGCGAGTGGGTGGGCGAGTGGGTGGGCGAGTGGGTGGGCGAGTGGGTGAGTGGGTGGGTGTGTTGTTGTGACCTGCAGTGTGGCGAGTGGGTGGATGAGTGGGTGAGTGAATGGGTGAGTGGGTGAGTGTGTTGTTGTGATCTGCAGTGTGGTGAGTGGGTGAGTGAGTGGGTGAGTGAATGGGTGAGTGTGTTGTTGTCACCTGGAGTGTGGTGAGTGAGTGGGTGAATGGGTGAGTGTGTTGTTGCGACCTGCAGTGTGGTGAGTGGGTAGGTGAGTGGGTGAGTGTGTTGTTGTCACCTGGAGTGTGGTGAGTGAGTGGGTGAATGGGTGAGTGTGTTGTTGTCACCTGGAGTGTGGCGAGTGGGTGGGTGAATGGGTGAGTGTGTTGTTGTCACCTGCAGTGTGGTGGGTGAATGGGTGAGTGTGTTGTTGTTGTCACCTGCAGTGTGGTGGGTGAATGGGTGAGTGTGTTGTTGTTGTGACCTGCAGTGTGGTGAGTGTGGTGGGTGAATGGGTGAGTGTGTTGTTGTTGTCACCTGGAGTGTGGTGAGTGGGTGGGTGAATGGGTGAGTGTGTTGTTGTTGTCACCTGGAGTGTGGTGAGTGGGTGGGTGAATGGGTGAGTGTGTTGTTGTCACCTGCAGTGTGGCGAGTGGGTGGGTGAATGGGTGAGTGTGTTGTTGTTGTCACCTGCAGTGTGGTGGGTGAATGGGTGAGTGTGTTGTTGTTGTGACCTGCAGTGTGGTGAGTGTGGTGGGTGAATGGGTGAGTGTGTTGTTGTTGTCACCTGGAGTGTGGTGAGTGGGTGGGTGAATGGGTGAGTGTGTTGTTGTTGTGACCTGCAGTGTGGTGGGTGAATGGGTGAGTGTGTTGTTGTTGTCACCTGCAGTGTGGTGAGTGGGTGGGTGAGTGGGTAGGTGAGTGGGTGAGTGTGTTGTTGTCACCTGCAGTGTGGTGAGTGGGTGGGTGAGTGGGTGGGTGAGTGGGTGAGTGTGTTGTTGTTGTGACCTGCAGTGTGGTGAGTGGGTGGGTGAGTGGGTAGGTGAGTGGGTGAGTGTGTTGTTGTTGTCACCTGCAGTGTGGTGAGTGGGTGGGTGAGTGGGTGAGTGTGTTGTTGTTGTGACCTGCAGTGTGGCGAGTGGGTGAGTGGGCGAGTGGGTGGGTGAGTGTGTTGTTGTTGTCACCTGCAGTGTGGTGAGTGGGTGGGTGAGTGGATGAGTGTGTTGTTGTTGTGACCTGCAGTGTGGCGAGTGGGTGGGTGAATGGGTGAGTGTGTTGTTGTTGTCACCTGCAGTGTGGTGGTTGAACAGTGTGGATGAGACAAAAGTCAGTCTGGAAGACCGAGTCTTTAACGTGGGCAGAGAAAGCAATCAGCGAACTTCCCGGGAGCGGTAACCGTGGCAGCAGCGATAGAAGAGTGCTCAGGCTACGCCACGATTGATCGATTGATCGATTGATCGATTGATGAAGGCGCCAAGATACTTTTTTCCCACCGCAAGAGCCGAAGTCGTGCCGCCGACGTCGCAGTTCAAACTCTATCCACCGTCACCCCGGCCGCCTGGCCCTGCTTGGCCCCAAAGCCAGATTCGGATTATCCAGCGAAGCCGGCTGTCGCTCACGAGCTCAGCTCGACAAACGGGAAGGTGATGTACCCCCCCCCGGGAGGGGGGGTTGGAGGCCCGACTCCGGTGTGTGCCAGTGGGGGAAAAAAAAGTGGGAGTGCGATGTGGTTGAAAGCTTTCGCGGGGGGAGGTCATTGGCTACTCTCGGCAAAGCCCCAGACCTCCAGGATCTGCACCTGAAAGGTCTCCGTGCACAGCGGCGGGTTGGCGAAAGTGTCGCAGGGTGCCGTGCGCCCGTGGTTCAGCTCGGAGTCGAGGTAGAGGGCCTGGCCGCCACCGCCACCTGCGCACAAACACAGAGACACGCACAAACACAGAGACACGCACGCACACAGAGACACGTACACACACACAGACACGTACACACACACAGACACGCACGCACACAGAGACACGTACACACACACAGACACGTACACACACACAGACACGTACACACACACAGACACGCATGCACACAGACGCGCACACACAGACAAATAAATACATAGAGATGTTTTCAGATACAAACACAGATATAAAAAAGACAAAGATTCCCCCCCCCTCCCCCGTATAGCCTTTAACAGACTGACGAAGATGCAAGGGCTTGCATCTTGAATCCTTGCCTCACTTGATGCAGCAAATCTGGCTGTGACGGTCCCACCTGATGACGGAGACTTGTGTTGCCTCCGAAACGTCGTGATTTTATTTTTATTAATTTTAATTTCATTTTTTACCTATGTGACTTTACCGAAAGAACCAAGAGTATATATATATATATACTTTAACAGACTGTTTGGGCAAGTGCTGTTAGCGAGTAGCAGCACCTATGAAGGACGGCACAGCACACTGGGGGGTGGGTGGCAGGCACCACACCCTGCCACCTCATGGCGATGTTTACACACCGCACCAGGTACTCATTTGAGGCCGAGTCGACCTAAGAGAGACCCAGGACCGGCTCAGATAATTGTCACTGGCAATCGCCGTGAGTGGGAATCGAACTCGGGTCGCCGGGTCCGTAGCGCAGCACAGCGCTAACCGCTACTACACCACCGACTAAGTTTTAGAGGGTCTTGTGGTTTGGCCCGATTTTTTTCATTTAGTAAAGATTTATATTTTTTATCTGTATTGAATTATGATTGTTATTGGGATCAAACATCTAAATGGAATTTTTTGCACTTTCTGTACGCAGCAGGATTTGATTGTTTACGTACGAGATGTTCAGATTTGTGTACAATGAATTGTAGGTGGATCTTGTAATTTTATTGTTTGTTGCGGTTGAACCCAAATCAAGAGCCGAATGGCTCACAGGATAAATCCTAATAAATTAAACTGAAACTGAAACACACCGCACACACACCACAAACACACACCAGACAAACCCCACACACACACCACACAAACCCCACACACACCACACACGCCACACACACACACCCGCCACACACCCCACACACCCCACACACACACCCCACACACACACCCCACACACCCCACACACACACCCCACACACACACCCCACACACCCCACACACACACCCCACACACACACCACACACACCCCACACACACACACACACACCCCACACACACACACCACAAACACCCTACACACCACACACACCACAAACACCCTACACCCCACACACACCGCAAACACACACACCACAAACACACATGCCACACACACACCACACACGCACACACCACACACATCACACACCACACATACACCACAAACACACCACACACACACGCCACACACACCTACCACACACACCTACCACACACACACCCCACACACACCCCACACACACACCCCACACACACACACACACACCCCACACACACCGCAAACACACACACCACAAACACACACACCACAAACACACACCACAGACGCCATACACACCACACACACCACACACACCACACACACACCACACACACCACACACACACCACACACACACGCCACACACACCCCACACACACCACACTCACCACACACACCCCACACACACCACACTCACCACACACACACCACACACACCCCACACACACCACACACACCCCACACACACCACACCACAAACACACACACACCCCACACACACCACACACTCCACACACAAACACACACACACCACACACACCACACACACCACACAAACACACACACACCACACACACATGCCACACACACACACACCGCACACACACCGCACACACACACCACACACACAACACACACACCCCACACACACCCCACAAACACACACACCACACACACAACACACACGCCACACACACCACACACACACCACACCACAAACACACACACACCACACACACACCCCACACACGCCACACACACACCACACACACACCACACCACAAACACACACACACCACACACACACCCCACACACGCCACACACACACACCACACACACGCCACACACACCACACACACCACACACACCACACACACCACACACACCCCACACACACCACACCACAAACACACACACACCCCACACACGCCACACACACACCACACACACACCCCACACACACCACACACACACACACCACACACACACACACCACACACACAACACACACGCCACACACACCGGACACACACCACACACACAACACACACACCACACACACACCCCACACACACCACACACACACACCACACACACAACACACACGCCACACACACACACACACCGCACACACACCACACTCACCACACACACACCACACACACCCCACACACACACACCCGCCACACACACACCACACAAACACCCCACACACAAACACCCGCCACACACTCACCTATAATGATGCTCTCCGCATTCCCGGCCATGAACATGGACGCGGTTTTGCTGGGCAGCCCGAAGTGTTTGGTGGCGAGGAAGGGCGACAGGCGATCCGAGCGCGGCTCTTCAACCCCGGCAGGGGGCAAGGGGGCGACGGTGGTGCCCGGCGCGTCGCCCGTGTCGCTCGCTCCCTCCGCCTGCGCCAGCTCCGGGTGTCTGATCACCACCCACTCGTAGCGTTCCACCTCCGGGTGCAGCTGCCGCGTGGGGAAGGTGGAATTTACCCTCCGACTCGTGTGCAAGTGCGTGCAAGTGTGTGCGGATGTATTTACGTGCGAACGTCTTACGCTCCCCGTACGTAGCCAACGCGCTGATCGGAGGTGCGGGGGAAGGACAAGAAACTAAACAACAACAACAACAAGTTCTAGAGAAATTAGTTCTCAATGTTGTGTAGTAGTGTATAGTGGTGTAGTGTATAGTGTAGTGTTTAGTAGTATAGTGTAGCGTATAGTGTAGTGTATAGTGTAGTGTATAGTGTATAGTAGTGTAGTATATAGTAGTGTGTAGTGTAGTGTATAGTAGTGTATTGTATAGTGTAGTGTATAGTGTAGTGTATAGTGTACTGTATAGTGTAGTGTGTAGTGTATAGTGTAGTGTATAGTGTAGTGTATAGTGTAGTGTATAGTAGTATAGTGTAGCGTATAGTGTAGTGTATAGTAGTATAGTGTAGCGTATAGTAGTGTAGTGTATAGTAGTGTAGTGTATAGTAGTGTAGTGTATAGTAGTGTGGTGTATAGTAGTGTATAGTAGTGTAGTGTATAGTGTGGTGCATAGTAGTGTAGTGTATAGTGGTGTAGTGTATAGTAGTGTAGTGTAGCGTATAGTGTAGTGTATAGTAGTGTAGTGTATAGTGTGGTGCATAGTAGTGTAGTGTATAATAGTGTAGTGTATATTAGTGTAATGTATAGTGGTGTAGTGTATAGTAGTGTAGTGTAGCGTATAGTGTAGTGTATAGTAGTGTAGTGTATAGTGTAGTGTATAGTAGTGTAGTGTAGCGTATAGTGTAGTGTATAGTGTGGTGTATAGTAGTGTAGTGTATAGTAGTGTAGTGTATAGTAGTGTAGTGTATAGCAGTGTAGTGTATAGCAGTGTATTGTATAGCAGTGTAGTGTATAGTAGTGTAGTGTATAGTAGTGTAGTGTATAGTAGTGTAGTGTATAGTAGTGTAGTGTATAGCAGTGTAGTGTATAGCAGTGTAGTGTATAGTGTAGTGTAATGTATTGTGTATTGTATAGTAGTGTAGTGTATAGTAGTGTAGCGTATAGTGTAGTGTATAGTGTAGTGTACAGTAGTGTAGTGTATAGTAGCGTAGTGTATAGTAGTGTAGTGTATAGTAGTACGAACTGGTCATGGACCTCTCCTAGGTGGACTCGGCCTCAAATGAGTACCTAGTGCTTTGCGTCGTAAACATCGCCACTGGGGAGACAAAGGCGGCCGGGCGTGGTGCTGGCCACCCACCCCCTCGTGTGCCGTGCCGGCCTTCATTGGCGCTCGCTAACAGCACTTGCCCCTACAGTCTGTGAAGGCTAAAGGGCAGGATCTTTATCCGAGTGTGTGTGTACAAATGTGTGTGTACAAATGTGTGTGTACAAATGTGTGTGTACAAATGTGTGTGTACAAATGTGTGTGTACAAATGTGTGTGTACAATGCAGCTCGTGAAGGATGCTGTGGGGCTGGTGGAGGCAGCCGTCCTCCAGGCGACAAAGGAGGGTGGAGGAGCGACACTCACAACAATGGGCTGAGCTGAAGCACTGAGTGGCAGAGTGGATGAATGAGAAAAGGGGAGTCCGACAATGAATGAGAGCGAACAATTGAGTGATCGAGAGAGAGAGAGTGCGCGTAAGATTGATTGAGCGAGCTTCTAAGTTCGTGGGCGAGTGAGTGGGCGAGAGTGTAGGAGATTGGGCGAGTGGGTGGGTGGGTGAGGGGGTGAGTGAGAGAGTGGGTGAGTGGGTGAGGGGGTGAGTGGGTGAGGGGGTGAGTGGGTGAGGGGGTGAGTGAGTGGGTGGGTGAGTGGGTGAGTGGGTGGGTGGGTGAGTGGGTGGGTGGGTGAGTGGGTGGGTGAGTGAGTGGGTGGGTGGGTGGGTGAGTGAGTGAGTGGGTGGGTGGGTGGGTGGGTGGGTGGGTGGGTGGGTGGGTGGGTGGGTGGGTGAGTGAGTGGGTGGGTGAGTGGGTGGGTGAGTGGATGAGTGGGTGGGTGGGTTGGTGGGTGGGTGGATGGGTGGGTGGGTGAGTGAGTGGGTGGGTGGTTCAATGAGTGAGCGGGTGAGTGAGTGGGTGAGGGGGTGAGTGAGTGGGTGGGTGGGTGAGCGAGTGGGTGAGTGAGTCGGTGGGTGGGTGAGTGAGTGGGTGAGGGGGTGAGTGAGTGGGTGGGTGAGTGGGTGGGTGAGAGAGTGGGTGGGTGGTTCAGTGAGTGAGCGGGTGAGTGAGTGGGTGAGTGAGTGAGTGAGGGAATGAGAGAGTGAGTGAGTGGGTGGGTGAGTGCGTGGGTGGGTGGGTGAGTGAATGAGCGGGTGAGTGAGCGGGTGCGTGAGTGAGTGAGTTGGTGAGTGAGTGGGTGGGTGAGTGAGTTGGTGGGCGAGTGGGTGAGTGAGTGGGTGGGTGAGTGCGTGGGTGGGTGGGTGAGTGAATGAGCGGGTGAGTGAGCGGGTGCGTGAGTGAGTGAGTTGGTGAGTGAGTGGGTGGGTGAGTGAGTTGGTGGGCGAGTGGGTGAGTGAGTGGGTGGGTGAGTGCGTGGGTGGGTGGGTGAGTGAATGAGCGGGTGAGTGAGCGGGTGCGTGAGTGAGTGAGTTGGTGAGTGAGTGGGTGGGTGAGTGAGTTGGTGGGCGAGTGGGTGAGTGAGTGGGTGGGTGAGTGCGTGGGTGGGTGGGTGAGTGAATGAGCGGGTGAGTGAGCGGGTGCGTGAGTGAGTGAGTTGGTGAGTGAGTGGGTGGGTGAGTGAGTTGGTGGGCGAGTGGGTGAGTGAGTGGGTGGGTGAGTGCGTGGGTGGGTGGGTGAGTGAATGAGCGGGTGAGTGAGCGGGTGCGTGAGTGAGTGAGTTGGTGAGTGAGTGGGTGGGTGAGTGAGTTGGTGGGCGAGTGGGTGAGTGAGTGGGTGGGTGAGTGCGTGGGTGGGTGGGTGAGTGAATGAGCGGGTGAGTGAGCGGGTGCGTGAGTGAGTGAGTTGGTGAGTGAGTGGGTGGGTGAGTGAGTTGGTGGGCGAGTGGGTGAGTGAGTGGGTGGGTGAGTGCGTGGGTGGGTGGGTGAGTGAATGAGCGGGTGAGTGAGCGGGTGCGTGAGTGAGTGAGTTGGTGAGTGAGTGGGTGGGTGAGTGAGTTGGTGGGCGAGTGGGTGAGTGAGTGGGTGGGTGAGTGCGTGGGTGGGTGGGTGAGTGAATGAGCGGGTGAGTGAGCGGGTGCGTGAGTGAGTGAGTTGGTGAGTGAGTGGGTGGGTGAGTGAGTTGGTGGGCGAGTGGGTGAGTGAGTGGGTGGGTGAGTGCGTGGGTGGGTGGGTGAGTGAATGAGCGGGTGAGTGAGCGGGTGCGTGAGTGAGTGAGTTGGTGAGTGAGTGGGTGGGTGAGTGAGTTGGTGGGCGAGTGGGTGAGTGAGTGGGTGGGTGAGTGCGTGGGTGGGTGGGTGAGTGAATGAGCGGGTGAGTGAGCGGGTGCGTGAGTGAGTGAGTTGGTGAGTGAGTGGGTGGGTGAGTGAGTTGGTGGGTGAGTGGGTGAGTGAGTGGGTGGGTGAGTGAGTGGGTGGGTGAGTGAGTGGGTGGGCGAGAGTGTGGGAGATTGGGTGAGTGAGTGGGTGAGTGAGTTGGTGGGTGAGTGAGTGAGCGGGTGCGTGAGTGAGTGAGTGGGTGAGTGAGTTGGTGGTTCAGTGAGTGAGCGGGCGAGTGAGCGGGTGAGTGAGTGAGAGCTGAACTCACTCTGAACACGAAACACTCCCCGGTACCAAAGAAACTCATCGTTCCTTTGCTTTTCCTCCTCTCAGCCCAGTCCGACGAGAGAAACGCCCCACACACCTACACACACAAGCACACATCGCATCGTCACCCACGGTCAATCCACTGCTGGATGAAGGCTTCCTGCAAGCCACCACCTCTCGCCATCCACCGATCAACACGGTTGGCTACATCTGGTGCGAAAGATGTTCAACATACATACGTATAAATTACTATACACAACACACTACGATACTATACACTACACACACTACACAGTACACTATACACAACACACTACTATACTATACACTACACACACTACACAACACACTACGATACTATACACTACACACACTACACAGACCACTATACACAACACACTACTATACTATACACTACACACACTACACAGTACACTATACACAACACACTACTATACTATACACTACACACACTACACAGTACACTATACACAACACACTACGATACTATACACTACACACACTACACAGTACACTATACACAACACACTACTATACTATACACTACACACACTACACTATACACTACACACACTACACAGTACACTATACACAACACACTACTATACTATACACTACACACACTACACTATACACACACTACTATACTATACACTACACACTCTACACAGTACACTATACACAACACACTACGATACTATACACTACACACACTACACAGTACACTATACACAACACACTACTATACTATACACTACACACACTACACAGTACACTATACACAACACACTACTATACTATACACTACACACACTACGATACTATACACTACACACACTACACAGTACACTATACACGACACCACTATACTATATTCTATACTACATTATACTACTATACTACATTGAGAACTCATTTATTTAGAACTGTTGTTGTTGCTGTTGTGTTTAGTTTGTTGTCCTTCCCCCGCACCTCCGATTAGCACGGTTGGCTACGTACGGAGCAAAAGAAGTTCAACACGCATACATACAGGGTGGGGGGGGGGGGTGTGAGGAGTATGGGGGAGGGGTGGTGGAGATGGGGGATGGGTGGTGGGAGGTGGATGGGTTGAACCGACGTACATTAGAATTAAAGCTTTTTCCCTCTCTACGTGCGGCTACGGTTTGTGCGATTTCTCGCCGTGTATGTGGCTCGGCTATTTCTGCCCAAATGTTGCTTGTGTCACGCGGTTTGAATTCACTCCGATGCGGCCGGACGCGGGACAACCTTGTATAGGATGTGTGTACTTTCAGCGCTGTTCGACAGGCAGCTCTCCCGTGCGGCAGTGACGGATTATACAAGTAGCTAAAGTAGCAAATGCTACGGGCCCCGCACTTTCAAAGGCCCCGCGCTAAACGCTTTCAAGCTATCAATTCCGGTTCAGTGATTCAGCACTTGCTCTATCGCTATAGTACTATACCGCCTTCAACTTTTATAAACGACCGGGGTGTTTAAGGTTCGCGACTTGTCGTATTATCCGGCTGTGTAGCAAATGAAAAAGATACAAATGAGATGCACGCGCTAAAACACTCGCACAAATACATTCACGTATGCAGCACACAGGGTTGCTGCATTTCACGTCGATCGTGTACGAATGTTGAACTTCTTTTGCACCGTACGTAGGACAGCCGAACGCAAAAGGCGATTCAAAGGTGCGCTCGGCTCCTGGTGCGCTCCCTGATATCGGAAGAGCAGCGTTCCAGACGGCCGCGGCAGCGCACCTGAAAGCGACCGCCGCCTTTGTTCGACGGCCAGCCAAACACCGCTGGCTAGGCAGACGTCCCGGCTAGCCGGAACGCAGGGCTCCAACCCCGCGCCCCTTCACCGCCCCCCCCCCCCCCCCCCCCGGCGTTAGTGTGGTGTTAATGCGGTGTTAGTGCGGTGTTATTGGTCGAGACAACACTTTGTGGTGGCGGCGAGCACCACGGATCACAAACAGACCTCGCCGTCCGTCGTCTTGATGAGTAGAACGGTCGGCTCGTGTCCATCGCAGTGCGTGTAGAACCTGCGCACGGCAAAGACACATTGTGTGTGTGTGTGTCGATTACCCCATGAATAACTTAAAAGGTAGTGGTGATCCATTGATATTTAAATGAAAACATTTATTCTAGATTTGAAGTTTTCGTGACTGCAAGGATCCATACTCTTTGGATATTTTCCGTAAAGTCACATGGGTCAAAAAAATAAAATAAATTAAAAATGAAAACAACTCAATTAAATCAAATCACGACGTTTCGGAAGCAACAGTAATTTTGCTGGAGCAGTCAACACCTGATGACGGATGCTTGTGTTGCTTCCAAAACGTCGTGATTGTATTAAATAAAGTTCTTTTCATTTTTAATTAATTGTATTTTTTACCTACGTGACTTTACCGAAAGAACCAAAGAGTATGAATACATTTCGATTTAAAGCTTTCGTGACTGCAGGGATTCATCTTCTTGGTTCTTTCGGTAAAGTCACGTAGAAGGGAAGTAATAAAATAAAATCATTCTAACGACGTTTCGGCCACAACGCAAGTAGCCGGCTTGCGTTGTGGCCGAAACGTCGTGAGAATTATTTTATTATGTTTTATTTTTATTATTTTATTATTTCCCTTCTACGTGACTTTACCGAAAGAACCAAGAAGAGCATGAACACATTTACCCCCCCCCTCCACCACCACCACCACCACCTGGGAGACAAATGCGGCTGGGTGTGGTGCTGGCTACACACCCACCCCCTTGTGTGCATTAGATGCTCGCTAACGACACTTGCCCCAACAGCCTCTTAATGTCTGTCTGTAGAACGTCTTTCGCACCGCACGTAGCCAACCGTGCGAATCGGAGGCGCGGGGTAAGGACAACAAGCTAAACACAAAAAGGAGTTCTAAAGAGATGAGTTTGTCAATCTGGATGATGATTTAAAAGCGCACGGCTCTAATGGCTTCGCAACATCGGAAGGGAAGAACGTTCCAGACGGTCGCAGAAGCGCATCCGCAAGCGCCGCAACAATGCGGTGACCGGTGTCCTTGTTCGATGGCAAAGCCAAAAACTTCTGCTGCTGCTGCTGCTGCGACAATGACCAGAGTTGCCGTGACGGTCAAAGTCTATAGAGGATTGGGGGTGAGGGGATAGGGAACACATTGTCCTGTAGAGGGAGCTGGTAGGAACGTTGGGTTGCTCAGTCAATGGCCTGCAGGGTCAACGGCGGCGTGGTGTATTCCGCAAATATGCCCGATTGAGGGCGGGCACAAGCCGGCGTGAGTAGGTTAAACGTTGAGTTTTATAAGGGCACCACGGGGTGACCAGCCCCTCCCCACCCAGCCCCACCCCTCCCTCCCACCCCCCACCCAGCCCCTCCCTACCCAGCCCCTCCCCACCCTCCCCACCCAGCCCCTCCCCACCCAGCCCCTCCCCACCCAGCCCCTCCCCACCCAGCCCCTCCCCACCCTCCCCACCCAGCCCCTCCCCACCCTCCCCACCCAGCCTGTCCCCACCCTCCCCACCCAGCCCCTCCCCACCCAGCCCCTCCCCACACTCCCCACCCAGCCCCTCCCCACACTCCCCACCCAGCCCCTCCCCAACCTCCCCACCCAGCCCTTCCCCACCATCTCCTCCCCACCCAGCCCCTCCCCACCCTCCCCACCCAGCCCCTCCCCACCCAGCCCCACCCTCCCCACCCAGCCCCTCCCCACCCTCCCCTCCCCACCCAGCCCCTCCCTGCATGGACGGACGGACACAATAATCTCCTGTGGGCTGGTGTAACCAGGAGGTTCCTACCAGTATAATCTTGCCGTGTCTACGTTCACGTGACCACAGAATCAGAATCAGCTTGACACGTAGCAGGCTTTCGCGACCAATTATATTCATTATAAAGGTTTGTGGGTGAGATCGCGTCGGTATAAATGTGTCGTAACCCCTCCAACACCCGACACGGCCTATTAGTTACCACTTCAGCCCACCGGTGTGTTGGAGAATAAATCCACAACGATCTTCTGAGTAGCACGGCGTTTCGCTGGTAATTACATCCAGCATCACGAGTCGGGCGGTGGAGGGTTACGACACATTCATACCGACGCGATCTCACCCAAAAACCTTGATCATGGACAGAACCAGAATGCCTATCTCATACTGCAGGAGGAATCCGGATGTCCAGTCGGGGTACAGCGTCAACACGTAACAACAACCAATACAAGAAACACCTTACCATATTAATAAAAAGTGTGCCGTACTTGGCCCTTTCCCTCTTCAACCATTATATATACGGAGTGGTAGCTCTTGTAATCTCTCATTTACTTGATACAGCTGTCGTGGCTGTGACGGTTCCACCTGAAGACGGAGGCTTGTGTTGCCTCCGAAACGTCGTGATTTTTATTTTATTTTTCTTTTATTAATTTTAATTTTTTACCTACGTGACTTTACCGAAAAAACCTCAGAATATGTAAACAATTCTCTGAACGCAAATCCACTTTTTGCTTTACATCGCATCGGGTAAAGCCCAGCAGAGCGATTCACTTTCAGAAGCGTCGTGGCGGAGCCGGCCCCACCGACCTGCTGAGGCTGTACCCGTGCTCCGCCGTGGTGAACAGCAGCAGCGGGCGCGTCAGCGTGAATCTCTCCGGGATCCACGACCACACGGCGTGCATCTGCTGGGCGGACACCACGTCCGAGTGCACCGCGCTCAGGTCCACGGAGAGCTGCACGCTCCGCCTGCGGGCGGCATCGCAAATCGATCAGAATCGTTGGAATCAGAAGAGCTACGAAGCGCTTTTGTTACACGCACAGGTGTGCAGTGAATGGGGCAGCCACGGGGTTGGAACGTCACGGCAACACAAGCGATGGTGCATCAGCAGCAGGCGGCGGCATCGGCAGTCGGTTTAATAGGTGGTAGGCTTGCGTAATCACCAGCGAAACGTCATGATACTCAAATCGTAAACGTTGTGGATTTGCTTTCCAACACACCGGTGTGCTGTACTAGTATACTACACTATACACTGCACTATACACTGCACTATACACACTATACACTGCACTATACACACTATACACTGCACTATACACACTATACACTACACTATACACTGCACTATACACTGCACTATACACTGCACTATACACACTATACACTGCACTATACACACTATACACTACACTATACACTGCACTATACACTACACTATACATACTATACACTGCACTACACACTACACTATACACTACACACTACTATACTATACACTACACTACTATACACTACACTACTATACACTATTCTTTGGTTCTTTCGGTTAAGTCACGTCTAAAGATAAAATAATAAATTAAAATAAAAGCATATTACGACGTTTCGATTGCAACACAAGCAATCATCATCAGGTAAAAAAGAAATAAAAAGCAACAAAAATCTAACTAGAAAACTATAGACAGACATACAAGCAGACAGACATCACAAGGACACACAGAGAGAGGACACATCGGCACAAAGACAGGGGTCGTTTCTGTGACGGTCCCTTAAATATAGAGAGGGGGCAAGGACGGCTAATTTTCTCTGCCCCCTCCCTCTCTCCGTCCTTGCCCCCTCTCTATATTTAAGGGACCGTCACAGAAACGACCCCTGTCTTTGTGCCGATATGTGTCCTCTCTCTGTGTGTCCTTGTGATGTCTGTCTGCTTGTATGTCTGTCTATAGTTTTCTAGTTAGATTTTTGTTGCTTTTTCTTTCTTTTTTACCTGATGATGATTGCTTGTGTTGCAATCGAAACGCCGTAATATGCTTTTATTTTAATTTATTATTTTATCTTTAGACGTGACTTAACCGAAAGAACCAAAGAATAATTCCTGCAGTCACGAAAGCTCCATAATTACTATACACTATACTACTATACACTACACTACTATACACTACACACTACACTACACACTACACTATACACTACACTATACACTACAATATACACAACACTACACTATACACTACTATACTATACACTACACTATACTATACACTGCACTATACACTACACTATACACTACACTATACTATACACTACACTATAATACTATACACTACACTATAATACTATACACCAGAGGTGGGACAAAGTCATTGTTATGCAAGTCCAAGTCGAGTCTGAAGTCATCAAATTCATGACTCGAGTCTGACTCGAGTCCAAGTCACATGACTCGAGTCCACACCTCAGAGGTGGGACAAAGTCATTGTTATGCAAGTCCAAGTCGAGTCTGAAGTCATCAAATTCATGACTCGAGTCTGACTCGAGTCCAAGTCACATGACTCGAGTCCACACCTCTGCTATACACTACACTATACTATACACTACACTATAATACTATACACTACACTATAATACTATACACTACACTATAATACTACACACTACACTATACACTAGTGCTGTACTCGTAACGAATTGTCACATTCTGTTAACGTGACAAACCTCACGAATTGGCCGTGTGGAGTGGTGGCGGGTTTAACGACACACTTAGATATTACAGATAGTATTGGTCGCGAAAAGCAACGTGTAAAACTCACCTGTTTTTAAATCCTTTATATTAAGTTCACTTGCTTGCTTGCTTGCGGCCGTGCAAATCTTTCGGTCGTTTTTTAACCCACTTCCCGTGATCCAATCGAGCTGACATTTTGCACACAGACTCGTTGTGCGTGACAATTAATTTTCGTGAAAAAAAATTCCAAAATTTTACACTTTTTAGGAAAAAATAAATTATATTTAATTACCAATTGCTTAATGGTGGCAGCCATTCATCTGACCCAAAGGTGGCAGCCAACTCAAGCCAGAGGACGAGAGGACTCTAGCCGCCACGCATATAAAGGATTTATAGTGAAAAACTTAGTTTTTACGGGTTAATTTTTTAGATGTTTTCTTGCTGTTAAGGTATTTTTCATTACTAGCAGTGACAATAAAACAGTGGCAGTGTCGGTAGCGGAAGTAACAGTCGCCGTACGTAGCAGTGTTAGTGCGAGCTTCAGTACCAAGAGCAGCAAAGGTTGCAGCGCTAGTCAAGACGAGGTTAGTTCCAGCCACAACGAGTCAGGAACAGTAGCAGAGAGGAATTGTAGCAGGCGTAACATCAGTGTCAGCGGCCGTAGTTTCAATAAGAAAGTCAGCAGCAGCAATTGCAGCGATAACCACTGGTCAACAACAAAAAAAACATTTTTTTCTGGCCTGGACTTTTGCAGCTGTTCTAGACTAATTTCAGGGTGCCGATTCCAAATCTGATCTCAGATTTGCTCTAACACATCAAATTTTTAAATCCTTTATATTAAGTTCGCTTGCTTGCTTGCTTACGACCGTGCAAATCTTTCGGTCGTTTTTTAACCCACTTCCCGTGATCCAATCGAGCTGACATTTTGCACACAGACTCGTTGTGCGTGACAATTTATTTTCGTGAAAAAAGAAATTATATTTAATTACCAATTGCTTAATGGTGCAAACCATTCATCTGACCCATAGGTGGCAGCCATCTCAAGCCAGAGGACGAGAGGACTCTAGCCACCACGCATATAAAGGATTTATAATGAAAAACTTTGTTTTTACGGGTTAATTTTTATGCTATCGGCATACCCCATTTTCATTGATTTTACCCGAAATTAACTCTGTCACTTATGATTGCAAGTTGTTGCGAGTCAGTGACTGCTTTAGTGTTAAAATATGGTGCTGTATTTTTAGGATAGTGTGTTTACAATGTCATTTTATGTAGATATCCACATTTATTTAATATTTTTCTTCTGCAGTTTTTATTGAAAATGCAATATTTGATATCTCAAAAACCTGATGTGATAGACAAAAACTGATGCCAGATTTGGAATCAGCACCCCAAAATTACCTTAAAACCGTTGGAATACCTTACGCCAGAAAAAGTGTGTTGACCAGTGTAACAGCAGCAGTGGTGGCAGTCCGACGCTCAAACTTAGTAGCGGCAGTACCAACAACGCAGGATTGCAAATCATCGGAAACTCCGAACGAACAGAAATCTTACTTTTGCTTGTGAGGGCTTGTAAAGATCGGGAGAAAAGCAGTCGGTTGCGCAGAGGGAAAGACAACAGTCGAGAAGACAAGAGATTCATTCGTCGAAGCCGAACTGCACGCAAAGTGTAGAGCGCACGATACACACGACTCTACGACTGCACACAAAGTGTACAGAGCACACGACACACACGACTCTACGACTGCACGCAAAGTGTAGAGCGCACGATACACACGACTCTACGACTGCACACAAAGTGTACAGAGCACACGACACACACGACTCTACGACTGCACGCAAAGTGTAGAGCGCACGATACACACGACTCTACGACTGCACACAAAGTGTACAGAGCACACGACACACACGACTCTACGACTGCACACAAAGTGTACAGAACGCACGACACACACGACTCTACGACTGCACACAAAGTGTACAGAGCACACGACACACACGACTCTACGACTGCACACAAAGTGTACAGAACACACGACACACACGACTCTACGACTGCACGCAAAGTGTAGAGCGCACGATACACACGACTCTACGACTGCACGCAAAGTGTAGAGCGCACGACACACACGACTCTACGACTGCACGCAAAGTGTACAGAGCGCACGACACACACGACTCTACGACTGCACATAAAGTGTACAGAGCACACGACACACACGACTCTACGACTGCACGCAAAGTGTAGAGCACACGACACACACGACTCTACGACTGCACACAAAGTGTACAGAGCGCACGACACACACGACTCTACGACTGCACACAAAGTGTACAGAGCACACGACACACACGACTCTACGACTGCACGCAAAGTGTACAGAGCACACGACACACACGACTCTACGACTGCACACAAAGTGTACAGAGCACACGACACACACGACTCTACGACTGCACGCAAAGTGTAGAGTGCACGACACACACGCACACGACTCTACGACCAGTTCAGAGGTCAATGTGTTCGAACGCGTCGGACCTCGGACGCTAAGCAGAGAATGAACCTGTGCGGTGCTCGGATGTGCGACCACCATGCTCACCAGGCGTTATAGGCTGCGGGGCCGCAAGGTTGGTAGCGGTAAGGCAACGTTGGCTCTGAGCGGTACAATGCAACAAGATCCACTGTTGTGCTATACTCCCTTGCCTCTATGCCCCCCCCCTTCACCAAACAACATTGACCGGCATGGTGAAGTATGATCAAACAACCCCGATAACTGATAGGGCATGTAGGCATCCTCATTCAGCAATGGACTGACAAAGGGCTGTAAAATTATTATTTATAATTTGTATAATAGAAATGATGATGATGAGCCTCAACCAGGTCCATGTCAAGAATAAAAAGACAGAAAAGAGAAAAAAGCCCAGGATTTCAGCTTCCTGAAGTCTTAATGGAAGGGGACTCTCCTTCCAAAAAATACCTCCTCCTCCTCTTCCTCACCACCATCCTCATAGGCTATAAACTCCTCTCGGCAAATTTAGATTTAAAGCTTTCGTGACTGCAGGGATTCATCTTCTTGGTTCATTCGGTAAAGTCACGTAGAAGGGAAATAATAAAATAATAAAAATAAAACATTGTAAAATATTAAAGTCACGTAGAATGGAAATAATAAAATAATAAAAATAAAACTTTATAAAATAATATATTTTATTATGTTTTATTTTTACCGAAAGAACCAAGAAGATCCTCTCAGCAAGGTAAAGCGACGTTAAATTTGACTTTTATTTCAATTTATTTTAATTAATGTTTGCATTTATTATAATTTATGCATGCATTCTAATAATAAGTAGTGTCTACATTATTTCATACAACCCCATTAATGTATAATATGCCATATAAAATATCATTTCTTATACTCTAGAACGGATTATTTCCTTTCAATTTATTTCTTATGGGAAAAATGCGTTTGCTGTCCGTCATTTTCGGTATAAGTCCTACTACCCCTCCTGGAACAAATTAACGACGTATACCGAGGTACCAGTGTATACGGGCAAGTGCGTGTTGGCACAGTAGGGTGCACAGGTGATGATGCCTCTGCCAGTCAACCCACGGCACCCGGGTGTGTCCCGTGACCTCCTGCCAGCGAGCCTTTGACACTTCACGCTACAGCCTCGGAGTGCACCTGGCCTGGCACGAGCGCCGTGGTGACGTCACCGCCACTCAGTGGCGGGTGGCGGCTGTTGCGTGAGAGCGTGTGCGCGTGTGTACGTGTGTGCGTGTGTATGCGTGTGTGTATGCGTGCGTGCGCGTGTATGCGTGTGTGCGTGTGCGTGCACGTGCGTGCACGTGCGTGCGCGTGTGTACGTGCGCGTGTGTATGTGTGTTTGTGTGCGTGCGCGTGTGTATGTGTGCGTGCGCGTGTGTATGTGTGTGTGTGCGTATGTGTGCGTGCGTGTGTGTGTATGATTGTGTGTGTGCGTGTATGATTGTGTGTGTGCGTGTCTGCGCGTGTGTATGTGCGTGTGTATGCGTGTGTATGCGTGTATGCGTGCGTGTGTGTATGTGTGTGCGTGTGTGTGCGTGTGTGTGCGTGTGTGGGTATGTGTGTGTGTGCATGTGTGTACGTACGTGTGTGCGTGTGTGTGCGTACGTGTATGTGTGTGCGTCCGCGTGCGTGCGTGCGCGCGTGTGTGTATGTGCGTGCGTGTGTGTGCGCGCGTGAGTGTGCGTGCGTGTGCGTGCGTGTCTGTGCGTACGTGTATGTGTGTGCGTGCGTGTGCGTGCGTGTGCGTGCGTGTATGTGTATGTGCGTGTGAGCACCTGCGCTGCACGCGCGAGATCCCTGCCGCCTGCAGGGCGCTCTCGTTGGCCAGCCGCAGCAGGGAGATCTCCCGGCGCGACAGCAGACGCACGCGGAAGCCGCGGTCCAACAGCCGCGTGGGGGACACGTGCAGAGAGAGCGAGCGGGCAAACGACCGGATCTCGCCACACACTCCTGCACGCAGAGGGACAGACAGAGAGAGACACAGAGAGACAGAGGGACAGAGACACAGAGGGACAGAGAGACACAGAGAGACAGAGGGACAGAGACACAGAACGAGACAGAGATTGCAGAGAGACAGAGACAAGTTTATGTATTAGGTATAGCCCTGTGAGCCATTCGGCTCTTGAATCGGGTGCAACCGCAACAAACAAAAAACAAAAACATGAACAAGAAAACATCTTAAAGTGAATATGTGACCGAGTGCAAACAGAAAATCCAAGAAAAGACGGCAAAATATTGCAGAAAAAGCACCGCACACCAACACTGACAGAGCTATACACAAAGATCCCCCAGAGAGCCTCCACAGACTTTAGGGACAAGTGCTGTTATCCGGCACCGATGAAGGCCAGCACGGCGCACGGCTCGGCGTGGGTGTTTAGACTTTAGACTCGCCGTGGGTGTCGATTCATAATCAACGTGATTGGGTGAGATCGAGTTATTTACAAATGTGTCGTAACCCTCCACCACCCGACACGGCCAATCAGCAAAAAAAGTGTCACGTTGACAAAAGACAAAATAGTTCACTGCTTTAGCCCCACACCGGTGTGTTGAAGCGTGAAACCACAACATTTACAATTTTTGTAGTACGACGTTCGCTGGCAATTGCATCCAGCATCATCGGGCAATTCGCCAGAATGGTGAGGCTCTGCTCTGGCTCCCGGTCTCACATAGAGCAGCGGCAGCAGCAGGGTGACGATTTTAGGCGGACGGGTTCCAATGGTGCAAATGCTTACCCCGAGCTCTCATACTCTGATGGTGCATTGTCTTTGAGTTGTGCGCCTTTTGGCGTCATCTGGTCCAACACCATGTGAGACTAGGCTCTAAGGAAAGCTGTCTCGGGTGTGGACCAATCAACTTCAAGGACAGTGCATATCATTATCAGAGTTGTGTTTTTTGCTTGCATTATGACTGCAGGTATTGCGGTCTATGCAAACATGACTCCTTGTAAAAAAAGGTGTCAGTTTTGTTGCCAGATAGAAGGGTAAATAACCAATCATCATATTGTAATTGTGTTTAGACTCGGCGTAGGTGTTTAGACTTTAGACTCAGCGTGGGTGTTGAGACTCAGCGTGGGTGTTGAGACTCGGAGTGGGTGTTGAGACTCGATGATGAGATGTGGTGTTAACGAAAGTCGGGCCACACCGTCCTGGCTGGTGGGGCCGGGGCTGTTTGTGAGCGCCCGTTTCTTCACGCTGCTTTTGAACAGCTTGAGGAGAGCGAGCGCCGCGCGGTAGAGCACCTTGTGTCCCTCCAGCAGGAAGCAGTCGAACACGCGCACGGCAAACTCAAAGGGCAGGTCCTCAAACAGCCAGCGTAGCCAGCCGCTGTACACCTACTCACAGCGCACATACACACACAGAACAGGCAGACGCTGTACACCTACTCACAGCACACACACACACAGAACAGGCAGACGCTGTACACCTACTCACAGCACACACACACAGAACAGGCAGACGCTGTACACCTACTCACAACACACACACACAGAACAGGCAGACGCTGTACACCTACTCACAACACACACACACAGAACAGGCAGACGCTGTACACCTACTCACAGCACACACACACACAGAACAGGCAGACGCTGTACACCTACTCACAGCGCACACACACACACAGAACAGGCAGACGCTGTACACCTACTCACAGCACACACACACACAGAACAGGCAGACGCTGTACACCTACTCACAGCACACACACACAGAACAGGCAGACGCTGTACACCTACTCACAACACACACACACAGAACAGGCAGACGCTGTACACCTACTCACAACACACACACACAGAACAGGCAGACGCTGTACACCTACTCACAGCACACACACACACAGAACAGGCAGACGCTGTACACCTACTCACAGCACACACACACACAGAACAGGCAGACGCTGTACACCTACTCACAGCGCACACACACACACAGAACAGGCAGACGCTGTACACCTACTCACAGCACACACACACACAGAACAGGCAGACGCTGTACACCTACTCACAGCACACACACACAGAACAGGCAGACGCTGTACACCTACTCACAACACACACACACACAGAACAGGCAGACACTGTACACCTACTCACAGCACACACACACAGAACAGGCAGACGCTGTACACCTACTCACAGCACACACACACACAGAACAGGCAGACGCTGTACACCTACTCACAACACACACACACACACAGAACAGGCAGACGCTGTACACCTACTCACAGCACACACACACACACAGAACAGGCAGACGCTGTACACCTACTCACAACACACACACACAGAACAGGCATATGCTGTACACCTACTCACAACACACACACACACAGAAAAATAAAGCGTAACAAAGACACACCGACGCACAGACCACATCGTGTATGATCCACAGAGATGAACTGCTGAACGAGACACGGTGTACGTCGAAAGCAGACTGAGGTGAGGGCCGGTCCCCACCTGCAGCACGTCCTGCTCACGGGAGACGATGATGCGGTGGGCGCTGGGGCAGTACTTGGCAGCGAGGTCGCCAAAGGTCATGCAGGATGCCTCGAAGCCCAGGAACGTCTGGTCCAGGAGGTGGAGGCGTGGCGCCTGCTTCTATAACAGCAACAACAGCAGCAGCAGTAGCAGAATCAGTAAACTATTTAAACTACTCTTTAAGGGTGCTAGAGTAACGAGATGTTAACTACCTCGCCTGGTGTACAGGAGGTCGTGGGTTCGATCCCGACCCCGACGCCTGCTGTATATTTGGAGTTCGCGTGTCTCTCTCTCATCATCATCACGGTGGCTAAGAGATGTCAACAACCTCGCCTGGTATACAGGAGGTCGTGGGTTCGATCCCGACCCCGACGCCTGCTGTATATTTGGAGTTTGCGTGTCTCTCTCTCATCATCATCACGGTGGCTAAGAGATGTCAACAACCTCGCCTGGTATACAGGAGGTCGTGGGTTCGATCCCGACCCCGACGCCTGCTGCTGTATATTTGGAGTTTGTGTGTCTCTCTCTCATCATCATCACGGTGGCTAGGACATGTTAACGACCTCGCCTGGTATACAGGAGGTCGTGGGTTCGATCCCGACCCCGACGCCTGCTGCTGTATAGTTGGAGTTTGCGTGTCTCTCTCTCATCATCATCACGGTGGCTAGGAGATGTTAACTACCTCGCCTGGTATGCAGGAGGTCGTGGGTTCGATCCCGACCCCGACGCCTGCTGCTGTATATTTGGAGTTTGCGTGTCTCTCTCTCTGGATTTTTTCTCCGGGTCCTCCGGTTTTTCCATCCACATTTAGTAACATGCATTTAGAGTATTTGGCTGGTACAGATTTCTACACGCTAAGCCCCGTAGTTGAGCTATCATTTGTGGCCAGGTCACTTCTCAAAGAGGGCCTTACCTGCTAAAATAGAAATAGTTTATAAAAAAAATTTGTTTTAGTAATAGGTTTTTACCCTTTCAACTGGTACAAAAACTGACACCTTTATACAAGGCATCATGTTTGCAATAACCACAACACAAGCAGTCAAAATGCAAACAAAAAGAAACAACTCTGATGATATGCACGGTCCTTGAAGTTGATTGGTCCACACCCGAGACGGCTTTTCTTAGAGCCTAGTCTCACATGGGGGCCTCCCTAAAGGTGAAATAGTTTTAGTGGGTGATCTAAATTGGAATTGGCTAAACCCGCCGGCCGTGGCCACAAATTTTGCAGATGAATTTAACCTGTTTCAATTAATAAATGTCCCCACAAGACCCAACCTAAAAAATCCGGGACAGTCATCTCTGCTTGACGTCCTATTGACAAATGCCCCTCACAATTTCGCACTGACTGGTGTTCTAGGTAATAACCTTAGTGATCACTCCTTCATTTTTGGGGTGAGATCATCAGCCAGACCCAAAGCCCCCCCTAAATTGGTTGAGAAGCACTCCATGAGACACTTCAGCACTCAGGCATTTACTAATGATGTGCTTCACTCGGATATTGACAAGGTCTGTGATATTCAAAACCTGACTACGGCTTGGGAGATCTTCAGGTACACGTTTCTCCAAATTCTTAACAAACATGCTCCGTTGGTTAAATTTAAAACTAAAGGCAACCGTCCACCATGGTTTGATCCTTTGATTACAAAGCTCATGAAAACTAGGGACAAGGCTTGGGCATGTGCTCAGAAAAGTAATTTGGTCAATGACTGGCTAGAATACAGGATTTTAAGGAATAGATGCGTCAAAAAAATACGACATGCAAAAAATAACTACTTCTCTTCCACTCTCCTTGAATCTCATGGAAATGCCAGGATTTTCTGGAAAACAATCAAATGTATCGAAAAGGCATCCAAAACAGATCATCTGCCCGTTCAGCTTAACCGAAATGGGGAATATTTTTCAGATCCCCAAAAATAGTTGACAATTTTAACCTTCATTTTTCTGAAGCTGGTACCCTATTTGATAATGTATTGGGAGTCACCCCTGCTCATGCAAATTCCTACACCCCTATCCAAACATTAAGCGAATTTAGTTTTCAGCCAATCCACGAAAGTAATGTTCTGAAACAACTGTCCTACCTCAAAGGGTCCTCCTCTACCGGAGCAGATAGTATTCCCGTCTTTGCTCTACTAAGTGTTGGTCACCTAATATACAAACCTATAGCCCATATTTTCAACCTGTCCATCAAAGAAGCATCAGTTCCTCTAGAATGGAAACATTCCTATGTTCGTCCACTTCACAAAGAGGGCCCTAAAGATGATCCAAATAACTACCGACCTATCTCAATTTTGTCCCCGTTGATGAAAATTTTTGAAAAATTATTGACCTACCAAATTAGCAGTTTCCTGTCCGCCAACAATCTATTACATCTAAAACAATCTGGGTTTCGAAAAAAATACAGCACCACATCTGCTGCATTAGACTCTCTGAATCACATTTACAGTAGCCTTGATAATAAGCAGTACTGCGCCTGTCTTTTTCTTGACTTGTCCAAAGCTTTTGATACAGTAGACCACAACATCCTGCTTAGTAAAATAAGTTGCCTCGGTTTTTCCGAAAACACAGTAAAATGGTTAAAAAATTACCTCTTTTCTCGCACCCAAACTGTATTCACAGAGGGTTGGAGGTCAAACAGTGTTAAGATAACAAAAGGGGTTCCACAGGGTTCCATTCTCGGCCCCCTCTTGTTCTCTCTTTATGTAAATGACTTGGGCACTGAACTGGATTATTCCAGGGTAAATCTTTTTGCAGATGACACGGTACTAATTACTGCTGGCCGCTCTCCGGATGACGTGATTGCTAAGCTCCAGAGTGATTTCAACAAACTACAACATCAGCTAGTTGCTCTTAAACTAGTCCTAAATCCTGCCAAAACCAAGGTGCTATGCTTCTCACCAGGACTAAAGCGGGAAGTTATTTTCCCCCAATTACATTCCTTAAATAATGATCAAATAGAGCAAGTCAAGATCTATAAGTATCTTGGGGTCATCCTGGATTCAAAACTGAATTTTGAAGATCACATTGATTATATTGGGAAAAAGACAAAAATTAAAATTGGTTTTCTATATCGACACACGCACTGCTTCCCTCCTATGTTCCGTTTGGAATTGATTAAAGCTACCGTACTGCCTCTACTTGATTACTGTGACATTGTGTATAAATCAGCCCCAAGTACTGTACTGAAGAAGCTTGACTCAATGTATCACTCGGCCTTTAGATTTGCATTGAACTGCCCATATAGGACTCACCACTGTGATCTCTACATTGGGTCAAACTTAACATCTCTGAATGTTCGACGGCTTGTGCACCAGATCTTATTTATTCATGATGTACTTGCAAAAAAATCTGCAGATTACCTGCTGAATCTCGTCTCTGTTTCAAAGAACAAATTTGACCTAAGGTCTACACTCATTTACCAGCTTAATATTCCCTATTGCCGTACATATACTGGAGGAAGGGCCTTTGCTATTGATGCCCCCAGGGTCTGGAATGCTGTTGCAAATAAATTGAAACTTGAGTCACTACCTATGAGATCTTCACTCAAAACTGCTCTAGAGGAGTTGTACACCCCTAGCTGCCAGTGCTATTCAGTGACCTAAAATTAAATGTTTCGCTCCGGATGATCGCTACAAAGTATGACCTGTGTTTTGATTTAGTGTGCTGATCTTAAAGGTGCATTGAAAAATTACAATACTCCGATTGATGCTCCTGCTGTTGTGGAGTGACTCATGCAGCCAGCTATGGCTGCAGGGTTTTGGTAGTAGATGTTGTTTATGCCATTTATTGTGAAAATTCCGTCACAGTTCCTATGGTTGCTTTTTCATTGCTTTCATGGCTTTATTTTGGTGATTTCGAAAAGTGTATTGGTTTAGCCATGTTTGTTTGTTGTAGTACAGAGTTAGACTGATGGCCTTAATCGAAGCTGTCTTGTGGTTGTTGTTGTTTGACTTGCATCCCACTGGGATTTTTGCACACAGCGTTGGTGTACGGTGTTTTTTCTGCAATATTTTTGCTGTCTTTTCTTGAATTTTCTGTTTGCACTTAGTCACATATTCACTTTAAGATGTTTTTTGTTCATGTTTTTGTTTTTTGTTTGTTGCGGTTGCACCCGATTCAAGAGCTGAATGGCTCACAGGGCTATACCTAATAAATGAACTTGAACTTGAACATGGTGTTGGACCAGATGACACCAGAAGGCGTACAACTCAAACACAGCGCACTATCAGAGTATTGAGAGCTCGGGGTAAGCATTTACACTATGAGACCTCCTTTACCAGTGGCAAAATATAGTAATAGGTTTTTACCCTTTCAACTGGTACAAAAACTGACACCTTTATACAATTCTAGATTTGAAGCTTTCGTGACTGCAATGATTCATATTCTTAGGTTTTTTCGGTAAAGTGACGTAGGTAAAAAATTAAAATTAATAAAAGTAAAATAAAAATAAAATAAAAATCACGACGTTTCGGAGGCAACACAAGCTTCCGTCTTCAGGTGGAACCGTCACAGCACGATTGCTGTATCAAGTGAGAGAAATTTCATTTTCAGATAATCGTCACAGCACGATTGCCGTATCAAGTGAGAGAAATTCCAAGAAAACCGTGTTTTTCTATATACTGGTTGAGGGTGGGAGGAGCCAAGGTAGGCACTGGATATTATTTTTCTGAGGTTCGGTGCGGCTGAAGCACGCTGCTAGGAACGAGCCTTTGTTGTGTAAACTAGGTGCGGATGATGTAAGGCATCACGTTTGCAATAACCACAACACAAGCGGCCGAAATGCAAACGGCACAAGCCGCAGTACTCGCGTCACTCAGCGGCACAAGCGACCGCCCGTCACACCACCACCGCCCCGCCGGGAGCTCCACCTCGCCCACCTCGTCGGCCGCCCTTCCGCCGTGCGCCAGGATCCTGGCGGCGCCGGCGAACAGCTCGGCCTCAGAGCGCGAGTAGTGCGCCAGCAGCGCCACGGTGGCCGGCAGCGCCGGGCAGAACGTCACGTCCGGGAAGTGCAGCTCGACGGCGCGCAGGACCCTCGCCACGGCCAGCTGGCCCGCCGCCGTCAGGCAGTAGCGCGGCGCGGCCCAGCCGTCGGCAAAGCCCGGCGACGCTGGGGCGGCGGAGCCGGAGGAGGGGAGGAGGCGGAAGAGGCGGGGAGCCGAGTCGCGGTACACGGAGGCGTCCGGCGTGACGAGCCGGCACGGCAGCGAGGACAGGGCGTGGCGGTAGAAGGCGGCGCGCGACGAGTGCTCGGTGGAGAAGCGGCCGGACCTGCGTGGCGGAGAAGTGAGCGGTGGTGGTGGCGGCGGTGACAGTGGTGGTGGTGACAATGGTGGTGGTGGCGGTGGTGGTGGTGACAGTGGTGTTGGTGGCGAGCGGTGGTGGTGGCGAGCGGTGGTGGTGGTGACAGTGGTGGTGGTGACAGTGGTGGTGACAGTGGTGGTGACAGTGGTGGTGACAGTGGTGGTGACAGTGGTGGTGGTGACGGTGGTGGTTGTGGTGTTGACAGTGGTGGTGGTGACGGTGGTGGTGGTGACGGTGGTGGTGGTGGTGACAGTTGTGGTGGTGGCGAGCAGTGGTGTAGCGGTTAGAGCGCTGAGCTACGGACCCGGCAACCCGAGTTCGATTCCCGCTCACGGCCAACACCGGTGACGATTATCTGAACCGGTTTTGGGCCTCCCCGAGTTCGACTCAGCCTCAAATGAGTACCTGGTGTAGCGGTGTGTAAACTTCACCATTCGTGAGACAAAGGCGTTCAGGCGTGGTGCTGACCACCCACCCCCTCGTGTGCCGTGCCGGCCTTCACAGGCGCTGCTGCTCGCTAACAGCACTTGCCCCGACGTATGTGAAGGCCACAACGGCTTCGGTGTTGACGACGACGCTGCCGACGCTGCTTCCGGCAACGTCGCCGTTGGTGGCAATGCCGACGCAGCCACGGCCATCGTTGGGGTATCGAGGCGGGAGTTGGGAGG
The DNA here is from genome assembly GCF_015708825.2 of Lethenteron reissneri. Taxonomy (NCBI): domain Eukaryota; kingdom Metazoa; phylum Chordata; class Hyperoartia; order Petromyzontiformes; family Petromyzontidae; genus Lethenteron; species Lethenteron reissneri. The sequence continues at coordinate 6,486,440 of NC_083841.1, read as the reverse complement.
CGCGCACAAAGGCCGCACACACAACACTCTCTCACCTGGCCATGAGCTTGAGCTGCGTCTGCTCGACCGAACGGAAGAACGCTTCGTCCACGCCGCTGCCGCCGCCGCCGCCGTCGCCGCCATTGTTGCCGCGCTCGGGCATCCGATCCCAGTCGATGAATTCCATCGAGTCCGCTTCATCGTGCTTCTCCATGCCCAGCCGGCAGCGGGTGCCTGCGGGTGCGTTGGACAGTGAGCCCCACCCTCCCCACCCAGCCCCTCCCCACCCAGCCCCTCCCCACCCAGCCCCTCCCCACCCAGCCCCTCCCCACCCAGCTCCTCCCCACCCTCCCCTCGCCACCCAGCCCCTCCCTCCCCACCCAGCCCCTCCCTGCACGACGAATGGACACAATAATCCCCTGTGGGCTGGTGGAACCAGTGGGTTCCTACCAGTATAATTATTCCGATGATGCTGCTGTTACCAATTACGTGTACAAATCTGACGCAGCCGATGGTTCCGTTGCACCCAGCACCAGCTTCTCTCAAGATGTCCGGGGCGTGGAAGGCAAGCTATGAATATGCAATGATAATTATGGTGATCTGGTGGTGGGACAACGTGGTAAGGTTGTACGGGATTATGATAAAAGCTGACGATTACAAAGAGAGTGGGGATTCGTCAAGGTCGGGAACACCGAGTGACTGGGAAAACACGGGATCGACAGAGAGTGGCTGCATCATAAACACCTCTGAGATGATCGTGTGAATATCTGATAAAAGGTTTGTGAGCCTTTTACGAACAAGCGCGTCACAAACAAGGCAGCCGCATCGTAAAAAAGTATAACCCGTAAAAACAAAGTTTTTCACTCTAAATCCTTTATATGCGTGGCGGCTAGAGTCCTCTCGTCCTCTGGCTTGAGATGGCTGCCACCTATGGGTCAGATGATTGTCTGGCAGTATTAAGCAATTGGTAATTAAATATTTAATTTGTTTTCCCTAAAAAGTGTAAAATTTAGGAAAAAAAATTTCACGAACATTAATTGTCTCACACAACGAGTCTGTGTGCAAAATGTCAGCTCGATTGGATCACGGGAAGTGGGTTAAAAAACGACCGAAAGATTTGCACGGTCGTAAGCAAGCAAGCGAACTTAATATAAAGGATTTCAAAAAGAAAAAGTGCAGCGGAATGTCTCGTTTGGTTTGTTTTGAAGCAAAATAACTGGGATGTGAATAGTGCAGAAATGGCGGGAAGTATATGTTTGTGCAGCTTCATCAGCTGCAGGATCACCAGTACCCAGGGCCGTGTCGTCAAATAGGCCACAGTAAGCACTGTGCTAAGGGCCTACTCACTCACCCACCCAGCCACTCACCCACTCACTCACCCAGCCACCCACTCACCCACCCAGCCACTCACCCACCCAGCCACTCACCCACCCAGCCACTCACCCACCCAGCCACTCACCCACCCAGCCACTCACCCACCCAGCCACTCACCCACCCAGCCACTCACCCACCCAGCCACTCACCCACCCAGCCACTCACCCACCCAGCCACTCACCCACCCAGCCACTCACCCACTCACTCACTCAGCCACTCACCCACTCACTCACTTAGCCACCCACCCAGCCACTCACCCAGCCACTCACCCAGCCACTCACCCAGCCACCCACCCACCCAGCCACCCGCCCAGCCACCCACCCACTCACTCACTCACCCAGCCATTCACCCAGCCACTCACCCAGCCACCCGCCCACCCAGCCACCCGCCCAGCCACCCGCCCACCCAGCCACCCGCCCAGCCACCCACCCACTCACTCACTCACCCAGCCACTCACCCAGCCACCCCCACCCAGCCACCCGCCCACCCAGCCACCCGCCCAGCCACCCACTCACTCACTCACCCAGCCATTCACCCAGCCACTCACCCACCCACCCACTCGCCCAGCCAACCACCAGGGCCATATTATCCAACGAGAGGGTGGGTGACAGCACCAAGCCCGGCCGCCTTTGTCCCCCCAGTGGCGATGTTCACACAGCAGACCAGTTACTCGTTTGAGGCCGAGTCAACCTAGGGGAGGCCCAGGACCGGTTAAATTAATCGTCACCGGTGGTGGCCGTGAGCGGGAATCGAACTCGGGTCGCCGGGTTCGTAGCGCAGCGTAGCGCTAACCACTACACTACAACGCGTTACGCTTCCACATGCGCAGGTCACGTGACAGATTTGATGTCACAGCTCACTTGCCGTGCAAAAAAATCAATGCATTATTGAAGCTCCCCCCCCCCAAAAAAAGTGTATATTTATAATGTTTGCATGGTGTACAGTCTAGAAAGTACCCACATGGCAAATTTCCAGTTTGTTGCATGTCGGGAAGTACGCCAAACATTTTGAACAGACACGCATAATCACAACTTTGCCGTTTATATATTATCCAATAGGCCTGAGTGGGCACTGTGCCTAGAGCCTACAGGAAACAAAAATGTGATCAGATTGTTGTTTGTATGATAAGAAATGTAACGAAGATGTCTTCTTCAATAAATATATAAGCATATAGCAAGGATCGGCACAGTGTTTATTACAGAGATGGCAGAGGCATGTCGATCAGTTGTTTTCACAAGGTGAGAGGAATTAACACTGGCGAATAACTTTTCGAGATTTTTTTCATTGAAAAATTTGCAAATAAACATCTTTCAATTGTTATTCTTAGGTTTTTTCGGTAAAGTCACGTAGGTAAAAAATTAAAATTAATAAAAGTAAAATAAAATAAAAATCACGACGTTTCGGAGGCAACATAAGCTTCCGTCTTCAGGTGGAACCGTCACAGCATGTATCAAGTGGAATCGTCACAGCACGATAGCTGTATCAAGTGATACAGCTATCGTGCTGTGACGGTTCCACCTGAAGACGGAAGCTTGTGTTGCCTCCGAAACGTCGTGATTTTTATTTTAAATTTTTAATTTTAGTTTTTTACCTACGTGACTTTACCGAAAAAACCTAAGAATATGAATCTTTGCAGTCACGAAAGCTTCAAATCTAGAATCTTTCAATTGCGTTTCATCGCACAACCACACGAATGACAGCGGCGGTAGTAGCAAGGCTCTTGTAGGCCCCTAGGCACTTCTGTTTCGTAGGTCTTCAGTGAAAACTCTCTGCAGTTTGCTGCTGCTGCTGCTGCCCCATGTTGCCGCTACCTAAAACTGATAACAAAAAACTGTCTCCGATCAACCGTAGAACAACAACGCCGCCTTGTCTTGCTACTCTCGATTGAGAAGGAGATTGTGCAAAAAAATTAACCCGTAAAAACAAAATTTTTCACTATAAATCCTTTATATGCGTGGCGGCTAGAGTCCTCTCGTCCTCTGGCTTGAGATGGCTGCCACCTATGGGTCAGATGATTGTCTGCCACCATTAAGCAATTGGTAATTAAATATTTATTTATTTTCCCCTAAACAGTGTAAAATTGTGGAAATTTTTTTAACGAAAATTAATTGTCACGCACAACGAGTCTGTGTGCAAAATGTCAGCTCGATAGGATCACTGGGAAGTGGGTTAAAACATGACCGAAAGATTTGCACGGTCGTAAGCGCGCAAGCAAGTGAACTTAATATAAAGGATTTAAAAAATAAACATAATTTGTCTACATATTCTTGGGTTTTTTTCGGTAAAGTCACGTAGGTAAAAATTTTATTTTATTTTTATTAATTTTTTACCTACGTGACTTTACCGAAAAAGCCTAAGAATATGAATCCTTGCAGTCACGAAAGCTTCAAATCTAGAATTAATTTATCTACATTTTCCGTGTTTCTCCCTTGTGATGGGAGTTTGTAGAATTAACGTTGACCAATCACGTCTAAATTGGTCCCTCATAAGGTGGCACTGATAATGGGTTTGCAGGTGTGGGGCCGTCCATAAATGACGTCACGCGATTTTGGACGATTTTTGACCCCCCCCCCCCTCGTCACACGGCGTCACAAAAAGTCAGACCCCCCCCCTCAAATATGACGTCACGAAGCTCTGCCCCCCTCCCCCCCAAATAAAACATGCTTCAAATCGCTGTAAACTATTGTTGTCATTGTAGTGCGTATTTAATGTGGCGCTGCACTCTGATGTTGTAGGAGAAAACATTTATCAAAAAGTCTATTTAATTAAGTAAAACGTGTTGCCTATATTTATTTAAAGTTGCACATTTTTATGTGACGTCACATTTCTCAAACACCCCCCCCCCCCTCGTCACACATCGGTGTGGAAGGAGGGAGGGGCGATGGGGGAAGGGGGCAGGGGGAGGGGCAGCTCGGACAGTACATTTCATTAAAGCGTGTTTTAAAAAAACAGTATTCTTAAATATTTTATTCAGAAGCGACCTATCACAAATGATAGCGCAACGAAGTGGCTTATCACCATCAACATCGCGTGGAAATGTATAGCAGCCAAACACTCTGAACGCTGTGGGTCTAACTTACACCCCTGCAAACTCGGTAACACTCGTTTGTTTAATTGTGCGTGACAATTTATTTTCGTGAAATTTTTTTCCAAAATGTTACACTTTTTAGGATTTATTTATTTAATTACCAATTGCTTAATGGTGGCAGGCAATCATCTGACCCATAGGTGGCAGCCATCTCAAGCCAGAGGACGAGAGGACTCTAGCCGCCACCACGCATATAAAGGATTTAGAGTGAAAAACTTTGTTTTTACGGGTTAATTTTTTATGACCCTCGGTCTAATATTCAACACACTCACCTGACTCACCACTCATCACATCACCTGACACCACGCTGATGGAAGGACATAAAACAGATCTCAACAGCGCGCAAAGCGGGGAGACACGCACGCTTCGAATTACACACGAGGTACGGGAAGATCAAGACAACACTGAACATATACAGGCAGTCCTCTACTTATGATGGAGATGCGTTACGACGACCCCATCGTACATTTTGATTTAAAGCTTTCGTGACTGCAGGGATTAATATTCTTTGTTCTTTCGGTAAAGTCACGTAGAAGGGAACCAATAAAATAATAAAAATATAAAATAATAAAAATATAAAACAATAAAATTCTCACTTGGTAAGCCATATAATCTTGGTGGCCTGGCAGCAGAACGTTTCAACGAGAACTGTTTGGTCTGATCAATTAATGCGGTTGAATCAGAAATTATTTTGTTGGTTTGTATGACGAGGCTGTTGGTGGGAATCTCTTTTAATTTTTGTATAGCTGCCGTCGTTGAGAATTTTATTGTTTAATATTTATATTACTTTTTTGTTTCCTTCTACGTGACTTTATCCGAAAGAACCAAGAATATGGATCCCATCGTAAGTCAAAAATATCGCAAGTCGAAGATGGCCGAGCCTACCCAGGAGTCTTAAAGAATGGTGATAATTTAGCAAAAGAGCAATTTACAGTACCGTACTGTATAAACTACTTACTGTATGTATTTATTAATTACAATACTGTATTTTACAGTAAAATGTAAGTAAAAAAAACAAGGTAAATTCTTAGCCTACCTATATGAACTGCAATTTAATAGAAATTTTTTTCAGTAAACAATCCTAACTGCTATAAAAACTTTTAACATGCTTTGAACGTATCGTATCGTGGTAACCCTAAAATGAAATCGCTAAAGCTACGTATCATACATGCATTGAACGTTCTCGTTCGCCGCTGCGTTTGCCTACCGCGCGAAATTTTAAATATTTAACAATTTTGTCGTATCGCTATCGCCATCGTGAGATCGAAATATCGTAAGTCGGACCCCATCGTAACTCGGGGACTATCTGTACATATGTAGTAGGTTCCAGGAGACTTGGACGACGTAGTTGGAGGCACACTTATTTATTAAGCACAAAGTACATAACAGGCCGAGATGTACAACACTCGAAGGGGTATCGACCCCTTCACCCGTCTAACTGGGAGATCAACCCTCTATGTCACAGCTAGCCTACTCCTAGGTCCTCCACTACCGGGCTAGGGGAGGCTAGCTCACCCAGCCTTGAGGGGTGGGGCCGTGGGGGATCCCAGCTCCGTGTCAGCCCCCCAGGCTGAACGGTGCGGACGTGGATGTAAGCACCTCTCGGCGTACGGGCATAACCATGCCCAGTGTGTTTGTTTGCCCTCCGTAACACCTCTACACGTGCACGGAACAGACAACGAGGTCAGTGGCGATGGGATTGCTCGTGATGCGGCCAAGCCTCGGGTCGAGGATGGCCGTGACAAGAAATAAAGGATATGGACATCGAAATAACCGAGCTTGAGCTTGCCATGTCATGGATGAAAGGGAACACTGCTGCCGGTCTAGATAATAGCTCCGGTGGCAGCAGAAAAGGAGGAAACATGAGCAAGAGACAAACATTGCACACTCCTGTGGGTGAGAAAGGCAAGGTCACCCATGGAAACCACACTCCGGCACCGCCACTTAGTGGCGAATGGCGATTGTTGTTGTTCAGTCTATGTATGTATGTGTGAGTCAATATGTGTAAGTCGATGTGTGTGTGTGTAAGTCGATGTGTGTGTGAGTAGATTTGTGTGTGTAACTACATGTGTGTGTCTAAAGTCGATATCTGTGTGTGTAAGTCCATATGTGTGTGCAAGTCGATGTGTGTGTGTGAGTGGATTTGTATGTAACTACATGTGTGTGTCTAAAGTCGATGTCTGTATGTGTGAGTCAATATGTGTGTGTAAGTCTATGTGTGTGTGCGAGTGGATTTGTGTGTGTAACTACATGTGTGTGTCTAAAGTCGATGTCTGTGTGTGCGAGTCCATATATGTGTGTAAGTCGATGTGTGTGTGTGAGTGGATTTGTGTGTGTAACTAATGTATCTAAAGTCGATGTCTGTGTGTGTGAGTCCATGTGTGTGTGTAAGTCGATGTGTGTGTGCGAGTGGATTTGTGTGTGTAACTAATGTGTGTCTAAAGTCGATGTCTGTGTGTGTGAGTCCATGTGTGCGTGTAAGTCGATGTGTGTGTGCGAGTGGATTTGTGTGTGTAACTACATGTGTGTGTCTAAAGTCGATGTCTGTGTGTGTGAGCCCATATTTGTGTGTAAGTCGATGTGTGTGTGTGAGTAGATTTGTGTGTGTAACTACATGTGTGTGTCTAAAGTCGATGTCTGTGTGTGTGAGTCAATATGTGTAAGTCGATGTGTGTGTGCGAGTGGATTTGTGTGTGTAACTACATGTGTGTGTCTAAAGTCGATGTCTGTGTGTGTGAGCCCATATTTGTGTGTAAGTCGATGTGTGTGTGTGAGTAGATTTGTGTGTGTAACTACATGTGTGTGTCTAAAGTCGATGTCTGTGTGTGTGAGTCAATATGTGTAAGTCGATGTGTGTGTGCGAGTAGATTTGTGTGTAACTACATGTGTGTCTAAAGTCGATGTCTGTGTGTGCGAGTCCATATGTGTGTGTAAGTCGATGTGTGTGTGCAAGTCGATTTGTGTGTGTAACTACATGTGTGTCTAAAGTCGATGTCTGCGTGTGAGTCCATGTGTGTGCGTGTAAGTCCACGTGTTTCTATGTGTGTGGGTCGATGTCTGTGTGTAAGTCCATGCTGTGTATCTGCCTTTTTCGCCCGGGCAACGCCGCGTACTTTCCGCTAGTACAAAATAAATGCATCATTTTGTATTTCGACGTTCATGTTGGACACAATTTGTTGCGTCAATGTTTATTTTCGTGTCGGGAGTCGGTATCACGAGACAAAGTACTCACTTAAGTGCCCTCTCTGGTCCACACAGGAGGCGGCAGCGTTTTGCCACACGGCTGAACTTAGTTCTGACCACACGCCGTGTCAACCCCTTACCAGTGCCCTCCCTACCTTATTACAGACCAATTCAGACATTATACTCGTTGGTTCTTTCGGTAAAGTCACGTAGGTATAAAATGTTATTTTATTTTATAAAATGTTATTTTATACCTACGTAACTTTACCGTAGGTATAAAATGTTATTTTATTTTATATCTACGTAACTTTACCGTAGGTACACAATTTTATTTTATACCCACGTGACTTTACCGAAAGAACCAAAAGAGTATGGATTCATGCAGTAACGAAAGCTTCGAATCAAGATTGAATTCTGACCTTATTGGTCACCCCGTGCCCCTTATAGATCTCAACGTTTATCCTACAAAGTCCCATCACAAGGGAGAAACACAAATAGAACGTTTTTTTTTGCCCGCATTGAAAGGGCTGTACGCCGCATAGACCTGAAAACTCAATTTCCCTGTACAAGAATCCGGGGTAAACCGTACGGGTGGACACGGCATGTGCCACTGGGAGTGTTGTTCGAATGAAAGTGAAACCGATATTTATTTTAAAATTCTCAAGATCTCAAAATGTTTCCTAAATAAAGTTGAGATCCAAATTCAATTGTGATGGGGTTTTTATTTTTGTGCCATCATTACGGTGTGTCTGAGACGATCGGTTTAAAACACATTCCTGCGGAGGGAGCTGGTAGGAACGTTGGGTTGCTCGGTCAATGGCCTGCAGGGTCAACGGCGGCGTGGTGTATTCGCAAATATGCCCGACTGTGAGGGCGGCACAAGCCGGCGTGAGTAGGTTAAACGTTGAGTTTTATAAGGGCACCACGGGGTGACCAGCCCCTCCCCACCCAGCCCCACCCCTCCCACCCCCCACCCAGCCCCACCCTCCCTACCCAGCCCCACTCTCCCCATCCAGCCCCACTCTCCCCATCCAGCCCCTCCCCACCCTCCTCTCCCCACCCAGCCCCACCCCTCCCATTTTTTGATGCACGACAGACGGACGGACACAATAATCCCCTGTGGGCTGGTGGAACCAGGTGGTTCCTACCAGTATCATAGGTTGCTGCAAAGCCTGAAATCGAATGATAGCATCTCGGCAGTGGTGACTCGGTGTCTGACCTCTGAGCCAATCCCGGACACACCGTCATCATCTCGATCTTTGACATCCACAATAGCGGTGTGGTTTTTATTATTACACACTTTCTATTAACTCACTCTGTCTGTTGTTTTTGTTGTCGTTGTTGTATTCTCAAATCTTGTAACTCAATTTTAACCCACTTCTCAATGTGGTATCGATTGCAAACTTCGTATACTTATGTCATACTGATGACAATACTATATTGTCATAAAAATAAAAAATATGTTTTTAAACAATATTTGTACACGTTTCTATGAACTTTGTCTGTTGTTGTCATATCCTCAAATCTTGTAACTCAATTTTAACCCACTTCCCAATATGGTACCGACTGCAAACTTGGTATATTTATGTCATACTGATGACAATACTATATTCGATCATTAAAATTAAAAATAAATATTTTTAAACAATCTTTTTATATGTTATGTTTCGGCTTGGGTCTAATTGTCCACGCTCAACTGACATTTTCTGTAAATCACCACGGCCCCTCACGTTGTGGCAAACTTCGGGGCCACTTCCTGGAGTCGTGGAGTTCTGCCATTACTCGTACATTTCATTAAAGCGTGTTTTTAAAAAACCAGTACTAGTAAATATTACTTATTTTGGGTTAGATCGCGTCAATATACAAATGTTGTGTCGTTAAACCCACCACCACCCGACACGGCCAATTGGCAACGTTTGTTCACGTAAACAAAACATGAGAATTCGTTACGAGAACAGCCACGCAGCGGTGTGTTGGAGAGTAACCCCACAACATTCACAATTCGATCACTCTCCAAACACACAACCGGTGTGTGCTGTGGTTGGGTGGTGGCGGGTTTACCGACACATTTATATATAATTATGATGATTATGATGATATGATACTCCGACTGATGCTCTTGCTGTTGTGGAGTGACTCATGCAGCCAGCTATGGCTGCAGGGTATTGGGTAGTACATGTTGTTTATTGCTAAAATTCCGTCACAGTTTCCTATGATCACTGTTTCATTGCTTTTATGGCTTTATTTTGGCGATTTCGAAAACGTTTTTTGGTTTGGCCATGTTTGTTTGTTGTAGTACGGAGTTAGACTGATGGCCTTAATCTAAGTTGTCTTGTGGTTGTTGTTGTTTGACCTGCATCCCACTGGGATTTTTCCACAGAGCGTTGGAGTACGGTGTTTTTTCTGCAATATTTTGCTGTCTTTTATAGGATTTCTGTTTGCACTTAGTCACATATTCACTTTAAGATGTTTTCTTGTTCATGTTTTTGTTTTTTGTTTGTTGCGGTTGCACCCGATTCAAGAGCCGAATGGCTCACAGGGCTCTACCTAATCAATGAACTTGAACATCCTTACGCGATCTAACCCAAGACACCTCATAATCAACGTTTTTGGGTTTAGATCGCGTTATTTATAAATGTGTCGTAACCCTCCACCACCACCCGACACGGCCAATCAGTAAAAAAGTGTCACGTTGACAAAAGACAAATAGTTCACTGCTTTAGCCCACCGGTGTGTTGAAGCGTGAAACCACAACATTTTACAATTTGAGTACCACGTTTCGCTGGTAATTGCATCCAGCATCGTCGGGCAATTCGCCAATTACCAGCGAAACGTCGTACTACTCAAATTGTAAATTGTTGTGGTTTCAACACACCGGTGGGGGCTAAAGCAGTGAACTATTTGTGTTTTATCAACGTGACACTTTTTTACTGTTTGGCCGTGTCGGGTGGTGGAGGGTTACGACACAATTATAAATAACGCGATCTAAACCCAAAAACGTTGATTATGAATAATATTGGTCGCGAAAGCCTGCTACGTGTTAAGCTAAGACACCTAGCTTATGGATTACATTGGTCGCGAAAGCCCCCAACTACTGCCGCCACGTGTGAAAGTGCTGGACATAGAAACGCCCTAACAGAGTGCTTGGTGGACATTCCACATGTCCATGCCGGGAGAAGTCTGGGCGAAACGGCGCGATCGATATCAGACGCAGCAAGGGTTGTTACATCCACTCCTGGAGAAGCCGCCGTGGTTCCTTAAGATTCCGCAATGCAATGCTCTAGACCAGGGGTCGGGAACCTTTTTGACTGGGAGAGCCATAAAAGCCAAATATATTGCATTGAGAGCCATATAGTATTTTTAACGTGTAATAAATTAAATATGTCTTACTTTTAATGTGACTTCTGGTGCTGCATTGTTTTGCTGATGGCCTTGTAGTCTGGTTCATACGTTGGTGAGGTTGAGCTTCATGCAGGCGTGACCCGTGAAATGTATCTTCAAAACTAATTTCTGTTTACTTTAAAATGACACAGTATTATTAAACAATATCACAAGTATTTTAAAATCAGTTCCAAACTGATTTTTTATTTTTTTATTATTTTTTTTTCAACTCAAAATTGTCTGGGAGCCATATGCCGTCACTGGAAGAGCCATATATGGCTCGCGAGCCATAGGTTCCCGACCGCTGCTATATACATACATTACACACACACATATATATACATTGTACCCAATAAGAAAAACAAATGCGGGTGGACATTCCACGTTTCCGGGCCGGGAGAAGTCCATCCAAAACAGATCACAATTTCAATGGCACGGCGTTGCATATGCACGTGGCCCGAGCGATTTGACCGCGGCTGATTAAGATACGCGGTCGATGATGCCCATTCCACATTCCGAGGCCGGGGGCCTGAAAATGTAATTCTGAAGCGGTGTAAAAACGCTTACACATTTCGATTTAAAGCTTTCGTGAGTGCAGGGATTCATCTTCTTGGTTCTTTCGGTAATGTCGTCACGTAGAATGGAAGTAATAAAATAATAAAAATTAAACATAATAAAATACAATTCTCACGACGTTTCGGCCACAACGCAAGCAGCCGTCCTCAGGTGGAGACCTGTTCTTTTCGACAGCCCTGTTCTTCACCTGAGGACGGCTGCTTGCGTTGTGGCCGAAACGTCGTGAGAATTATTTTATTATGTTTTATTTTTATTATTTTATTATGTTTCATTTTTATTATTTTATTATGTTTTATTTTTATTATTTTATTGTTTTATTTTTATTATTTTATTATATTGAATTTATTTTATTTTATTATTTCCATTCTACGTGATGAATTTACCGAAAGAACCAAGAAGTTGAACGCTTACACAGCATGCATTTAATTTTAAAATGTCAACTATTAGAACTGAACTGCATATCGAAAACGAGCCTAATGTTTACACGCAACACGCCCAGAGTGTCGTGGCTACATTCCACGTTACTATGGTCGGGGAAATGACATTCGAAACGACGGCGTTAAAGCGTGAACGACAAAAATAAAGATACGCACAGACACACAGATATATCGATATTAGCATATACGTCTCAAAGTCAGCAGCAGCAGCAACAAGAGGAGCGTCATTCCACATTCCCTGTCGGGGAGAAGTCCATCCAAGGCGTTATGTGTGGGATGTGAGGAGAAGGAGGGGTGGGTGATGGATAATCGATACAAATTGCTCGCTCAATTTGCGAACCGCATTATTGACGAACTCGTAAATGTCAAAGCAATTAATGTAACTGTACGCAAAATAGTTAAACGTTTCACGACCACCCCCTCCCTCACGCAGCCGCACTGTACTCACCAATGGCCGTTCGTGTTGCGAATCTCAAATCATCAATCCAAGTCGCTCCTCGGGGCGATTATAATCATCACGACGACAGATTAAACTGTTACGATCTCAAGCTTTGCTCCACCCCAAACGTATCGTTGTTTGTATCAAGAGCGAGAGACGAAATCCGTCGACAGAAAATGTTGACGCATCGATTTCTGTTTTTTCGTTGTCGTTTTAAAGTCCCCGTTTAGATTTCCCACAGCGGTTGGGTGGCGGTGCGGTCGCTGCCAGCCGTCTGATTGGTCGAGGCGGCCCGAGGGTGGCTTTTATATGGCGCACGCTCGACCAATCGGATGCGTCGCTCGAGAGGAACGGTGCTTATACGGTCTACGGATTCCAATGCTTGTATCTCCAACAACGTTGACAGAATTGTATTCTTGGTTCTTTCGGTAAAGTCACGTAGGAAGGGAAATAATTAATAATAAATTATGTAAAATATTATATAAAGAACCAAGAATATGAATCCCTGCAGTCACGAAAGCTTTAAATAAAATAAAGTTACAGAATTGTTGTTAATTCTGGTAGGAACCTCCTGGTTCCACCAGCCCACAGGGGATTATTGTGTCCGTCCGTCGTGCATCCAAAAATGGGAGGGGAGGGGCTGGGTGGGGAGGGTAGGAAGGGGCTGGGTGGAAAGGGTGGGGCTGGGTGGGGAGGAGAGGGTGGGGCTGGGTGGGGAGGGGAGGGTGGGGGAGGGGCTGGGTGGGGGAGGGGCTGGGTGGGGAGGGGAGGGCTGGGTGGGGAGGGGAGGGTGGGGAGGGGCTAGGTGGGGAAGGGTGGGGAAGGGCTAGGTGGGGAGGGTGGGGAGGGGCTGGGTGGGGAGGTGAGGGAGGGGCTGGGTGGGGAGGGGAGGGTGGGGAGGGGCTGGGTGGGGAGTGGAGGGTGGGGGAGGGGCTGGGTAGAGAGGGTGGGGCTGGGTGGGGAGGGGAGGGTGGGGAGGGGCTGGGTGGGGAGGGTGGGGAGGGACTGGTCACCCCGTGGTGCCCTTATACAACTCAACGTTTAACCTACTCACGCCGGCTTGTGCCCGCCCTTAAAGGGAGAAACACGGAAAATGTAGATAAATTATTTCTAGATTTGAAGCATTCGTGACTGCAAGGATTCATTATCTTAGGTTTTTTTCGGTAAAGTCACGTAGGTAAAAAATTGTAATTAATAAAAGTAAAATAAAAATAAAATACAAATTTTTACCTACGTGACTTTACCGAAAAAAACCTAAGAATATGTAGACAAATTATGTGTATTAAATCCTTTATATTAAGTTCACTTGCTTGCTTGCGTGCTTGCTTGCTTACGACCGTGCAAATCTTTCGGTCGTTTTTTAACCCACTTCCCGTGATCCAATCGAGCTGACATTTTGCACACAGACTCGTTGTGTGAGACAATTAATTTTCGTGAAAAAAAAATTCCACAATTTTACACTGTTTAAGGAAATGTTTTTAAATATTTAATCACCAATTGCTTAATGGTGGCAGACAATCATCTGACCCATAGGTGGCAGCCATCTCAAGCCAGAGGACGAGAGGATTCTAGCCGCCCCGATGCCACGCATATAAAGGATTTATAGTGAAAAACTTTGTTTTTACGGGTAAATTTTTTGCCCGTATTGAAACGGCTGTACGCCGTATGGTCCTGAACACTCAATTTCCCTGCCACAAGGACACGGGTTAAACCGTATAAACTTGACAGGTATGACCAACTCAGTAAAAGATCAAGAGAGAAAAACATTGCTAAACATCTAAAAAATTCCCAAAACAATCATTACAAAAAAAGTTCTGAGTTATATATATCACGCGACTCGAAACATGCATCGTTCACTTATCGTTCAAGATTGTTCGACGGTTATAAAGCAATAAACTTAATAAATCCACAAGGGCTTCTCACCACCACACGAATAAACATCGCGTCAGCCTCGTGTCGCAATCGCGCGCGCGCCACCACTTGCGGCAGTGAAACATCCTCGCAACTCGCAGAGGTTCTCAGAGCGGTCTCCCCAGGTTCGTATTACCCAATAGACCACATTGGTCAATGTTCATAGGGCCCATCTCACTCACTCACCCACTCACTCACCCACCCACTCACTCACACACTCACACACCCATTCACTCACTCACCCACACACTCACTCACTCACACACTCACTCACACACTCACCCACTCACTCACACACCCACTCACACACTCACTTACCCACTCACTCACACACCCACTCACTCACTCACCCACCCACTCACTCACTCACCCACCTACCTACTCACGCACACACTCACTCACCCACTCACTCACTCACCCACTCACTCACTCACACACCCACTCACTCACCCACTCACTCACTCACCCACTCACCAACTCACCCACCCACTCACTCACACACTCACTCACCCACTCACTCACTCACTCACCCACTCACTCACTCACACCCACTCACTCACTCACCCACCCACTCACTCACTCACCCACCTACCTACTCACGCACGCACTCACTCACCCACTCACTCACCCACTCACTCACTCGCCCACCCACCCACCCACTCACTCACCCACCCACTCACTCACCCACCCACTCACTCACCCACTCACTCACTCACTCACTCACCCACTCACTCACTCACTCACCCACTCACTCACCCACCCACCCACTCACTCACCCACTCACTCACACACTCACTCACCCACTCACTCACACACTCACTCACCCACTCACTCACTCACCCACCCACCCACTCACTCACCCACTCACCCATCTACTCACTCACTCACCCACTCACTCACCCACCCACTCACTCACCCACCCACTCACTCACCCACTCACTCACTCACTCACCCACTCACTCACTCACTCACCCACCCACTCACTCACCCACTCACCCATCCACTCACCCACTGACCCACCCACCCACTCACTCACTCACCCACCAACCCACTCACTCACTCACCCACTCACTCACACACTCACTCACCCACTCACTCACTCACCCACCCACCCACTCACTCACTCACCCACTCACTCACTCACTCACCCACCCACCCACTCACCCACCCACTCACCCACCCACCCACTCACTCACTCACCCACCCACCCACTCACCCACCCACTCACTCACTCGCCCACCACCCACCCACCCACCCACTCACTCACCCAGCTGCCCACTCACCCACCAACCCACCCACTCACTCACCCACCCACCCACACACTCACTCACCCACCCACCCACCCACTCACTCACCCACCCACCCACCCACTCACCCACCCACTCACTCACCCACCCACCCACTCACTCACTCACTCACCCACCCACCCACCCACTCACTCACTCACCCACCCACCCACTCACCCACCCACTCACTCACTCACTCACCCACCCACCCACTCACTCACTCACCCACCCACTCACTCACTCACTCACCCACCCACCCACCCACCCACTCACCCACTCACCCACCCACTCACTCACCCACTCACCCACCCACTCACTCACTCACCCACCCACCCACCCACTCACTCACTCACTCACCCACCCACCCACCCACTCACTCACTCACTCACCCACCCACCCACCCACCCACTCACTCACCCACTCACTCACTCGCCCACCCACCCACTCACTCACCCACCTGCCCACTCACCCACCAACCCACTCACTCACTCACCCACCCACTCACTCACCCACCCACCCACCCACCCACTCACTCACTCACCCACTCACCCACCCACTCACCCACCAACCCACCCACTCACTCACTCACCCACCCACTCACTCACCCACCCACCCACCCACGCACTCACTCACCCACTCACTCATTCACTCATCCACTCACTCACTCACCCACCCACTCACTCACCCACCCACCCACTTACTCACACACCCACCCACCCACTCACTCACCCACCCACTCACTCACTCACCCACCCACCCACCCACTCACCCACCCACCCACTCACCCACCCACCCACTCACTCACTCACTCACCCACCCACTCACTCACTCACTCACCCACCCACCCACCCACTCACTCACCCAGCTGCCCACTCACCCACCAACCCACCCACTCACTCACTCACCCACCCACCCACTCACTCACTCACCCACCCACTCACTCATCCACTCACCCACCCACTCACCCACCCACTCACTCACCCACTCACTCACTGCGCACCGCCTGAGGGTGCGAGATGCCCTTCCTGGTGGGGTAGCGAGGCATGGCCAGATTTGTTTAGAAGGAAAATCATCGAAAACACTAATGAAGTTACAACTTACTTTGTTTCATCAATCCCTATGTATTCATTAACATAATACATTTTCTTGGTTTGTTCGGTAAAGTCACGTAGAAGGGAAATAAAACAATACAATTCTCACGACGTTTCGATTGCAACACAAGCAATCATCATCAGGTGTGATTCCAAGAACACAGGATGAGATGTTACTATCCTTTGTGCAAGCACTTCCAAGAGTTCATGAACAGTGAGCCTGGTGAAATTTGGGGAGCGCATCGTCAGTAGTGAACCTTTGGTTCCTAGGGTGTTTCGGCCTTTCACACTATACACCCTCCCCAAAGGCGGCCAGCGACAGGGTGATCAATCCTACGCTTGCGTCCCATTCCCAATTAGTCATAGGAGTTGCCTTGTTGTTGATAGCCAACAAACCACAGTAGTCACGAAAGCTTTAAATCGAAAATTGTAAAAAAAAATTAACGATTCAGAAGCAAAGGGGTACAAGGCTGCAGCAAAGGTTAAGAACCGCTGGCCGAGGGCCTTCAAGGCCCTGGCGGTCTCGCGGGATCACCGCCGCTGAGCGGTCCGTGACGGCCCTCCATGTGGTCCAAGGCGGCTGTGATGCAAAAGCACGTTGACAACGGTTTTTTAAATCCTTTATATTAAGCTCGCTTGCTTGCACGCTTACGACCGTGCAAATCTTTCGGTCGTTTTTTAACCCACTTCCCGTGATCAAATCGAGCTGACATTTTCCACACAGACTCGTTGTGCGTGACAATTAATGTTCGTGAAAATTTTTTCCCAAAATTTTACACTGTTTAGGCAAAAAAACAATATTTTACATGTATTCAAATAGAACTCATTCATGGCTTTGGCTGAACGTCACAGTGTAGGAGCCCAGAGCGTGACACCTCCACAGGCCGTGGCGGAGTAGCGCAGTTGGTAGCGCCCTCGCTTCCCATGCCAAAGGTCGCGGGATCGATCCCCGCGTCTTCCACAGGCGAATATATTTTTAAATCCTTTATATTAAGTTCGCTTGCTTGCTTAGGACCGTGCAAATCTTTCGGTCGTTTTTTAACCCACTTCCCGTGATCCAATCGAGCTGACATTTTGCACACAGACTCGTTGTGCGTGACAATTAATGTTCGTGAAAAAAATTCTAAAATTTTACACTTTTTAGGCAAAACATTTTTTATTTTACATTTATTCAAATACAACTCATTCATGGCTTTGGCTGAACGTCAGAGTGCAAGAGCCCAGAGCGTAACCCCTCCATAGGCCGTGGCGGAGTAGCGCAGTTGGTAGCGCCCTCGCTTCCCATGCCAAAGGTCGCGGGATCGATCCCCGCGTCCTCCACAGGCGAATATATTTTTAAATCCTTTATATTAAGTTCGCTTGCTTGCTTAGGACCGTGCAAATCTTTCGGTCGTTTTTTAACCCACTTCCCGTGATCCAATCGAGCTGACATTTTCCACACAGACTCGTTGTGCGTGACAATTAATGTTCGTGAAAAAAAAATTTCCCAAAATTTTACACTTTTTAGGACAAAAATATTATATTTAATTACCAATTGCTTAATGGTGCAATGCAATCATCTGACCCACAAGTGGCAGCCATCTCAAGCCAGAGGACGAGAGGACTCTAGCCGCCACGCATATAAAGGATTTATAGTGAAAAACTTTGTTTTTACGGGTTTACTTTTTCCTTCTTTTATATACCTTTTGCTTCGGATATTAATATTTTACTCGTGATATTTAATCTACTACCCTGATGAAAATACCCTAACCCCTAAATGCACCTCCCCACCCCCCACCACCCGAAAAAATGTAATTTTAGCTGTGTTTAAGAACAATTTTTTTGTTAAGTTCCGGTAATATGAATCATTTTTCTATTCGTGGTATTTAGAGAGAGAAGGGAATGCGTTCTGTCACCAGGGGTGGGTGGCTTGTCTGTTCAGCGGAAACGTTTGCATCGGCGGTCCTAAAATGTTTGAGAATCGCCGCTCTAGAGGTAGGAGTGCTCACACTTTATCCCAACCAATGCAACCTGCCCATCGACGAACTACTGGAGTATATCTTCTTGGTTTTTTCGGTAAAGTCACGTAGAAGGGAAGTAATAAAATAATAAAATAAAATGATATTATTTAATTATGTTTTATTTTTATTATTTTTTTATTATTTTATTACTTCCCTTCTACGTGACTTTACCGAAAAAACCAAGAAGATGAATCCCTGCAGTCACGAAAGCTTTAAATCGAAATACTGGAGTATACTCTTTGGTTTTTCGGTAAAGTCACGTAGGTAAAAAAGAAAATAAAACTAAATTAAATCACGACGTTTCGGGCGCAACACAAGCGTCCTTCTTCAGGTGGGGACAACGTAGCGAAAGCACAACCACTTATTTGATTTTTTTTTACCTACGTGACTTTACCGAAAAAACCAAAGAGTATGAATCCTTGCAGTCACGAAAGCTTCAAATCTAGAACTACTGGGTGTCCGCTCGTTTAACAATCACCCGATGAAGCTGCTTGGTTGTTCCATTAGAACCTCATTTTGCTACTGGCAAAGGAGGTTCCAATGGTGTAAATGCTTCACCCCGAGCTCTCATACTCTGATGGTGCATTGTCTTTGAGTTGTGCGCCTTTTGGCGTCATCTGGTCCAACACCATGTGAGACTAGGCTCTAAGGAAAGCTACAAGTCTCCGTCATCAGACTTGTGTTGCCTCCGAAACGTCGTGATTTTTATTTTATTTTATTTTTTATTAATTTTGATGTTTTACCTACGTGACTTTACCGAAAAAAACCTAAGAATATGAATCCTTGCAGTCACGAAAGCTTCAAATCTAGATCTAAGGAAAGCTGTCTCGGGTGTAGACCAATCAACTTCAAGGACAGTGCATACATTATCAGAGTTATGTTTTTTTTCATTTCGACTGTAGATATTGTGGTCAATGCAAACATGACTCCTTGTAAAAACGGTGTCAGTTTTGTTTGCCAGTTAAAAGGGTAAAAAAAAAATGTTCATGCTACATTTGTTGTTGTAATCAGCAGTGAAACGTCGCAGTATCTCAAATAGTAAATGTTGTACTGTGGTGGCTTTTACTCTCCCAGCACACACCGCTGTGTGCTGAAGTTCGCAACGAATTGGCACTTTTGTTTACGTGACAACCTTTTACTCATAATCAACGTTTTTGGGTTTAGATCGCGTTATTTATAAATGTGTCGTAACCCTCCACCACCCGACACGGCCAATAAGTAAAAAAGTGTCACGTTGACAAAATACAAATAGTTCACTGCTTTAGCCCCCACCGGTGTGTTGAAGCGTGAAACCACAACAATTTACAATTTGAGTAGTACGACGTTTCGCTGGTAATTGCATCCAGCATCATCTGGCGAATTGCCCGATGATGCTGGATGCAATTACCAGCGAAACGTCGTACTACTCAAATTGTAAATAGTTGTGGTTTCAACACACCGGTGGGGGCTAAAGCAGTGAACTATTTGTGTTTTATCAACGTGACACTTTTTTACTGTTTGGCCGTGTCGGGTGGTGGAGGGTTACGACACATTTATAAATAACGCGATCTAAACCCAAAAACGTTGATTATGAATAACATTGGTCGCGAAAGCCTACCGTGTTAAACTAACCTTTTACTCATTTGCTGTGTCTGGTGGTAGTGGGTTTTAACGACACATGATTATTTCCGTGATCTAACCCCCACCCCCCCCAAAAAAAAGTTTGTTTAACACGTAAGTAAGTTTTCGCGACCAATATCATCCATAAAATTACTCTTTGGGTTAGACCGCATGAATATGTTGTGTCGTGAAACCCGCCACCACCCGACACAGCCAACTAGTAAGGTTTGTCACGTAAACAGAACGTGGCCATGATAATTAGTTTTTTACCGTTCTATCTGGCAACAAAACTGACACCTTTTTACAAGGAGTCATGTTTGCATAGACCGCAATACCTGCAGTCATAATACAAACAAAAGACATACCTCTGATAATGTGCATTGTCCTTGAAGTTGATTGGTCCACACCCGAGACAGCTGTCTGCAGGTATTGCGGTCTATGCAAACATGACTCCTTGTAAAAAAGGTGTCAGTTTTGTTGCCAGATAGAAGGGTAAAAAAACAATTATCATATTTTTACTGGCAAATGAGGTTCCCATAGTTTAGAACGTGGCCAATTCGTTACTAGTCCAGCACACCCCCCAAAAAACCCCAAGATTATGAATCTTAAGTTTAACGTATACAGCTCCATCGCACATATCGGGGTAGAATTTCCGTTGTTTCACCATGCATGTTCTAAACATGCATTAAAATTATTTCGGTTATTCTGGTGCTAAAAATGTCCAAATGTTGGGGCCACTTTGTCGAGCGATCTTTTGTGGCCAGGTCGCTTCTAAAAATATTTTTTTTACTTAAAAAATACACGCTTTATTGAAATGTACCGTACGAGTAATGGCAGAACTCCACGACTCCAGGAAGTGGCCCCGAAGCTTGCCACAACGTAAGGGGCCGTGGTGATTTACAGCCAACGTCAGTTGAGCGTGGACAATTAGACCCAAGCCGAAACATAACACGTAAAAAAGATTGTTTAAATAATTTTTTTTTTATGATAGAATATAGTATTGTCACCAGTATGACATAAGTATACCAAGTTTGCAGTCGATACGACATTGGGAAGTGGGTTAAAATTGAGTTACAAGATTTGGGGATACGACAACACATACAGTAAGTTAAATAAAAGCGTGTAAAAAGTTTTAAAATAAATGTTTTGCATTTTTTATGATATAATATCGTGTTGTCATCAGTATGACATACCTATACGAAGTTTGCAGTCGATATCACATTGGGAAGTGTGTAAAAATTGAGTTACAAGATATCTTTTTTGAGAATACAACAGACGGATTGAGTTAAATAAAAGCGTGTAATAATAAAAAATAAATTTCGATTTAAAGCTTTCGTGACTGCAGGGATTCATCTTCTTGGTTCTTTTGGTAAAGTCGTCACGTAGAAGGGAAATTATAAAATAATAAATCAAAACATAATAAAATAATTCTCACGACGTTTCGGCCACACAGACGCTGTCTCCCCGACAGACCTGGTCTTCACCTGAGGACGGCTGCTTGCGTTGTGGCCGAAACGTCATGAGAATTATTTGATAATGTAATTATTTTATTAATTTATTATTTCCATTCTACGTGACTTTACCGAAAGAACCAAGAAGATGAATCCCTGCAGTCACGAAAGCTTGAAATCGAAATTTTATTATTTTATAATGTTTTATTTTATAATTTTATTATTTACATTCTACGTGACTTTACCGAAAGAACCAAGAAGATGAATCCCTGCAGTCACGAAAGCTTGAGATCGAAATTTTATTATTTTATAATGTTTTATTTTATTAATTTATTATTTCCATTCTACGTGACTTTACCGAAAGAACCAAGAAGATGAATCCCTGCAGTCACGAAAGCTTGAAATTGAAATTTTATTATTTTACTATATTTAGTTTTAATTATTTTATTAGTTCCATTCTACGTGACTTTACCGAAAGAACCAAGAAAATAAAAAAGAACATTTCATTCCACATCCTTCCTCAGATCGTACATTTGTAACAATCCTGACGTTCTGGGCGGCATTACAAAGGGGCACCGATGGTATCAGACTCATCAGAGCAGGCGGGGGGGGGGAGATTTTTAAATCCTTTATATTAAGTTCGCTTGCTTGCTTGATTGCGTGCTTGCGTGCTTGCTTGCTTGCTTACGACCGTGCAAATCTTTCGGTCGTTTTTTAACCCACTTCACGTGATCCAATCGAGCTGATATTTTCCACACAGACTCGTTGTGCGTGACAATTAATTTTCGTGAAAAAAAATTCCAAAATGTTACACTGTTTAGGGAATTTTTTAAAATATTTAATTGCCAATTGCTTAATGCTGGCAGACAATCATCTGACCCATAGGTGGCAGCCATCTCAAGCCAGAGGACAAGAGGACTCTAGCCGCCACGCATATAAAGGATTTAGACTGAAAAACTTTGTTTTTACGGGTTAATTTATTATACTCTTAGTTATTTCGGTAAAGTCACGTAGGTAAAAAATGAACTAAAAATTAATAAAAATAAAACAATGAAAATCAGGTGGGACCGTCACAGCCAGATTAGATGCAGCAAATTTTAGCTGTGACGGTCCCACCTGATGACGGAGACTTGTGTTGCCTCCGAAACGTCGTGATTTTCATTGTTTTATTTTTATTAATTTTCATTTCATTTTTTACCTACGTGGTGACTTTACCGAAAGAACTAAGAGTATGAATCCTTGCAGTCACGAAAGCTTCAAATCTAGGGGGAGATTTTCTTTGGGGGGTGAAGGGGATTGGCGAGGTCATTGCCGTTCTGGGATCCGGTCATTAAGACTGAGCTCAGGTTTATGAGCAGACCACGTGTCCGTGTGTACAGGCAGTCCTCGGATTACGAACACAGGCGCTTTCATACTCACTTCCATGATTTGATTTTTTTACATCGACCTAAAATATAAACCTTCACTTGCAAATTGAACCCAGGCACTATTTTGTTCAGCCTAGCGATCCTCAGCGAGATGTAAAAGAGTCAGTCGAGTGCTGGGTTTAACCAGGCTGGATTGTGTGAGGAGCTCACAAATCTTTGAAAGATCTGGACAAAGTCCCATCGGTGAGTTCCTCCGGCAGTCAAGGCTGCGTTGGCTGGGCCATGTAGCCCGCATGCCCAGCCACCGCATGCCTACACAGCTTTTGTTCGGCCGGATTGAGGGGGCTAAACGGGCGCGGCACGGGCTGGAGAAGAGATGGAGTGATGTGGTACAGGAGGACATGGAGCTGAGTGGACTTGCCGATGACTGGTACCAGCGGTGTCAAGATCGGCCTCTGTGCAGGAGGCTCGTGAAGGACGTTACTGGGCAGTTGGAGGCAGTCACCCTCCAACAACAACGGAGGGCGGAGGAGTGACGCTCACAACAACGAGCGGAGCGCCGGGTGGCTAAAGCACATCAAGTTGGCACAGTAGGGGGCACAGGTGGTGCATCAGCCAGTCATCTCGGTCATCTCAGTCAGCCAACCCATGGCACCTGCTGGGTCTGTGCCGTGACCTCCTCCTGCACCTAGCCTGGCACAGTAGGGGGTACAGCTGGTGGTGCATCTACCGGTCATCTCAGCCAACCCGTGGCACCTGCAGGGTCTGTCCCGTGACCTCCTGCACCTAGCCTGGCACAGTAGGGGATATAGCTGGTGGTGCATCTACCGGTCATCTCAGTCAGCCAACCCGTGGCACCTGCTGGGTCTGTCCCGTGACCTCCTCCTGCACCTAGCCTGGCACAGTAGGGGGTACAGCTGGTGGTGCATCTACCGGTCATCTCAGCCGACCCGTGGCACCTGCTGGGTCTGTCCCGTGACCTCCTCCTGCACCTAGCCTGGCACAGTAGGGGGTACAGCTGGTGGTGCATCTACCGGTCATCTCAGCCAACCCATGGCACCTGCTGGGTCTGTCCCGTTACCTCCTCCTGCACCTAGCCTGGCACAGTAGTGGGTACAGCTGGTGGTGCATCTACCGGTCATCTCAATCAGCCAACCCATGGCAACTGCAGGGTCTGTCCCGTGACCTCCTCCTGCACCTAGCCTGGCACAGCAGGGGGTACAGCTGGAGGTGCATCTACCGGTCATCTCAGTCAGCCAACCCATGGCAACTGCAGGGTCTGTCCCGTGACCTCCTCCTGCACCGAGCCTGGCACAGTAGGGGGGGTACAGCTGGTGGTGCATCTACCGGTCATCTCAGCCAACCCGTGGCACCTGCTGGGTCTGTCCCGTGACCTCCTCCTGCACCTAGCCTGGCACAGTAGGGGGTACAGCTGGTGGTGCATCTACCGGTCATCTCAGTCAGCCAACCCATGGCACCTGCTGGGTCTGTCCCGTGACCTCCTCATGCACCTAGCCTGGCACAGCAGGGGGGTACAGCTGGTGGTGCATCTACCAGTCATCTCAGTCAGCCGACCCATGGCACCTGCAGGGTCTGTACCGTGACCTCCTCATGCACCTAGCCTGGCACAGTAGGGGGTACAGCTGGTGGTGCATCTACCGGTCATCTCAGTCAGCCAACCCATGGCACCTGCTGGGTCTGTCCCGTGACCTCCTCCTGCACCTAGCCTGGCACAGTAGGGGAGGTACAGCTGGTGGTGCATCTACCGGTCATCTCAGCCAACCCGTGGCACCTGCTGAATCTGTACCGTGACCTCCTCCTGCACCTAGCCTGGCACAGTAGGGGGTGCAGCTGGTGGTGCATCTACCGGTCATCTCAGCCAACCCGTGGCACCTGCTGGGTCTGTACAGTGACCTCCTCCTGCACCTAGCCTGGCACAGTAGGGGGTACAGCTGGTGGTGCATCTACCGGTCATCTCAGTCAGCCGACTCATGGCACCTGCAGGGTCTGTCCCGTGACCTCCTCCTGCACCTAGCCTGGCACAGTAGGGGGTACAGCTGGTGGTGCATCTACCGGTCATCTCAGTCAGCCGACTCGTGGCACCTGCAGGGTCTGTCCCGTGACCTCCTCCTGCACCTAGCCTGGCACAGTAGGGGGTACAGCTGGTGGTGCATCTACCGGTCATCTCAGTCAGCCAACCCATGGCACTTGCAGGGTCTGTCCCGTGACCTCCTCCTGCACCTAGCCTGGCACAGTAGGGGGGGTACAGCTGGTGGTGCATCTACCAGTCATCTCAGCCAACCCGTGGCACCTGCTGGGTCTGTACCGTGACCTCCTCGTGCACCTAGCCTGGCACAGTAGGGGGTACAGCTGGTGGTGCATTTACCGGTCATCTCAGTCAGCCAACCCATGGCAACTGCAGGGTCTGTCCCGTGACTTCCTCCTGCACCTAGCCTGGCACAGTAGGGGGGGTACAGCTGGTGGTGCATCTACCGGTCATCTCAGCCAATCCGTGGCACCTGCTGGGTCTGTACCGTGACCTCCTCTTGCACCTAGCCTGGCACAGTAGGGGGGGTACAGCTGGTGGTGCATCTACCGGTCATCTCATTCAGCCAACCCATGGCACCTGCTGGGTCTGTCCCGTGACCTCCTCGTGCACCTAGCCTGGCACAGCAGGGGGGTACAGCTGGTGGTGCATCTACCGGTCATCTCAGTCAGCCAACCCATGGCACCTGCTGGGTCTGTCCCGTGACCTCATCCTGCACCTAGCCTGGCACAGTAGTGGGTACAGCTGGTGGTGCATCTACCGGTCATCTCAGTCAGCCAACCCGTGGCACCTGCTGGGTCTGTCCCGTGACCTCCTCCTGCACCTAGCCTGGCACAGTAGGAGGTACAGCTGGTGGTGCATCTACCGGTCATCTCAGTCAGCCAACCCATGGCACCTGCTGGGTCTGTCCCGTGACCTCATGCACCTAGCCTGGCACAGTAGGGGGGTACAGCTGGTGGTGCATCTACCGGTCATCTCAGTCAGCCAACCCATGGCACCTGCAGGGTCTGTCCCGTGACCTCCTCCTGCACCTAGCCTGGCACAGCAGGGGGGAACAGTTGGTGGTGCATCTACCGGTCATCTCATTCAGCCAACCCATGGCACCTGCAAGGGTCTGTCCCGTGACCTCATGCACCTAGTCTGGCACAGTAGAGGGTACAGCTGGTGGTGCATCTACCAGGCATCTCAGTCAGCCAACCCATGGCACCTGCAGGGTCTGTCCCGTGACCTCCTCCTGCACCTAGCCTGGCACAGTAGGGGGTACAGCTGGTGGTGCATCTACCAGTCATCTCAATCAGCCAACCCATGGCACCTGCTGGGTCTGTCCCGTGACCTCATGCACCTAGCCTGGCACAGTAGGGGGGTACAGCTGGTGGTGCATCTACCGGTCATCTCAGCCAACCCGTGGCACCTGCATGGGTCTGTCCCGTGACCTCCTGCACCTAGCCTGGCACAGTAGGGGGGTACAGCTGGTGGTGCATCTACCGGTCATCTCAGTCAGCCAACCCATGGCACCTGCTGGGTCTGTCCCGTGACCTCCTCCTGCACCTAGCCTGGCACAGTAGGGGGTACAGCTGGTGGTGCATCTACCGGTCATCTCAGTCAGCCAACCCATGGCACCTGCTGGGTCTGTCCCGTGACCTCATGCACCTAGCCTGGCACAGTAGGGGGTACAGCTGGTGGTGCATCTACCGGTCATCTCAGCCAACCCGTGGCACCTGCAGGGTCTATCCCGTGACCTCATGCACCTAGCCTGGCACAGTAGGGGGTACAGCTGGTGGTGCATCTACCAGGCATCTCATTCAGTCGACCCATGGCACCTGCTGGGTCTGTCCCAACCAGTCTCGAAAGGCCGAATCAATACAGTCGCTTCTAAATTGTATTTACAATGAACATCTCTTCAATGTTTATAATAGAAGTATTTTTTTGTAACTTAAAAGCCGCGTCAAATTTTTATTTGTTTTAACGAAATAAATTAAAGCTCCCCACGACTGTGACGTCACATCCGTCCCCGCCAGAGATAAATGTAATCGTTAAGTCGTCCCGGAAGTGACCTCATCTCATATCGCTTCCAAATTATATTTAGATTTTTATTTTTTATCTTTAACATTTATAATTGCTATTTTAAAGTAACGCGGCCGATTCTGGAAATCTTGATAGTGTAATCATTTAATAAATGATTTAACAAGATAAATAAAAGCCCCCCTCCCTCATACACGTTCGTGACGTCACATCCGTTCCCACAAGAGAAATTTGAAATCGTTCAAAACGTAACGGAAATGACCTTTTTCACATCGCTTTTAACTTATATTTATAACAAACATTATGTTCACCAGTTCTATTTGAGACTTAAAATCGACGCAGCCGCGTCTAAATATCTCTAAAATGTAAGACAATAATTCTTTAACAAATAAATAAAAGCCCCCACCCACCACCCCACGTCTCTGTCGTCACATCCGTCCCCAGCAAAGACAATCGAATCGTCAAAACGGAAATGGCGTCATCGCACCCGCTCTCATTTAAAACAAATAAAC
Source organism: Lethenteron reissneri (assembly GCF_015708825.2). Lineage (NCBI taxonomy): Eukaryota > Metazoa > Chordata > Hyperoartia > Petromyzontiformes > Petromyzontidae > Lethenteron > Lethenteron reissneri. The sequence goes on along the minus strand of NC_083841.1, from coordinate 6,458,697 downwards.
ACTCACTTACATTAAAAAAAACGACTCTACGGGCACACGGTAAAGAATAAATTCACCTCAATCTAAAACACATTTGTATTTAAAAAAAAACCTATTTCAGATCCCCCTCATGACGTCACGTCCACCCGCCCCGCCCCCCTCACCACACAGCAGAGGCAGTTGAAGCCAAGATGGAGACGAAGCGTTGCCGCGATGGTTTCGTATCTCGCCTCCACTGATCTCCTCGTCTCGACTCCAGCAGCAAACCACGTCGCCGACGAACGCCCCAGGCGTTTTGCAGCGCCGCCAACAGCAACAGCAGCAGCAGTAGCAGCGGGAGCCAGGCGGAGGAACCGCGGCACCTTATTCCCATGAGGTAAACGCATCGGCAACCCCCACCACCATCACCACCACCATCATCACTAGCACCCTCCTCCTCACCTTCCCCGATGTTTGTTAATGGTGGTGGTGGTGGTAGTGAAGCCCGCGCTGTGTTTGGGGGAGGGGAAGGAAACGCGTGTGTGTGTGGGGGGGGTGGGAAGAGATCTTGTGGCGCACACTTAAAGGTTTCCACTACTTTGTTGTGCTGAGGGCTGGTGGTGGTGACTTGTGTTGCCTCCGAAACGTCGTGATTTTTATTTTATTTTCATTAATTTTGATGTTTTAGCTACACGGTGACTTTACGGAAAACACCTAAGAATGTGATTGCTTGCAGTCACGATAGCTTCAAATCTAGAATTAATGAGGGGGGGGGGATGTTTGTTTTTGTGACTGGCCAGACGCAGCATTTGTTTTTTTACGAGCAAGTTTGACGATTTAAAATGTTTTTTTTTGTTTTGCTTGAAGGGTTTTTTTTTGTTGCAAGATGCGTTGTGGTTATTGGTGTTGGTGGTGTTGCGTGGTTGTTCCATATTTTTTTTGAATGGAGAGCGGTGTTTTTGTTGCAGCTCCCGTGTTTATTGCGTTCTGATCGGCGGTGTTAGATAATTGGAATTAATCCTGATATCGATTTTATTTTAATCGGAGGAATCTGATGATCTGTTGTAAAGATATTTTTGGTCACAACACGATGGGAGTGCAAGGTAAAGAAATGTTAAATAAAATCACCGAAATAAATACAAACACGAAACCAGACAAAGCCCACTGAGGTATTAACTTATTTTTTTTTACAAAATCGATCTGGCCACAAATTATTGCTCGGCAAAGTGGTCCATCATTGAGCCATTTTAAAGCATAAAAATAATCTAAATAACCCAAACGCGTGTTCCTAAACGTGGAGGGGGGTGGGTGGGTGGGAAACCCACAATTCGGAGGGGCCCGATAAAGGTTCAGCCCTGCAATATCTCACCCCCCCCCCCCTCATCATCATTGAACCATTTTAAAGCATCAAAATAATCTAAATAACCTAAACGCGTGTTCCTAAACGTGGAGGGGGGTGGGTGGGTGGGAAACTCACAAATCGGAGGGGCCTGATAAAGGTTCAGCCCTGCAATAGCTCACCCCCCCCCCTCACCATCATTGAACCATTTTAAAGCAGAAAAATAACCTAAACGTGGAGGTGGGTGGGTGGGAAACTCACAAATCGGAGGGGCCTGATAAAGGTTCAGCCCTGCAATAGCCCACTCACACCCCCCCCCTCATCATCATTGAGCCATTTTAAAGCAGAAAAATAATGTAAATAACCTAAACGTAGAGGGGGGTGGGTGGGTGGGTGGGAAACCCACAGATCGGAGGGGCCCGATAAAGGTTCAGCCCTGCAATAGCCCACTCACACCCCCCTCTCACCACACCAGTTTCACCGTCTCCCACACCACCACTTTGTGAGTTTTCCTCGGCCATCGCGTTCGATAAATAAATTCCCACTTTGAGTCGCCAGATTTATATCGGAAAAGGTGTAAAAAAAACGCGTAAGGGGCCTCCCGCTAGAGGGAGATAGAGAGAGCCCCTTTGTCGATTGTTGCGATGCTCGACAATTCCACGGTCGCATGACGAGGCCCTGGATCGACTAACAACAAAAAAAACTGCTGGAAAAAAAATCTACTGCCGATCCGTTTTTGTTTTACATTTATTGCATTTAGGGATTTTAGTTTTTTTGGTTTTACTTTCAATGTCGTAAGTGGTAATATAGGCACGCTTGTGATTTTAAAAGGGATGTTTAATTGGGAATGTAACGCCTTACCAGACGACATTCACCGGGGAGATGGAGCAAATAAAATCGGTCCGTGTGCAGGGGTTTATAGGTGGATTGTTATGCCGCATTGGCGAGGCCTTCATCATTCGGCCGTGGATTTGCCATGGTTGATGATGATGCAAAGAAATTCTGCTTGTTACAAGGTATATTACCGGGTTAAAAGGTACATCATTGTAATGCGTTCCACACCGTCTAACAATAACTATAGCAAATAATGTTTTACGTTTAATGTCAATGCACGATACAGTATGTGGTTTGAGTGCGAGGTTAAGATTCAGTAATGTTTAGCTTCTACGTTGGGGTGGAGCGGTAGTGCAGTCGTTAGATAACTGCGATATGAACGCGGTGTTCCGAGGTCGATTTCCCGCTCACGGCCTGCATTGGCGAAGAGTATTATGTGAATCGGTCCTGGGTCCATTCGCCCTTGACTCTCCTACAATGACCAACCATGGCGAGATGTTAACTACCTCGCCAGGTACGCAAGAGATCGTGGGTTCGACCCCCCGACGCCTGCTGTATGTTTGGAGGTTGCATGTCGTCCCTCTCCCCGTGGTTGCGTGGATTTTTCTCCGGGTCCTCGGGGTATTTCCCCGCCACATTTAGAAACGTGCGTTTAAGAGTATTTTTTTTTACTGCTATGAATTTCCACGCTATCATTTGTGGCCGTGTCGCGTCCGAAATATAACTATGTAGCTCGAGTGGCCCTTACCTGGTCGAGAAAAATCTAGTTTAAAAACAAAATAGTTTTGTGGTCATAGTTAATCCCACGATTTAAAGCTTTCGTGACTGCAGGGATTAATCTTCTTGGTTCTTTCGGTAAAGTCACGTAGAGGGGAAATAATAAAAATAAAACATAAAATACAATTCTCACGACGTTTCGGCCACAACGCAAGCAGCCGTCCTCAGGTGAAGAACAGGGCTGTCGGAAAGACAGTGTCTGAATGAACACCACAAGGCTTGGAGCGTCTATTTAAGCTGGGTTGGGGGAGGGGGAAGACCTGTTCTTCACCTGAGGACGGCTGCTTGCGTTGTGGCCGAAACGTCGTGAGAATTGTATTTTATGATGTTTTATTTTTATTATTTTATTGTTTCCCTTCTACGTGACTTTACAGAAAGAACCAAGATGATGAATCCCTGCAGTCACGAAAGCTTTAAATCGAAATTTTATTACGTTTAATTTTTATTATTTTATTATTTCCCTTCTACGTGACTTTACCGAAAGAACCAAGGAGATTAATCTCACGGTCAGTACATAGATTGAGGAGGACCCTCCTCCAGCGGTCGTTTGCTAAAGAGCTTTGCGTGTTTTAAATTATTAATTAATATGCGAGTATAAACATAGGTTAATTACAATGGATCAAAGGCATTTTTTTACGTGACGCCTTTAACGGTGTTCACTGTGTATAGGTTAATCCTAATCTAGCGAAATAGAAGTTTATTTTAATGTGCATATTTTTATTAAATGCAATTTTGTCATTGATGGGCTCGTCATCCAATGGCGGATTGACCACTCCATAAAATGCCACTTTATACAGCAGTACATATTTAGTCTCTTGCAAACAGTGTGATTAATTTCCATTAAGGTAAAAATTTCGATTCGAAGAAATAATACCTTTGTCAGCAGAGGGCAGTGCCACGACATATGTAGTTGTACAGTACTATGCTCCATAGTCTATGGTTTCCCACCTTAAACCTGTGCTGACCAGTCCGGTAAAACGACCCCGCCACTCGATGTATGGAGTGGGGGGGGGGCATCCAGTAGTGGATTGACAAACAGGGCCTAAAAACTTAATTTGGAGCTTTCGTGACTGCAGGAATTATTCTTTGGTTCTTTCGGTAAAGTCGCGTATAAAGATAAAATAAAAAAGTATTTAATTTATTTTATTATTTTATCTTTATACGTGACTTTACCGAAAGAACCAAAAAATAAAACGGCCTAGTACGTGTGCATGCCTAGTTTTAGATTTGAACGTTCTGATCTTACCGATTTGAACGTTCTGATCTTACCGCAAGTTTGTGTCGTCATTAATATTAATGTTTGTAATGCCACTTAATGCAGCAATGAAGTTTTAATTGAGGTGAAATGACACTCGGATAAAAAAAACGCATGCGACAGCACTGTTAGAGGATTTGCTCTCCTGACTGTAACACGAAGCAACCCGGCGGTCATCCGTCTTAACAGGCAGCAGCCATGCCGATGAGACAGAAAAAGGTGAAACTTGTCGAGAAATTTTTGCTTCCGAAAAGATTTGTTCAGAATGTTGTTCATAGGCTGATGGACTGAATTTACTACGGACTAGTTAATTATAGGGCCTGTCTTCGCCAGGCAAACGTTTTCGACAAATGTAAAAATTAACTTGATATGATTTGTTACAATTTTTTATCTACGATCAGACATTAACAACTACTCCAACAATTTGTGTTTTTTCCGCAAAAAACAAATTTTTTTGATAACTTGATATTTAAAGATGTACTCATCAGAAACTGCTCAATTCAAAGATTGTTCTTTTTTATTAGAAAAACCCCAGAAATGTATGAACTTAATACTCTGAGGGGAAGCTCTCTAATCTTTTACCGTTTTAGAATTATTCAGATTTGAACATCATAAAATGTGTATTTTTTCGTTCAAAACCGCTTGAATCCGAAATATCTCAAAAACAAAAGATAGAACGATGGTTCTCGCTTTAATCTTACTTGCTGTTTAACACTCTATCAAAAAAAATGGCAGTGTTTTGAACGGTTTTTGAATGACACGGCACAAACATGTTTATGGGGCACTTAAAAATGGAAATGTGGGGTCCTTAAAATGAAAAATCTTGGATTTTCAGATGTCCTGTTGTTTTGTCCTAAAGCTACCTATGTAGCAAATTTCAGCTTTCTACCTTGTCGGGAAGTACCCTATAGCTTTTTGAGACATACAGAGTAAGGTCTTTATATGGATTTCATTTTTCAGTAATAAAAAAATATATATAAGGTTCTATGCATTTTAAGGGGCTTTTATTTTTTGGAGGCCCTCTAATATTACTTTGTATTGTACGAACCAGAATTAGCCTCTGCTTTTCAGTGGCGTACTTTTAACGTTTCATATTGCTTTTAGTATAATTTGTTTTATTATATAAAGAACGACATAAATATTACAAGCTGGTCTTCGTTGAAATAACAGGGTTTTGGTTGTGATAATGGATATACCAAGTCACCCCGCCTGTTATTTTGGGGACCCACTGTAATAATGTCAGGACAGTTCCCACTGGCTCGTGTTTGGGAGGGTCCTGCTACATTGGGAAGTTGGAGCAATCGCTTAAAAAAAATGACGAGTGTTTTGCTTGGTTGCCGGAGGAAACTATAGCACCCGGAGAAAACCCATCATGCGTAAGCAGGCGATCGCACTCAGAAAGTCCGCACAGGTGGGTTTATGAACACGCTTGCTATATAACTACTGTCTTTTTTTCTTCTTGATTCTTTCGGTAAAGTCACGTAGAAGGGAAATAATAAAATAATAAAAATAAAACATAATAAAATAATAATAATAAAAATTTCTTATGTTTTATTTTTATTCTTTTTTTATTTCCCTTCTACGTGACTTTACCGAAAGAACCAAGAAGATGAATCCCTGCAGTCACGAAAGCTTTAAATCGAATGGAGCTCTGTATGACCCACTAACCATTGCATCCCAAACACTGACAGCTTACGTAACATCATTGTGATATTAGAGGGCGCTTTTTCACTTGAGCAATAGTGTTGTATGTTTGTTTAACTTTCTTTCATACCGTACTTAGACAATCCTGTTAATCGTTAAATATGAGCATCAACTCAGACATTTTGTGCAAATTGGACCTGCCGTTATAACGTGGAATTTCCACTGTTGGCTCTGGATTGTCAATGGGGTTAAGTGAGGGGAGTGTTGCGTCTTGGGTTTCATAAGTAATGCAAACGGTAATTTTGTGTAGAATTATATGGCCTGGGATACGTAATGAGCGATAACACCGCTGAGATCGTGGGTTCAAGCCCTGGGGCTGTGCGTCTCTTTATCAAGAGTTTCATAACAGCGCAACACAACGTGGGTTTACATAGTATCCAAACGTGCCCGCAGAGCAAATGCGTTGTGCAGAAACGCTGGTCGTATTTTATTTTATAGGGGCAGTGACAGCAGGACCACAGAAATGGCCTTTATTGAGCCTGGATTTAAACTGGGGTAGGGAATTGAGAGCACCGATGGCTGGGGTGAGTTACAGGCTGTGGGGGCAGCAGAGGAGAAGGAGTGACCTGCCAAGAAGCGAAGGTTAACCTGGGGCTTCTACATGAAACTTTTATTGAAGCAGAGTGCATGGAGAGGAGTGAGATGAGGCGTGAGTGGTAGGAGAGTGTGTGGAGAAGGTAGTGTGAAATGAGAGAGGTTGGAGAGTAATGAAGGGGGGAAGAGTGCACGGACGGGAGTTGAGTGAGATGACAGTGGAGAGGTAAGGAGAGTGCGCAGAGGAGTAGAGTGAAATGAAAGGTAGGAGAGTGCGTGGAGGGGAACAAGTATGATGGGGGTAGAGGTTATCAGGGACTGTCTGTCGGGGCTCTTGACAAGGAGTGAGATCTAGAAATTGATGCAGGATTTGATTAGGAGCCAGTGGATGAATTGGAGTCTTGGGATGATATGGTGAAGGGGGGTCTGGTTATAGCTGCGCATTTTGGAGCATGTGGCGTTTGGAGATGAATGATGGGCGGAGGCTGGGACATAGAGGAGAGAGAGATTCCTACGCAAGATTAAGAATATATTACTGCATGTGAAAAGGTCGCATTTGTGAATGGGTATCGAAAACAAGGTTCCACCGTGCACAAATACTCAACTGGGGTGTGGGTTAACTGGTGAGGGTGGTTATGTGACGGTCGGATATTGGACGTTCATTTTGTGCCTTTGTAGTTCTGCTGGCGCTTAGTGTGTCTAACATGGGCATTATTAAACCTCGGAGCCACCAGGCCACGTTTATAGTTTTTTCACGCAACGTTGAACACGGCCATTGAAATGCGGTTACATTATTTGCCACAGGGCATCGGTTGCTCTTGATGACCGTTTCCCAAAAATGAAAGTAGTCACTTCACAAATTCCAGAAGTCCGGTTTAAAAAAAAAAATGTTGACCGGTTGAAACTGTACTGAAACCACCCAGCATTACACAAACATTGCAACGTGAGCATGAGTTTGTGTGTGTGTGTGGAAAGCGTTAGGCGCAGTGGTCTGTGGGTGGTGCTGTTGGTGCAGTGATGAGTGAACCTGGCACCTCGAGTTTGCCTCACGCTCGCAGCCAACTTTTGTTTGCCGAATATCGGAACACAGGTTCTGTGCCCTATCCTAGGTTGTCAACCGTAGCCGAGTATCTGCTGCGGTGTGTTTAACATCAGCACTGGGGAGTCCAAGATCGCTGGGCTTGGCGAGGCCGGCATAACATTGTTTTGTTCCGGCTCGGCACTTGTTAACAACCAGTAGGCAACCACCGTGTGAGGGCGCTGGCCTTAGCTCGGATATTACAGTGGATAAAGGGAGTATTGAGAATATATCCCGAGCGCCCCCCCCCACGCCCCGGCAGGCGAGGTTGTTGAGTCGAGGTGGTGTCTCTTGTGGCAGGGATAGGGAGGTGCAAAACAAGACCTCGGAGGCCGACACATTGATGGAAGAGAAGCGCAAGAAGAGGGATGATAAGAAAAAAAGAGATTCTTCCGTGAAAAAGGTGCGAGAGAGACATGGCCTCTGCAAGCAAACTAAACCACAACCCCCCCCCCCCCCCCCCCTGGTCTCTTGAAGATAAACAAGTATAACCCGTAAAAACAAAGTTTTTCACTATAAATCCTTTATATGCGTGGCGGCTAGAGTCCTCTCGTCCTCTGGCTTGAGATGGCTGCCACCTATGGGTCAGATGATTGCATGGCAGCATTAAGCAATTGGTAATTACATATCATATTTTTGTCCTAAAAAGTGTAAAATTTTGGGGAAAAAATTTCACGAACATTAATTGTCACGCACAACGAGCATGTGTGCAAAATGTCAGCTCGATTGGATCACGGGAAGTGGGTTAAAAAACGACCGAAAGATTTGCACGGTCCTAAGCAAGCAAGCAAGTGAACTTAATATAAAGGATTTAACAAGTAAACCCATAAAAACAAAGTTTTTCACTCTAAATCCTTTATATGCGTGGCGGCTAGAGTTCTCTCGTCCTCTGGCTTGAGATCGCTGCAATCTATGGGTTAGATGATTGTCTGCCAGTATTAAGCAATTGGTAATTAAATATTAAATTTGTTTTCCCTAAACAGTGTAAAATTTTGGAAAAAAAATTTCACGAAAATTTATTGTCACGCACAACGAGTCTGTGTGGAAAATGTCAGCTCGATTGGATCACGGGAAGTGGGTTAAAAAACGAGCGAAAGATTTGCACGGTCCTAAGCAAGCAAGTGAACTTAATATAAAGGATTAAAAAAAGTAAAGCTTTTGTGTGGCGGTTATTTTAAAGAATCTCGTACATTTTGATTGTCTAGTTTAACACGCAGTAGCTTTTCGCGACCAATATTATTAATAATAGAGGTGTTTTTGTTAGATCGCACAAATATAAATGTGTCGTTAAACCCGCCACCACCCGACGCAGCCAATTAGTACACCGGTGTGTTGGAGAGTAAACCATCAACATTTAAAATTCGAGTACTCAAGATACAATTTTTTGTGAATTTACTCTCAAACACACCGGTGCGCTCAACTAATAACAAATTGGCATGTTTTGTTTGTGCGACAAACCTTACTGTTTGATTGTCTAGTTTCTAGTAGTAGGTTTTTACCCTTTTAAACTGGTACAAAACTGACACCTTTATTCAGGGCGTCATGTTTGCAATAACCACAACACAAGTAGTCAAAAAAGCAAACAAAAAGCAACTCTGATAATGATAATGATATGCACTGTCCTTGAAGTTGATTGGTCCACACCCGAGACGGCTTTCTTTAGAGCCTAGTCCCCATTGGTCTTGGACCAGATGACACCAGAAGGCGGACAACTCATCAGAGTTGCTTCTTTTTGTTTGCTTTTTTGACTACTTGTGTTGTGGTTATTGCAAACATGATGCCTTGAATAAAGGTGTCAGTTTTGTACCAGTTTAAAAGGGTAAAAACCTACTACTATATTTTGCCACTGGTAAAAGAGATCTCATAGTGTCTAGTTTCTATTTTTTTTTCTTCTTTGTGTTGTTTGAACTCTTTTGGTCCATTCACGTGAATAGTCAGAATAAGAATTTTTCTTCAGAATCGGAATACATATACTGAAGGAATCCGATGAGATATTAAGCTATTTTCATAGATGTCCAGTTGGGGCACTGGGTAAGATTGTGTTATTAGCCTATTCTGAGGACACTGATCCTGAGACCCGATCTCCAGGAGCCGAGTCTCAAGATCTGGAAGTCTTGTGTCCGTTGCGTGTGTAGTGTGTGTTTAGATGAGTCGGTTTGAACGCGATCTTCGTTCATACCTGTATTGATATGTGTTCACGTTCTTTCTTTACAGGCGTCCGAGGTAAAGCCGAAAGGTAAGATGTTACTGCGACTTTTTCCGGCCGAGTGGGACCTAGGGATTTTGAATTAATTCCACGAGTGAGAAAGTAATTGTCTCTGCTGAAAATAGCATTTGTAATTCAACGTTGCTATGGTTTGTACAGTAGACAGTCGACACACACCCATCCCATGCAGGGTGAAAATTATTTTCTAGTACTTCCAGTAACCGAATAAGAAAAAAAACCCCACTGACATTCCGGTTACCGATTTGCCACGCATAGCATTGTCTAGATCAGGGGTCGGCAACCTACGGCTCCGGAGCCGCATGCGGCTCTTTACGGGCTGCTTCTTGACGATATGTACGTATGTACAGTATGTGCTCAGATGCATTGCGGCTCTTGAAATACTGAATTTTGTATCGAATTGGAAAGAAATGGCTCTTCTTGTTATTTTGGTTGCCGACCCCTGGTCTAGATCAATAAGCACAACGTGAGACCCTTCTTAACTGAGAAACGAAGGGAGCTGTTGTGTTATGATGCTGAAAAAAAATAACGCTGGTCAACACACTTTTTCTGGCATAAGGTATTCCAACGGTTGTAAGGTAATTTTGGGGTGCTGATTCCAAATCTGGCATCAGTTTTTGTCTATCACATCAGGTTTTTGAGATCAAATATTGCATTTTCAATAAAAACTGCAGAAGAAAAATACTAAATAAATGTGGATATCTACATAAAATGATATTATAAACACACTATCCTAAAAATACAGCACCATATTTAACACTAAAGCAGTCACTGACTCGCAACAACTTGCAATCGTAAGTGACAGAGTTAATTTCGGGTAAAATCAATGAAAATGGGGTATGCCGATAGCATAAAAATGAGATGTGATAGAGCAAATCTGAGATCAGATTTGGAATCAGCACCCTGAAATTAGTCTAGAACAGCTGCAAAAGTCCAGGCCAGAAAAAAAAAATTTTGTTGACCAGTGCAATAATAGGTTTTTTGCTTTAGCAAAAGATGTGATGATGTTCAGACACCTTTTGCAGGGCAGCAAGTCTGCATTAATCACACACACTTGTGGATAAAACATGCAAACAGACATGCTCTGATGATATATGCGTTATCTTTGAAACTATAAAAGACATACTCTTAGGTTTTTTCGGTAAAGACACGTAGGAAAAGAATAAATAAATAATAAAATAGCTCGTACAAATTATTCTATAAATAAAATAAAGATTAAAAATATTTATTATTCTTTTATTTCTATCACCACATCTACACGATATTTATTTATAATTTTTTGCCTATGTTACTTTACCGCAAAAACCTAAGAGTCTGTTTGGTGTTTGAACGTCTTAACACCCGCTGTTTGATTTCCAGAAAGGGTAGAACCTATTCTTGTTTTTCTTAATTTTGGATAGTGTCACAAAAGGTCCCATAGGTATGTGTTGTAATGGTTCGCACACGGTCCGGCGGTTGAAATTATGGTGCAAGTTTCTCTAATCTTCCAGCCACTCTCCAGTCAGCAGTGTACAGGTAGTCAACTACTTACGATGGAGATGCGTTACGACGACCCCATCGTAAGTCAAAAATATCGTAAGTTGAAGATGGCCTAGTCTACCCAGGAGTCTTAAAGAACGGTGATAATTTAGCAGAACAGAGCAATTTACAGTACCGTACTGTATAAACTATATACTGTGTGTACTTATTAATTACAATACTGCATTGCACAGTCAAATGTAAAGTAACAAAAACAAGGTAAATTCTTAGCCTACCTATATGAACTGCAATTTAATAGAAAGTTTTTTTCAGGAAACAATCCTCTCTGCTATAAAAACTTTGAAAATTCATTGAACGTATCGTGGTAACCCTAAAATGAAATCGCTAAAGCTACGTATCATACATGCATTGAACGTATCGTTCGCTGCTGCGTTTGCCTGCCGCGCGAAATTCAAAATATGTTACAATTTTGTCGTATCGCCATCGTAAGATCGAAATATCGTAAGCAGACCATCGTAACTCGGGGACTATCTGTAAATGTGTGCACCACAGTTTAATGAGTTAATCGGCAGGGTCTGTGTGTGGTACACCCGCCTCTTCGAAGACCTCTGGCCAGCGTGGAAGAGTAGACCAAATACCCACGACAGCTCCCTTCTAGTGAAGGATCTGAATTGTGTAAGCAAGATAAAGTAAATTAAACTTTTTTTTATTTCACCAGGTAAGGCCAATTGAGCTACCTAGCTCTCTTTCAGAAGCGACCTGGCCACAAATTATAGCCCAACGAAGTGGCCTGTCGTGTGGACATTTGTAGCAGTCAAAATAATCTTAAGCGCATGTTTCTGAATGTGGAGGGAGAAACCGGAGAAAAATCCACGCGATCACGGGGAGAGAGACTTGCAAGGTTGCACCTTTACGTTTGAACAGAAATTAGGACAAACGTATTTAGGCCACCGTGCAGTTTGTATGCTCACCTGCGCCCAATGGGTGCACGCGTGACTGACTTTCCACGGAAACGTTGACCAGTTCCTGGCTTGCGCAACCGATAATAAAAATGCCAATCGGTTTATCGGTTGTCGTTATAAACGTGAGGGTTTTTTTAATGACGTCACACCGTGGCCCCCCCCCCCCCCCTTCAACCTGCCCTTCCCATCAGACGCAGCAAAGCCTGTCGGTCGACACTGCTCTCAACAACAGCAGCAGCCGCCGCCGCAGCAGAACCAACAGCAGCAGCAGCTGAACCAACAGCAGCAGCAGCAGCAGGGCGTACTTGCAGCAGCCAGCCCTTCGCTTGCCGCGTGCGCAGCTCGATTCCAGCTGAGAGAAGTTCCCCCTCGATTCCGCCAACAGGAGCCCAAGAAGCTGCCCAAGTCTGGACAGGTAGGGGGGGGGGGGCTCATCTAGCGGCGGTGTCGCGAGACGGTGAGCCAGCGCCACTGAGGGGCCCGTTCTCAGGCCTTGGGGTCTGGGTATCTCATGGGTTCATAATGGCAGCGCCGTGAGTTTGTATGTTTTTACCCCCTCCGTATCTACATGGGTTTCCTCCGAAAGCTAAAACAAAGCGCGTAATGTAACTGATACTGACCAAACATCGAAATGCTGAAAAATATACCAAAAAATTATATAAGAAACATTGTGCGGTGAGGCTTTCCTCGGTTAAATGAGCTTGGTAGTAAAGTAAAAAAAAGTTACCGCTAATAACTCTGTGGCTTGCAGACCGGGGCTTCCATTGGTACGCACAGTGGGCCGACGTCAAACTCCCCGAAGGCTTCGACCCAAGACTCGTCTTCCAGCGCCACAGGAGGTATGAACCCGTGGCGTCAAAACTGACTTCGCACGCACACGCGCACACGCGCACACGCACACACACGACGGCTAAGATCCCCCACGTAGCCTTTAGCAGAATTGGGACAAGCGCCGTGAGCGAGCGGCTTCAAAGGCCGGCACGGAACGCAAGGGAGGGGGGGGGGCGGTGTGGCCAGGCACTCGCCTGGCCGTCTTTGTCTCTCCAGCGGTTACACACCCCGCGGCCAGGTGCTCGTTTTCAGTTGATCAAGGGGAATCCCAGGGACCGGTTCAGATATTCGTCAGCCCATGCAAAAGCTGTCCTTAGCAACATTCCTACCCATAGCACCCAGAATGGCCCCAACACAAACCATAAACATAACCATAACACTAACCCTCGTCAATATTCATGGTAACACGAGCCCGGTTATGAAGCCGAACACTTATCCCTCTGACTCTACCCTTCCGGTTGCTCAATGTGCTCTGAAGAAGGGTCAATGCCTAAAACGTTGCCTTAAATGTAACTTTTCTTTTTAATGCAGTGCCATGAATGAATGCGTTGAGATTTTTGTGATCGTGCACCGCTGCCAATTCAGCGTCACCAAGTTTATTTATCTCACATTGTCCCTGACGCTGGTCTCATTACCAGCACTGGCCATGACCCTGACACCGATGCTGTCCTTGCCACACGCTACTACTAACACTAATATAAATACAAATACTACCTCTATCCCTGAGACTATTCCTAACACCGGCTGTGTAGCATTTTGCCTAATACCAATCCTAACGCTCGCCCGTAAAGTCGGTAGCCTCTCAAACACTTGCCACAACAAAAAGCCACAACGGTAATCCACCAACTATAAAACTCCTTCTGATGACCATACCCCCCCCCCCCTTCCACTTTACTAGTCACGCCATTACTAACCTCGCCATTGAAACCAGCGATGAGAACTTTAGCAAAAGTAGAGCTGGGATAGATTAAGTCAACAACGAAAATAAATATTTGATCGACCACTTTTTTTAGCGGCCGATAACTTGTTCCCCTTGAAAAGTGGCGGCCATCCCCTGCCTCTTGAAGGCGGGAAACCCCCTAAAAAGTTCTCGTCCCCCCACCGCCCGTCCAGCGGCACACTTACGAATAGTGGGGGTGAGGCTTTTGACCCCCTCCCCCTGGAACTGTTTTCGTGTAATTTGATTGGTCGAGTAACCTATGATTGTCATGGATAACTGGAAGCTGGATGTAAGCACACCTTGTAATAAACGATGCTGATATAAGCACTGGTAGGGAATGCAAAGGACAACTTCTGATGCACACTGCTATGAATCTAAACACGACTGCACTTGCTACCAAGGGGTGTGCCTAGACACAGCTTCTGCTCGATCCAATAGCCCAGCTCTAGACCAAAGCGCATCCCTCTCCCCCTCCCCTCCCATAACCCACAGCTCCTCCAGACTCTGCCATGAACTCGGGTCCAGCATTTGAGGACAATAGCAGCAGCAGCAGCACCACCAACAGCTGGCCCTGCCGTGCACCCGGCGCAAACAGCAGCAGCAGCAACAACAACAACAGCACTGGCGGCAGCAGCAGCAGCAGCAACGCCTCCATTCCGCCTTCACTGCCGGGCCCCAACGTACATTGGCACAATGGCTGGGGTGGAAAGACGGCATCTTCCATATCTGCTCGACATACCGGGAAACAGCAACAGCAAGCACAAGCCAGCGGCGTGGAGCCGCAGTCTGGTTCTGCGGAACCCGAAGGTGCCGGCGCTACTACCGCCGCAGCAGCAGCGGCGGCGGCGACAGGATGGGGTGATGCAGCAGACTCGGGCGTTCCTGATCGAGGCTGGGGTAATGATTGCAAGCACCGTAGCAGCAGCAGCGGTAACAACCTAGGTGCAGCCGGCGCCGCTGCGGTCGGCGGTGGCGGCGGCAGCAGCAGCAGCAGCAATAAAATGTCAGGCGCAACCGGTGTTACGGTGGGCAATGGCAGTAGCAGCGATAATACAGCGGGTGCCACAGTAAAAAGCAGCAGCAGCAGTAGCAATAATGCGGCAGGCACAGCCAGTGCTACGAGTGGAGGTAGCAGCAATAACAGCAGCAGCAGCGTGTCGGCCGCAGCTGGCATGACAGTAAGCGGCAGTTGCAGCAGCAGCATCGTAGGGTTAGCGGGTGTGACCGTAGTGAGCAACGGTAACAACAGTGGAGCTCGAAGCAGCAGCGGCGCAAGCAGCACCGGCGGCACCGGCGGTGGCGGCACCGGCAGCAGGAACGGACCCCCCAATCCGTGCATCAAGACGCCGGCGGGAGAAGCGCCCGCCTCCCAAAACCGGCGCGAAATCGACCCCCGCGTCCTCTCCAACGCCGGCTGGGGCCAAACGCCGGTGAAGCAGAACACGCCGTGGCCTATCGCGTCGCCGCCGAGGCCGCAGCCTCCACCTCCGCCGCCGCCACCCACGCAGCAGCAGCAACAGCAGCAGCAGCAAGCGGCTCGGAGGGAGGGAACCAACGCGAGGCAGTGGACGTCACCGTCATCGTGCGGCTGGGACGATGGCTTCACGGTGGGCTACTGGGAGGACATTGCTCCCGCTATCGCGGCCGCTGCCGCAGCCGCTGCTGCTAGTACTGGTACTGCATCGTCTTCATCGTCGTCCTCAACAAAGTCAAAGTTTGGACTGCAGCCCCATTCGAGCTGGGCTGAACAGCAACAACAACAACAGCAGCAACAGCAGCAGCAACAACAACAGCAGCAGCAGCAGCAGAAGAATCATGGAGCAGGGCAATGGCAGACCGGACGGGCCGCTGAGCAAACTTGGGATAGCGCTGGCGGTTGGAATGACTCCCGCTCGCAAAGGGGTGGCGGCGGCGGCGGTGGCGGCGGCGGTGGCGATAGTGGTGGCGCAAACAGAGGTTGGGGGGGCGCTTCGACTGAGCGCTGGGGAACGTGGGAAGAGCAGGCGGCATCTGCCAAAGCTGCGGCAATGGCACAAACACCGGCGATGCCGCCACCGCCGCCGGCAATGCCGTCTTCATCTTCAAGCGCGATGCAGAGAGGCTGGGATGATTCTAGGCCTCCCTCCGCCTACCAGCAGCACCAACAGCAGCATCAGCAGCAGCAGCAACAGCAGCAGAGGATGGGCTTGGAGGGTGGGTGGGGAGGTGGCGGCCGGAACAGCGACACGATGGGGATGTGGGATGTAGACTGGGAGGAAGAGGGAAGGTATGGGCAGATTGGGAGCGGCGGCAGGAGGAGAGGGATGTCTGCATCGAGCGAGCAGCAGCAGGACCGCGGGCGTCCCATGCAAGGAGGAGCAGCGCCCATGAGGAAATTGTCTCCTACTGGTGAGAGAGACGCTCTGTGTTGTGAATGATACTCGTATTGAAACCCGGACTCCTGGAGCCGAGTCTTAAGACGCTGAGACCCGGTCTCCTGGAGCCGAGTCTCAAGACCCTGAGACCCGGTCTCCTGGAGCCGAGTCTCAAGACCCTGAGACCCGGTCTCCTGGAGCCGAGTCTCAAGACGCTGAGACCCGGTCTCCTGGAGCCGAGTCTCAAGACCCTGAGACCCGGTCTCCTGGAGCTGAGTCTCAAGACCCTGAGACCCGGTCTCCTGGAGCCGAGTCTCGAGACCCTGAGACCCGGTCTCCTGGAGCCGAGTCTCGAGACCCTGAGACCCGGTCTCCTGGAGCCGAGTGTCAAGACCCTGAGACCCGGTCTCCTGGAGCCGAGTGTCAAGACCCTGAGACCCGGTCTCCTGGAGCCGAGTGTCAAGACCCTGAGACCCGGTCTCCTGGAGCCGAGTGTCAAGACCCTGAGACCCGGTCTCCTGGAGCCGAGTCTCAAGACCCTGAGACCCGGTCTCCTGGAGCCGAGTCTCGAGACCCTGAGACCCGGTCTCCTGGAGCCGAGTCTCGAGACCCTGAGACCCGGTTTCCTGGAGCCGAGTCTCAAGGCCCTGAGACCCGGTCTCCTGGAGCCGAGTCTCAAGACCCTGAGACCCGGTCTCCTGGAGCCGAGTCTCAAGACCCTGGGACCGGGTCTCCTTGAGCCGAGTCTCAAGACCCTGGGACCGGGTCTCCTTGAGCCGAGTTTCAAGACCCTGAGACCTGGTCTCTCGGAGCCCGAGTCTCAAGATCCTGAGACCCGGTCTCCTGGAGCCGAGCCTCAAGACACCTGGTCCTCAGTCTCTCTTCCCTTCTCTCTCTCAGGCTGGTACGATCGTTCGCGGCCTTCCGAAGGCTTCTCCCGCGGCGATGACGGCACATCGCTGTGGGGTCGAGGCGGAGAGGGAGCAGCCCCGGGGTGGGCGGCATCGCATCCCCCGCCCGCCCCCGACCCCCCCGGGGTTCTTCCAACCAACGCCGGGCGACCTGTGTCCGGCTGGGCCAACACGCCGGCCGCTGAGCGCTTCTCCAGCAGAACTGGTGAGTTCGGCATCCGAATCGGAATCTTTATTTGCACCGATGGAGGAATTCGATGAGCCTCCGAAGATCTTTTTCTCGCACAAGTCCCCAGTATGGGCAAGGGGGTCGGCAGGTTACCACGGCCAACAATACACACACATCTTCTTGGTTATTTCGGTAAAGTCACGGAGAATGGAAATAGTAAAATAATAAAAATAAAACATTATAAATTAATAAAATGAAATAATTATTTAAAATGTTTTGTTTTCATTATTTTATTATTTCCATTCTACGTGACTTTACCGAAAGAACCAAGAAGATGAATCCCTGCAGTCACGAAAACTTTAAATCGAAATTTAATACGCACACAAATTAACGATAGCGGTACAAAGATAGAGAAAATGGTAAGCAAGTCACTGAATATGAATAATCCCATACCACACCAAGATAACACAGCAGTGGTCCCTCAATAAGATGGCACCGTTAACCGAACTATTGATACACAGGCGAGGAGCAATTTTACAAATCACATTTGCAAATGTGACTGCTGTATGCAGCACTCATCTTCTGCTTCGTGATATGTTTTGAAGGAATATTTACGATGTTAGGGGAGGGACACAAGGTTGTTGCAAAACGTTACAGCAAAGGCCTTGTCACCTCTGTCAATCCTTGTTCTAGGGATATTTAAAAGGTAATTAGATGGAGGCCTTAGGTGTCGTGGATTTGACAGTGG
The DNA here is from genome assembly GCF_015708825.2 of Lethenteron reissneri. Classification (NCBI taxonomy): domain Eukaryota; kingdom Metazoa; phylum Chordata; class Hyperoartia; order Petromyzontiformes; family Petromyzontidae; genus Lethenteron; species Lethenteron reissneri. The sequence continues at coordinate 6,440,600 of NC_083841.1, read as the reverse complement.
GCTCCTTAAGGACGTACTCTCCGGCACAGCCAGCGTAGCCCCCCCCGCGGTGACGGTGGTTTTCCATTGGTCACGAACCGCGATGCGTTGGCCTCGCAGTATCTGAAGATGGCTCGCGAGGCCACGCAGTGCTTGGTGTAGGTCATGTGACGTCAAGTTGGGCACGTACACGGCGAAGACACGCTGCCGTCCACGTCATCGCATGCGTCGATGGCGACTTGATCGTTCCGCGAGAGGTCAAGAGTTCAGTGTCCAACCCACTGTGTTCCCGACCCGGCTGTCGTGAACCTCCCCCCCCCCCAATCCCAAGCCCACATGCTTGCCCGCGCGCTGTCACGGTTCGCACACTGGACTTGCAACCCGAAGGTCGCCAGTTAGTTTCATTCTCCCGTGGCGCAGCAGTTCGAACGACGGTGCAAGTTTCTTAAATCTACCGCCCCCCTCCCCGCCACCTCTGTCCACCAGAGGTCGCAACCGGGTACCCGATACCCGTACCCTACCCGATACCCGGCTACCCGTACCCGGCCAGGTACGGGTACCCATTTGTGACCCTGGTGCGGCCGGGTACGGGTAGGCCGTGAGTCACTGGTGAGTCACCGTTTGTCACTCATTTCCCAACGTCTTGTCTCTTCTCACAATTCAAGTTCCTAGAATCAACCCACCCGCGCCTACAATATGGCTTAATCCCAGAGGTCGTAATCGGGTACCCGATACCCGTACCCTACCCATACCCAGCCGTTTCATTCTCCCGCGGCGCAGCAGTACCCAGCCGGGTACGGGTAGCCGGGTATCGGGTAGGGTACGGGTATGAGTACCCATTTGTGACCCTGGTGCGGCCGGGTACGGGTAAGGAATCAAAACCCGTTTGGGACCTCTGCTGTCCACCCAGAGTGTAAATGGATTCGTCACAGTTAGTTGATCGGCACGTTGCGTGCGGTGGTGCCAAGTGGCGGAGCTCCCACATTTTCTCAAGACGTCTTGGCCAACGTGTGGAAGTGTAGAGTCGAGCTGCTGCTCGTTCGCACGTCTGTACGTTGAACTTCTTTCGCACCGTCCATAGCCAAATGTGCTCGTAATCGGAGGTGCGGGAGGACAACAAACTAAACACAAAAAGTAGTGCTAAAAAAATTAGTTTTCAATCTAGGTGATGTAAAAGTGCGATAGCTCTCGTAGGCATGCCCCCTCCGCCAGCAGTGTCGCAAGAAACCAGTTGCAGGCCTGCGCCTTTACCTCCGAGGGTCTCAGTGGGTTCGTGTTGTGTCGGCCGGCGCTGCGTGCAGACAGGAGCAAAATGGACGGCTGGAGTGGGGGACTACCCGCTGCAGATGGGTTCTCTCCCGACTGGACCACACTCGGGGGGCCCCCCGCTGACGACCTCGCTTCGGAAAGCCTGTGGAATGGGGGGCCCCTCTCGACGCATAGTCCTGGGGGACATCCGTGGAGGAAACCACTGCAGCAACAGCAGCAGCAGCAACAGCAGCAGCAACAGCAGCAGCAACAGCCCAAGGTGTGTGTGGTGGTGGAAGCACCTGGGTCTCTCCCGTGGCCTCCTGTCGGCGAGCGTTCGACACTTCACGTGGCCTCAAAGTGCACCTGGCCTCGTGTAAACGCCGTGGTAACGTCACCGTCACTTAGTGACTAATGGAGGGTATATTAGTATTGGTGTAAGCGGCAGTGTGGGGGGGGTCTGTGTATTTATGGTTTGTGTGCGTTGCCCTCCAAACAATAACGGATGGAGGAGTTTTTGCTCGCAGCAATGAGCGGGGCACAGTGCATCCCAGTTGAGCCACAACACCCGCTGGTCTCTATCCCGTGACCTGCCAAGCAAGAGCCTTCCACATTTCCCGTGTAATTTGGTTGTAGTTGTATTTGTAGAGGGGTGTGTGTGTGTGTGGGTGTGCACGCCTGTTTGTGCATGTGGAGGCTTACGTGGTGTGTGGTGCCCCCCGAGTGGCTTGTTTGTACATTGGTGTCTGCCTGAGAAGAGTTGTAGGGGTCGTGTATTTTCCCGTAAATATGAGCGCATGCTCATGCTTTTATTACACGCCTGTTTTGTTTAAGTCTACATATGCAGAGAGGGGGTTGCCGTGGTAACGCTTGACGCTGGTGCTGATTGCGGTTGCGCCAATGAGAATGGTGATGATCCTAATGCTGTCGGTGGTGGTGGTGATGTCTACAGGGTTATGAGCTGATGCTGGCACGTCTCCTGAAGCAGCTCACTGACCTAGGCTTGTCGGTGAGTGACCCCCATTTCACACGGCTCACCAGGTGTGGGTTCCAGTGATGCATTTCACACGTGAAACAACTGAAGACTAGCTTGTGTATCCAGACCCAGGTAGTGACGAGCAAATCCAATAGTCTTCTTGGTCCTTTCGGTAAAGTCACATAGAAGGGAAATAATAAATAATAAAATTAAAACATAATAAAATAATTATCACGACGTTTCGGCCACAACGCAAGCGTCGTGAGAAGAAACGTCGTGAGAATAATTTTAATATATTTTATTATTTTGTTATTTCCCTTCTACGTGACATTTCCGAAAGAACCAAGAAGATGAATCCCTGTAGTCACGAAAGCTTTATAGATACGCACAGTGGAACCCCTCTTAACGCCGGCAATTGGGTTCCACGAAACCGGTAGTTAAGTGATTTGGTCGTTAAGCAGTAACACCAAGAATTCAAAAAGAGACGTTTCCACGTCAAAGCCTCGACAGACACCGGATGTAATCGACGTGCCCCCCAACGCTCACGAACGGACGTCGCCGATTGGCCGAGGCCCGGTCAGGCCACTCTGGGGCTCGCCGATTGGCCGAAATTGGCGGTTGCGTGCTGGTTGCGAGCCCGTCGTCAGCAGGGGAATGGTCGGCAAGTTCCAAGTGTAGCCGAAAGAGATGTTTGCTAACAGCACTGGTCAGGATGGCACGGCACACGAGGGGCTGGGTAGCCAACACCATGCCTGGCCGCCTCCATCTCACCATTGCTGATGTTAACACACCGTACCTGTTACTCATTTAAGGCTCAGTTGATCTAGGGGGAGGCCCAGGGGCGATTCAAATATTTGCCACTTATTGGTCATGAGTGGGAATCGAACTCGGGTTCAACGCGCAGTGGTCTAACCTCTGCACTACCACCGCCCACGAGAGAACACGCGTGTGCGATAAGCAGAGGTCGCAAACGGGTTTTGATTCCTTACCCGTACCCGGCCGCACCAGGGTCGCAAACGGGTACGGGTACCCGTACCCGGCCGTACCCGTACACTACCCGTAGCCGGCTGGGTACGGGTAGAGTACGGGTATCGGGTACCTGATTGCGACCTCTGGGATGAGGCCATGTTGCAGGCGCGGGTGGGTTGATTCTAGAAGCTTGAATTGTGAGAAGAGACAAGACGTTGGGAAATGAGTGACAAACAGTTACTCACCAGTGACTCACGGCCTACCTTTACCCGCACCAGGGTCGCAAACGGGTATGGCTACCCGTACCCTGCCGGGTATTGGGTAGGGTACGGGTATCGGGTACCCGGTTGCGACCTCTGGCGATAAGCCCTCGTTTAACGTGGTGGATGCATTCCTGTAAAGTGCCTCGTTGAGCGAAAAACACATTTGGCAAAAACAATTTCCCCGTAAATTACGTGGTTGGCGAGCTACGATGTACAACTCGCACAGTCAGATGGCGGGATAAATAACTGTGGGTACTCCGCCGCGTACTGTATCACTCCGCTCACCCGCGCAGTTCATGAAAGTAGTGCGTCATCGACCGCTCAAAAGGCGCGTTATAACGGTGCGCGGAAAGTGTTCCCTCACGGAAGATTAGCGTGTTTTCTTGTTTCTGCCCATGGCTAACAAAAAAAAAGCGTTGGCCAAAACATCCCAATACTGAAAATTCACCTCGCTTAAATTACTCAATTGGGATTGCACATGGCGGCAGCGGCAATAGCAACCATGCCCCTCTCCCCCCCCGACTGTGTAAACTTGGCAGGACCCTCCTGAAAAAGAGGTCTTGAGACTCGGTGAGAATTTTCTTGGGCAAACAAGTGAAACAACTATAATAATAAGCCGATTTGTGTGGTGGTGTTTTTTTTGGTCTGTCGTCTCAGAGGGAACAAGCAGAAGAGATGCTTCTTTCAAACAACCTCAACTCGGACTTGGCACTGGGTGAGTTGTCGGCGTGAGAATGTTGTAGATCAGGGGCAATCATTTCTTCTTTACTCTTGACATAACTTTCGTGACTGCAGGAATTCATATTCTTTGGGTCTTTCGGTAAAGTCGCGTAGGTAGGTTCAAAGAAAATAACAAAACTACAACGTTTCGATCGCAACACAAGCGTTTGATGATGTTCGGATCGGTTGTGTTGCGATCGAAACATCGCAGTAGTTTTTTTTTCTTTGAACCCATCTACGTGACTTTACCGAAAGACCCAAAGAATGTCTTCTTTACTCGTTTAATTTCGCCGTTCGTGTTCGTGTTGAATATCCTTTGTTACAAAATTTGGATGCGTTTCAGCTCGCCCGGATTAAACATTTCTCCTCGATTGATGTGACACGAACGCTGAGAACAACCCGCCTGATCGCCTGCCCTCCTCAACTCATGTTAAAAGAGCTCAGCGTTGTTTGCAGCTGCTGACACGGCCGTCGCGAACCTTCATTGCCCTTGTGAGCCTACTCTTTTCACGTAAACTGCGGGCATCCCAGCAGCAGCAGCAGTAGCCTTTGGCTGGCCATGGAACCAAGACGGGGTCACCGCATCGCGCGCTTTCAGACCTGCTTCTGCGGCCGTCTGGAACCGCGCTGTTCCGATATTAGGAAGCTCCTGGAGTGATACACTTCTAATATCATCTAGATTCACAAACTAATTCCTTTAGAACTGCTTTTTGTGTTTTGTTTGTTGTCCTTCCCCTCGCGCCTCCGTTTTGCACGGTTGGCTACGCACGGTGCGAAAGATGTTCAACATACGTACACACGTACACCCGGCCACTTAGATCTGCGGTGTATAGGCCTAAGCTGCTCCCCACATGTGACTATGCCGCATGGCTCTGCGAAGTGTTTTCGGGTTCGTGCCGTTTGGCCCGACGTCCTGACGTTTTGCTTCACAAGTGGCCGACTGGTCAGTTGGCCTTCTGAGGAAGCTTCCGGCGCGTCGAGAATGGTCCTGAAGAAGCTCGCCGGCACGTGGAGCGAAACGTCGGACGTCGTGTCAAACGGCACACGGCGGCACAACCCATAACGTTCGTCGAGGTTTTTGATAGCGCCACCGCAAAAACCCACGCAGAACTTAGCCACCCGAAAGGTGTATCTGGTTTGGCACGGGTCACCGGAAACGTGGCAATGTGTGTGATCCTGTTTTTGTTGTTGTGGTGGTCTCGTCGTCGTGGTGTTCTCAGGAGCCCTGCTGAAGGCTAATGTCGACAAAGCCAACCCGGACTATGGCGGCGGTTTGACGCGAAGCCCCAACGCTGGCCTGAGAGAGCCCTCGCTGGAGCGCGCTCACCTCTACGAGCAGGTGAGCGTGCGGTCGACCATCGTAGCGGAGGTGAAGGACGCAAGGCAGCAGGTGCTCCCTGGGTTTTCTTCCGCAACGAACCGAAACACTCGACGCGGCACGTTCGTTGGATGCTTGCGCGCGTGATGGTTTAATTTGTTTGGCCGCCAAATAATTACATGACCCAACCCCAAGTGCCGAATATGAAATCGTTACGTTGGCTGCAAAACCTTAATTTTACCAAACCGTTGGCCAGTACTGTGAATGAGCCTTCTATTAACCCTTTCCCGTTCCGAGACATCTGCAATTTTCCGGAATGCTCAAGCGGTTGGTGTTCCTTTTATTTAGACGGGCGTAGCGCCGTTATTTTTAAAGACTATGTGCTGCCCGTGGATAATTTTCGCGACACGACCGCACTGTTAGCTATTCTTAGGTTTTTTCGGTAAAGTCACGTAGGTGAAAAATTAAAATTAATAAAAGTAAAATAAAAAAATAAAAAAATCACGGCGTTTCGGAGGCAACACAAGCCTCCGTCTTCAGTTGGAACCGTCACAGCACGATAGCTGTATCAAGTGAGAGAAATTCCAAGAAAACAGTCCTTGTATATATACTGGTTGAGGGTGGGAGGAGCCAAGGTAGGCCCTGGATATTATTTTTGTGAGGTTCGGTGCGGCTGAAGCACGCTGTGAGGAATTAGCCTTTGTTCTGTAGACTAGGTGCGGATGATGTAAAGGTGCATGTAAAAGGGACTGAGCCTTTTGTAATGTAGAGATGATGCGGCTGAAATCGCTGCCAGGAAACGAGTCTTTGTTGTGTAGAATGGTTGACTGAGCCTTTGTTATGTAGAGGTGGTGCGGTAAAGTCACCTATGTGACTTTACCGAAAAAACCTAAGAATATGAATCCTTGCAGTCACGAAAGCTTCAAATCTAGAACTCTGTTAGCTGGCGCCAAAATCTTGCCACACGCCCTCCCGCATGGCCTTGTGGGAGCTTCGGGCACGGCTTCCGACCTGAAGGCTTAACAATAAAGTGTAAACATTTTAAAAACATTTTCCCCGATTCTGTTGGGATGACGTACACGTACGTGCACGTACGTCATCAGAATAGGAAAGAGTTGAAGGTCACTCGAGTGTCTTGTGACACGACCATGGTGAACCCATCGAGTACTCGATACTCACTCAGCCTCCATTGTGCCTGGCGTTGGTTGTTCACTCTTTTCAGAATGGAGGACACAGGAGAGGGTACACCCACCCTTCGCCGGGACAAATGTTCTCCAATCCCGGAGCCAGTGCTCGCTCACAGATTCCAGCCCCATTTCTACCCAATCAGGTGAGGGCAGCGAGACTCGGCTCCAGGAGACCGGGTCTCAGTGTCTTGAGACTCGGCTCCAGGAGACCGGGTCTCGGGGTCTTGAGACTCGGCTCCAGGAGACCGGGTCTCAGGGTCTTGAGACTCGGCTCCAGGAGACCGGGTCTCAGGGTCTTGAGACTCGGCTCCAGGAGACCGGGTCTCGGGGTCTTGAGACTCGGCTCCAGGAGACCGGGTCTCAGGGTCTTGAGACTCGGCTCCAGGAGACCGGGTCTCAGGGTCTTGAGACTCGGCTCCAGGAGACCGGGTCTCAGGGTCTTGAGACTCGGCTCCAGGAGACCGGGTCTCAGGGTCTTGAGACTCGGCTCCAGGAGACCGGGTCTCAGGGTCTTGAGACTCGGCTCCAGGAGACCGGGTCTCAGGGTCTCGAGACTCGGCTTCAGGAGACCGGGTCTCAGCGTCTTGAGTCTCGGCTCCAGGAGACCGGGTCTCAGGGTCTTGAGACTCGGCTCCAGGAGACCGGGTCTCAAGTGTCTTGAGACTCGGCTCCAGGAGACCGGGTCTCAGGGTCTTGAGACTCGGCTCCAGGAGACAGGGTCTCAGGGTCTTGAGACTCGGCTCCAGGAGACAGGGTCTCAGGGTCTTGAGACTCGGCTCCAGGAGACCGGGTCTCAGGGTCTTGAGACTCGGCTCTAGGAGGTTTATATAAATGCATGTCTCTCTTTTCATCTTGTATGCCTTGTCTTTATATCTGTTACTCTACATTGCTCTTAAATATTTTATCATTGTAAATGGTTAAGACGACACGTGTGTATGTTGAACTTCTTTTGGACCGTGCGTAGCCAACTGTGTTAATCGGACACGGTCTACCAGACATGGTTCGTCTGGTAGACAGTCCTCAACGCGTGGTGGAGTGACGTTCACGTGCAAAGTGAGCGTAGAGCTAGACGTACAAGAGTGAACGGAAGGCGAGTGACCGCCGGTTTTGCGGGCGACCCCGGAGCCAGTCGGTGGATCATCAAATCACACACCACCTGCTGATTTACTCTGAATTCTCTGTCGAGCACAGTGAGGTAGCGACTGGGTGCCCTACCCTAGATACGACAGCAGGATTATGACAATGTCTATACATGCGGTAGAAACCCCTCTTAACGAACACGCCCGTTAACAACTCATCGCTTCGCAACAGGCCTCCACGGAGCTTACCGACCATTCCCCTGCTGACGACGGGCTCGCAACCAGCACGCAACCGCCAATTTCGGCCAATCGGCGAGCCCCAGAGTGGCCTGACCGGGCCTCGGCCAATCGGCGACGTCCGTTCGTGAGCGTTGGGGGGCACGTCGATTACATCCGGTGTCTGTCGAGGCTTTGACGTGGAAGCATCTCTTTTTGAATTCTTGGTGTTACTGCCAAACGACCAAATCACTTGACTACCGGTTTCGTGGAACCCAATTGCCGGCGTTAAGAGGGGTTCCACTGTGCGTATCTATCTTCATACCCCCCGTATGTGTTTGTGTGCCCAGTTGTCCCCTGCCCAGCTGTTGCAATGTGCTGCCAGGGCCAATAATATTAGCCCAGCCCAGCTCATGCAGGGAAACCTGGGGCCTCAGCAGTTCGCAGTGCTCAACCAGCTCGCTCAGGCTCAGATACAGCTGGTCAGTTCACGCGCGCACACGCCACTCGCAAAGCCTTGATTTTTTTCCCCCCTACGGAAGCTTTGTGCCAGCCTAGATGTCAATCGGCATTGGTCAAAACGCCGCTGCTGGGTTAAGGCCTTCCCCCGCTGCCGCCACCGCCGCCGCCGCCGCCACGCACGGTGCTGTGATGCAGCAGCGATCTACCCGGCACCTGTGCTGCACCAGAGCTGATTGCATTGCTCCCATGGTTGGGGGGGGGCAGGGTGTGGTGGCGATTCCATTCCTTGGCTGCCACGCTCCCTTGTTGTTCTCTACCATCAGCCATCGTCTTTCCTTGCGGAGTGTCCCTCCCGGCACAAGCGCCCCGCTGACTTCCCCTAACCGTTTGAGTGGTGTCATTAACCTACTTTGTGTTCTCCTATCGCTTCGATCGACGCGCGCCCTCTTTCTTTGCTTCAGCGTAATTCCAAGCACGCTGCTTTCTCTCTATGCTCCTCCTTTGCGCACTTTGAAATGGTTTTGTTCGACGTTTTTTTTTCCCGTTAACGATCACGGTTTGCGAGACGTTAAACCGAGTGCTCGGCTATAGCTTGCTGATGATCTCGGGCCGCTGACGACAAATGACCGTGCGCGCGTTTTTACGAGCCACGTCGCATCACGTAGTGCGCACTGATGAAAGAAACGTTGCCCTTTCGGCACATGGGGATGTTACTTTTCATCAGGCACGGAGCACTCCGAGCTATAATTTGGCAATGCAATATGGCCTTCTTGGTTCTTTTGGTAAAGTCACGTAGAAGGGAAATAATAAAATAATAAAAATAAAACATAATAAAATACAATTGTCACGACGTTTCATCAGCCATTTCGGACGCTGTCTTTCCGACAGACCTGTTCTTCACCTGAGGACGGCTGCTTGCGTTGTGGCCGAAACGTCGTGAGAATTGTATTTTATTATGTTTTATTTTAATTATTTTATAATTTCTCTTCTACGTGACTTTACCGAAAGAACCAAGAAGATGAATCCCTGCAGTCACGAAAGCTGTAAATCGAAATGCAACATGGCGTTTGGAGACGTTGATAATCCACCGTTCGACTATTTTTACGCTCGTGATTCGTGCGGCATTTATCTGCCGGAGGTGCCTAGAAAGCAACTCGGGTATCGTCCCAGCCAACATGCCGTGTATAGGCTGCGTCTCGCCATGCTTGGGGACGTGATTGTTCCGTGCTGCCCCCCTCCGCGCCTCCCCCCCCCCCCCACCTGCAGGCGCAGCAGAGACTGCTGCTGCAGCAGGGATCACGCAATGCATCGGCGGCGCTGAGGCAGCAGCAGGAGGCGCAGGTACGATTGAACGTGAACCATGTTCTCTATAATAGACTTTTTTGGGGTTGGATCGCGTAAATATAAATGTGCCGCTAAACCCGCCACCACCCGACTCAGCCAATTAGCAAGTTTTGTCACGTAAACAACGTGGCCAATTCGTTACGAGTTCAGCACACGCCGGTTGTGTGTTGGAGAGTAAACCCACTGCAACATTTACAATTATGATGTAGTGTATCATGTAGTGTATAGTGTAGTGTGTAGTGTAGTATACTAGTTCAGTACTAACTGGTTGTGTGTTGGAGAGTAAACCCACTGCAACATTTATAATTATAGTGTAGTGTATAGTGTAGTGTATTGTGTATAGTGTAGTGTATAGTGTAGTATACTAGTTCAGTACACACCGGTTGTGTGTTGGAGATTAAACCCACTACAACATTTACATGTCGAGGTAGCCGGTGACGTTTCACCGGTAATTACAACCAGCCTCGTCAGGCGACGGCCAGAGTTGTGGAGCCATCCTCCTGTTTCGGTCTTAGAGGGATAAATGCGGTGTCGTCGCTTGTGAACCAATCGTATTCTCTGGATTATAAGATTTTCCGAAAAGTGTGACGTCAACCCCACCGATTTAAAGCTTTCGTGACTGCAGGGATTCATCTTCTTGGTTCTTTCGGTAAAGTCACGTAGAAGGGAAATAATAAATATATAAAAATAAAACATAATAAAATAATTCTCACGACGTTTCGGCCACAACGCAAGCAGCCGTCCTCAGGTGAAGACCAGGGCTGTCGTTCAGACGCTGTCTCCCCGACAGACCTGGTCTTCACCTGAGGACGGCTGCTTGCGTTGTGGCCGAAACGTTGTGAGAATTATTTTATTACGTCTTATTTTTATTATTTTATTACTTCCCTTCTACGTGACTTTACCGAAAGAACCAAGAAGAAGGTCAACCCCACCGTTTGGTGTCGTTTAAAAAGACATTTCTCCGGGAATGCGACAGCCCTGGGAAAAGTCGAAATGAGTGCGAGAAATTTAATAAAGTTAGTGGTACCTCGGTACACGTCGTCAACTCGTTCCAGAAGGGGTAGTAGGACTTATACCGAAAATGACGTACGCCAAACGCATTTTTCCCATAAGAAATATATTTTATATGGCATCATTGGAACCTCCTTTGCCAGTAGCAAAATATGATAATTGTTTTTTTTACCCTTTTAGCTGTCAGTTTTGTTGCCAGATAAAAGGGTAAAAAAAACAATAATTAAATTTTGCTAATGGCAAAGGAGGTTCCAATGGTGTAATTGCTTACCCCGAGCTCTCATACTCTGATGGTGCATTGTCTTTGAGTTATGCTCCTTTTGGCGTCATCTGGTCCAACACCGCGTGAGACTAGGCTCTAAGGAAAGCTGTCTCGGGTGTGGACCAATCAATTTCAAGGACAGTGCATTTATTATCAGAGTTATGTTTTTTGTTTGCATTATGACGGCAGGTATTGTGGTCAATGTAAACATGACTCCTTGTAAAAAAGGTGTCAGTTTTGTTGCCAGATAGAAGGGTAAAAAAAACAATTATTTTATGTGGCATGTTATACATTAATGGGGTTGTATAAATTAATTTAGACACTACTTATTACTGAAATGCATCTTGAACGAATTAGCAAAAAATTCACGTTAAAATGACAAAAAACACGTGAAAATTCACGGAGAGTTGTAGCAAGGGTTGTGCACTGAACGAGATCTACAGGCAGACTGAGGAGCGGCGCTTTGTTTCAGTCGTGAACCGGGTCTACGCGGGTACGCGGTGACTCATCCCGACCCATACAAGTCCTAGCAAGCGCGTCGTATCCCAAGCAAGACGTCGTATCCCAAGACATTGTTTCCCCCCGTCAAAACACGACGTAGACCAAATTCGACGTATTTCAAAGCGATCGTATACCTGAGGTGGGACTGTACGAAATATAGAATGGAAGCTGGTGAACTTCAGTGCGTCTTACAATCTGGAGAAGATGGCTAATGGTTGGGAAGTGGCTGCGTGTAGTGGCAATGCAGCGTTAGTTTTATATACGTGTGGCGTCGTTGATGCAAATGGAAACTCACAGTCGCTGACGAACCACAGACGAGCAGCCAGGGGGGGTGGCTGGCGCTACCGAGAATTGTCCAAGATCTGCGGTCCTCTATACACAGGGTGCTTCAAAAAATTCGTAACACTTACATGATACGGTGGTACCCCGGAGATGGAACTTAATTGGTTCCAGAAGGCCATTCGAACACCGATTTGTTCGAACACCGAATTAATTTTCCCCATAAGAATTAGTGTAAATGACATTAATTGGTTCCAGACACAAGAAATCTCTCATTGTAAAGCATTTTTACACGAAGTTTACAGTAATTACATGCATAAAGCATACAAAAAAACAGGAAACAATAAATAAATGGAATAAATGAATAAATGTCTGGAATAAATAAAATAAATGAACATTGAGCTTCACTTTACCTGTAGTAAGGGGAGTTGATGGCTTGAGTGGAAGGTGGTGAGGAGGTGGAGGTGGTGGTGTTGTTTGGAAGGGGAGTCCCCTTCCATAATAACGTCGGGTAAACTGCCCTTCTGGGGTTCTTTCTCTTGTGTCCCTCTTTTCTGCCACTGACTGTGAGTCACTTGAGCTCTTTCTGACTAAAAACTTATCTAAAGAGGTTTGTTTCTGTCTCCGTTTTAGGATGTTTCGAAAATGACACGTTACATTAGCATTAAAAAGATTGCTCAACTCGGTTGGCTACTGCCTTATCAGGGTGACATTTTTAACTGAGCCTCTCACGATAACACCTTTGTCTGGGCAAGCGCCATGCACGCTGGCCATACGTGTCTCGGCCGTACAGGTTCTTTCAACTATGAGACCTCCTTTACCAGTGGCAAAATATAGTAATAGGTTTTTACCCTTTCAACTGGTACAAAAACTGACACCTTTATACAAGGCATCATGTTTGCAATAACCACAACACAAGCAGTCAAAATGCAAACAAAAAGAAACAACTATGATGATGATAATGATATGCACTGTCCTTGAAGTTGATTGGTGCACACCTGAGACAGCTTTTCTTAGAGCCTAGTCTCCATTGGTGTTGGACCAGATGACGCCAAAAGGCGTACAACTCAGACAGCGCACTATCAGAGTATTGAGAGCTCGGGGTGAGCATTTACACTATGAGACCTCCTTTACCAGTGGCAAAATATAGTAATAGGGTTTTTACCCTTTCAACTGGTACAAACATGATGCCTTGTATAAAGGTGTCAGTTTTGTACCAGTTGAAAGGGTAAAAACCTATTACTATACTAGGTTCTTTAAAGTGGCGATTGCCCGTTCGACCTCCGAATTTCGTTTGGTTTCCGGGGCAAAAAATGTTGGGAAATATCGTTCGAACACCAATTTTGTTCGAATTCTGGTGCGTTCGATCTCCGAGGTTCGACTGTACTATCTTTTTTAATTGCAAAAGAACGGATAATGCATTGTAACATGATAACAAATAGCTTCGAAAAGTCAGTCTCCCACTTACTCTTAGTTCTTTCGGTCAAGTCATGTAGGTAAAAAATGAAATAAAAATTAATAAAAATAAAACAATAAAAAATCACGACGTTTCGGAGGCAACACAAGTCTCCGTCATCAGGTGGGACCGTCCCGATACATTCCATTCATTGGCTACCACATTCTGATGAGCTCCCCCCCCCCTCTCCTCCCCCCTCAACTTGCTTTTAAGGGCTTACATCTTGAATCATTGCCTCACTTGATGCAGCAAATCTGGCTGTGACGGTCCCACCTGATGACGGAGACTTGTGTTGCCTTCGAAACGTCGTGATTTTTTTTTATAAATTTTTATTTCATTTTTTACCTACGTGACTTTACCGAAAGAGCTAAGAGTATGAATCCTTGCAGTCACGAAAGCTTCAAATCTAGTCTCCCACTTGTTCGCCATCGTTGTCAACGCGTGCCTGGAATCTTCTCCAGGTGGTCTCCAGAGCCCGGAGGCAGGTTTCTTGTGGTATTGTTGCAAATTATCGGAAGTGTTAGTTTTTTTTGAAGCACCCTGTATTTTAACATCTCTTTGGCGAATTAATGAGTGTTTTCACATGCGGGAAGGGGAGACCCAGGGAAAATCCCATGCGTCTGTGGGGACAACGCTATGCCACACGGAAGGGACAGATGATATCATTCGCACTTTTGCTGTATCCTGCTTTCTCCTGGCGAGCCCAGGGTAGTGGCACATCCTTGTGTATGTGTCTTTGTGTATGATCCAAGCAAGCCAGACTGCTGATGAGACCCCCCCGATTAGTACCTCCGATTAGAACGCTCGGCCATGTACGGTGTGAAAGAAGTTAAACATACGTACGTACATACGAGACACTTGGTCAATACCGGTCAGAGATGTGCTCCTCTTGAAACAATACTGCTGTAATGTATGCACTCCGGTAAAGCAGCGCTGCCGATGGGTTGTGTAAGAATTGCTTTCAAATTCGGTTTTGGTCGATTTCTCAAGAATTCTAAATTCTGTTGTGTCGAAGTTGGGGTGGAGGGGGGTGGGTTTGTAGCCACTGGGTTCCCTTCTCTGACGTCCATTCTGTCGTTTGTGCAGGTGGCTCGTACACTCAGCACGATTCTACAGCAGCAGCAGCAGCAACAGCAGCAGCAGCTGCACCAGAGAGTGGCGTCGTCTCACCGTGGGAACGCGCACGGACCCCCGCCGCCCCACGCGGACGTGCAGAGCAGGGAGCGGCTCGGTACCAACTCTTTCCTCCTGGGTACGGACGGAGAGCCTGCCTCGTATGTGGGGAGGTGGTGGTGGCGGTGGCGGCCACGACGATGAGAAAGGTGGTGGTAGTACTCGTGAAGGGTAGGGTAAAAACCTATTACTATATTTTGCCACTGGTAAAAGAGATCTCATAGAGAAAATGCTTACCCCGAGCTCTCAATACTCTGATATTGCACTGTGTTTGAGTTGTACGCCTTCTGGTGTCATTTGGTCCAACACCAATGGGGACTAGGCTCTAAAGAAAGCTGTCTCGGGTGTGGACCAATTAACTTCAAGGACAGTGCATATTATTATCATTATCAGAGTTGCTTTTTGTTTGCTTTTTTGACTACTTGTGTTGTGGTTATTGCAAACATGATGCCTTGAATAAAGGTGTCAGTTTTGTACCAGTTTAAAAGGGTAAAAACCTACTACGGTAGTGGTGGTGATTGGTGATGACGTTGGTGGAGGTGGGTTGATAGTTGTGGGTATGGTGGTGGTATTACTGATAGTGGCGGTAGTGATGGTTATGACCTTGTCGGCGGCATTGATCGACGGCAGTGGTGTTCTTGAAGGCGGTGTTTCATTATGGTGACATGATTTGTGACTATAATCACGGTGGCGGCGATGGTGGTTCATGACGGCGATCGCGACGTCGACAATATTTTTCTGGTGGTGGATGTTGCTGCTTTTTCGGTGGACCCACTGGTGACGGCAGGCAAGATAAGCGATGGGTTTTTTTTTCCCACCTTCCGGATTCATGCAGTCGCCACCATGACGATACACATTCCTCTACTTCCACCTTTTTTACAAGGAGTCATCTTTAAGAAGAGCTGTCTCGGGTGTGGACCAATCAATTTCAAGGACAGTGCATGCATTATCAGAGTTGTGGTTTTTGTTTGCATTCCGTCCGCAGGTATTGTGGTCAATGCAAACATGACTTCTTGTAAAAAAGGTGTCAGTTTTGTTACCAGATAAAAGGGTTAAAAAACTATTATATTTTGCTACTGGCAAATGAGGTTCCAGTGGTGTAAATGCTCACCCCGAGCTCTCATACTCTGATGGTGCATTGTCTTTGAGTTGTGCGCCTTTTGGTGTCATCTGGTCCAACACCATGTGAGACTAGGCTCTAAGAAAAGCTGTCTCGGGCGTGGACCAATCAACTTCAAGGACAGTGCATACATTATCAGAGTTGTGCTTTTTGTTTGCATTCCGACCGCAGGTATTGTGGTCAATGCAAACATGCCTCCTTGTAAAAAAAGGTGTCAGTTTGGTTGCCAGAGAAAAGGGTAAAAAATCAATTATCGTTGAAACGCCCCCCCCCCTTCCCCCCCCCGTGTGTATACTGACATCAGCGTTCTCCGTTTACCGTCGCTTTTGCCTTCTCAGCTCCGGGAGCGGAGGCCGCCTCCTTGGACCCCGTGTCGGCGATCGGTTCTCGGTTCAGGGAGTGGTCGCTCAGTCCCGGGGGCAGTGTGACCTCCGACAAACACGGTGAGACACAGGGACCCCCCTCCCTCCCTCCCTCAGCCCCAGCCCCCCCTTCCTCTATGGTCAACGTCAAATCTCGTTTGATTAAGCCACATCGTTTTCTTGGTTCTTTCGGTAAAGTCACGTAGAATGTAAATAATAAAATAATAAAAATACAACATTTAATAATTCTCACGACGTTTCGGCCACAACGCAAGCAGCCGTCCTCAGGTGGAGAACAGGTCTGTCGGGAAGACAGTCTGAATGAAACACCCCAGACTCTGTCTATTCGACAGACCTGTTCTCCAACTGAGGACGGCTGCTTGCGTTGTGGCCGAAACGTCGTGAGAATTATTTTATTATGTTTTATTTTTATTATTTTATTATTTCCCTTCTACGTGATGACTTTACCGAAAGAACCAAGAAGATGAATCCCTGCAGTCACGAAAGAAGCTTTAAATCGAAATTCAACTTCGTTTCTTAGACGATCGCAAACAGGCTCACGGTCGGCACTTAGGGCGGTTGTCCAAACGGTGCAGTTGACTAATGAAGTGCAACTCGGCAATGCCCGTTGCCAGATCTCGGTACAAATCGATTCCTGCCAAACGAACGCAGACGCCGGGCCGGCCGCTGCAGGTGAGATCACCATAGCGGGGCGGGGGGGGGAGTGTGTAGTGCAGTCATTGGGTTGGTGAGTGAGTGACTTACTGGCAAATTAATGATTGAATAAATAAGTGAGTGAGTGAACGAGTGGTTGGTTCATACTCTTAGGATTTTTCGGTAAAGTCACGTAGGTAAAAAAAAAATTAATAGAATAATAGAAATAAAATAATAAATGACGACGTTTCGGAGGCAACACAAGTCTCCGTCATCAGGTGGTGGGACCGTCACAGCTAAATTTACTGCATTAAGTGAGGCAAAATTCCAAGAGACAAGCCCTTAACATACAATTTGTTTTGCCTCACTTGATGCAAGTAAATTTAGCTGTGACGGTCCCACCTGATGACGGAGACTTGTGTTGCCTCCGAAACGTCGTGATTTATTATTTTATTTCTATTAATACTTCTATAAATTTTTAATATATTTTTCTACCTACGTGACTTTACCGAAAAACAACCTAAGAGTATGAATCCTTGCAGTCACGAAAGCTTCAAATCTAGAAGGAGTGGTTTGGTTTTTACCACATTTTCCGCAAGGCCAATCCAGACCTTGAATCTTAGCCGGGGGATGTGGGATCCGTGCAGTTTACCGTCGTGGAGTTCAACGCAGTTCCACCAGATATCGATCCAAACGTCAAATCCCCGCCGCGCAAACACAGATGCCAATTGCCGGAGTGGTGAACGTACCCCCAGGGGAACGGGTGGCAGGCTAAGTTTTTTCGGGTTGTTTTACTGCACGTTTTCTTGGTTCTTTCGGTAAAGTCACGTAGAAGGGAAGTAATAAAATAATAAAAATAAAACATAATAAAATAATTCTCACGACGTTTCGGCCACAACGCAAGCAGCCGTCCTCAGGTGAAGAACAGGTCTATCGGGGAGACAGCGTCTGAATGAAACAGCACACGTGCTTGGAGCATATATATAAGCTGGGTTGGAAGGGGGGGGGAAAGGGCGCCTTGACAAAAAATTCCTCTTGATATGCAAAATTATTTTGTCAAGGCGCCCTTTCCCCCCCCCCTTCCAACCCAGCTTATATGCATGCTCCAAGCACGTGTGCTGTTTCATTCAGACGCTGTCGCCTCGACAGACCTGGTTTCACCTGAGGGACGGCTGCTTGCGTTGTGGCCGAAACGTCGTGAGAATTATTTTATTATGTTTTATTTTTATTGTTTTATTACTTCCCTTCTACGTGACTTTACCGAAAGAACCAAGAAGATGAATCCCTGCAGTCACGAAAGAAGCTTTAAATCGAAATTTATTTTATTATGTTTTATTTTTATTATTTTATTACTTCCCTTCTACGTGACTTTACCGAAAGAACCAAGAAGATGAATCCCTGCAGTCACGAAAGAAGCTTTAAATCGAAATTTATTTTATTATGTTTTATTTTTATTATTTTATTACTTCCCTTCTACGTGACTTTACCGAAAGAACCAAGAAGATGAATCCCTGCAGTCACGAAAGAAGCTTTAAATCGAAATTTATTTTATTATGTTTTATTTTTATTATTTTATTACTTCCCTTCTACGTGACTTTACCGAAAGAACCAAGAAGATGAATCCCTGCAGTCACGAAAGAAGCTTTAAATCGAAATTTATTTTATTATGTTTTATTTTTATTATTTTATTACTTCCCTTCTACGTGACTTTACCGAAAGAACCAAGAAGATGAATCCCTGCAGTCACGAAAGAAGCTTTAAATCGAAATTTATTTTATTATGTTTTATTTTTATTATTTTATTACTTCCCTTCTACGTGACTTTACCGAAAGAACCAAGAAGATGAATCCCTGCAGTCACGAAAGAAGCTTTAAATCGAAATTTATTTTATTATGTTTTATTTTTATTATTTTATTACTTCCCTTCTACGTGACTTTACCGAAAGAACCAAGAAGATGAATCCCTGCAGTCACGAAAGAAGCTTTAAATCGAAATTTATTTTATTATGTTTTATTTTTATTATTTTATTACTTCCCTTCTACGTGACTTTACCGAAAGAACCAAGAAGATGAATCCCTGCAGTCACGAAAGAAGCTTTAAATCGAAATTTATTTTATTATGTTTTATTTTTATTATTTTATTACTTCCCTTCTACGTGACTTTACCGAAAGAACCAAGAAGATGAATCCCTGCAGTCACGAAAGAAGCTTTAAATCGAAATTTATTTTATTATGTTTTATTTTTATTATTGTATTACTTCCCTTCTACGTGACTTTACCGAAAGAACCAAGAAGATGAATCCCTGCAGTCACGAAAGAAGCTTTAAATCGAAATTTATTTTATTATGTTTTATTTTTATTATTGTATTACTTCCCTTCTACGTGACTTTACCGAAAGAACCAAGAAGATGAATCCCTGCAGTCACGAAAGAAGCTTTAAATCGAAATTTATTTTATTATGTTTTATTTTTATTATTGTATTACTTCCCTTCTACGTGACTTTACCGAAAGAACCAAGAAGATGAATCCCTGCAGTCACGAAAGAAGCTTTAAATCGAAATTTATTTTATTATGTTTTATTTTTATTATTTTATTACTTCCCTTCTACGTGACTTTACCGAAAGAACCAAGAAGATGAATCCCTGCAGTCACGAAAGAAGCTTTAAATCGAAATTTATTTTATTATGTTTTATTTTTATTATTGTATTACTTCCCTTCTACGTGACTTTACCGAAAGAACCAAGAAGATGAATCCCTGCAGTCACGAAAGAAGCTTTAAATCGAAATTTATTTTATTATGTTTTATTTTTATTATTGTATTACTTCCCTTCTACGTGACTTTACCGAAAGAACCAAGAAGATGAATCCCTGCAGTCACGAAAGAAGCTTTAAATCGAAATTTACTGCACATTGTTGGGCATCGTCCGACGTTTCGCTGCACGTGCCTGTAGCGTCCTTTTCAGGAGTGTTGTGATGGCTGTTTGAAGAAGCCGAAATAAACTTTTCAGTTGCTCCGGAACTTTCCCTGCATGTGGAGTGAAACGTCGGACATCGTGCCAACAGAAGCAAAATATGTATACAGTAGAAACCCCTCTTAATGACCACCCCTCTTGAAGACTAATCGCCTAACGACCAGCCTTCATAGAGCCCAATGTGTCGTGTGTAGTCGTGTGTAGTGTAGTGTGTAGTGTATAGTAGTGTATAGTGTAGTGTATAGTGTAGTGTATAGTGTAGTGTATAGTAGTGTAGTGTATAGTGTAGTGTGTAGTGTATAGTAGTGTAGTGTGTAGTGTATAGTAGTGTAGTGTATAGTAGTGTAGTGTATAGTAGTGTAGTGTATAGTAGTGTATAGTAGTGTAGTGTATAGTAGTGTATTGTAGTGTAGTGTATAGTAGTGTAGTGTATAGTAGTGTATTGTAGTGTAGTGTATAGTAGTGTATTGTAGTGTAGTGTATAGTAGTGTATTGTAGTGTATAGTAGTGTAGTGTATAGTAGTGCAGTGTATAGTAGTGTAGTGTATAGTAGTGTATTGTAGTGTAGTGTATAGTAGTGTAGTGTATAGTAGTGTATTGTAGTGTAGTGTATAGTAGTGTATTGTAGTGTAGTGTATAGTAGTGTATTGTAGTGTATAGTAGTGTAGTGTATAGTAGTGCAGTGTATAGTGCAGTGTAGTGCCTCCATAGAGCCCAATGTAGTTCGCTTACAAACCATTCCCCTGTTAACGACGGGCTATTGATGGTCCAGTAAATATTAATTAATGCATTGACTAAGCGTTTTTCTTTTAATATCATGTGTTTATCATGTTGTTAGTATCTTTGTGTGTTAATATCCATTGTTTAAACATAAAGTTAAAAAAAATATGGTTTAAAAAAGGTAACTTTCGGAACTATCGTTACGAATTAAGCCTTTAACGTGTACTTTTTATACTCGCTTAATGACCATATCACTTGGCAACCAGTTTCGTGGAACCAATTACCGTCGTTAAGAGAGGTTCTACTGTATCGGAGGAATCTGAGCTGTGAAGCGCTTTTTTTTTTACTGATGTCCGGTAGCGGCAGATCACAACGTTACAACATCTTCTTGGTTCTTTCGGTAAAGTCACGTAGAATGGAAATAATAAAATAATAAAAATTAACTTAATAAAATAATAAAAATAAAACATAATAAAATAATTCTCACGACGTTTCGGCCACAACGCAAGCAGCCGTCCTCAGGTGAAGAACAGGTCTGTCGTGATAATTATTTTGTAATGTTTTATTTTTATTATTTTATTATTTCCCTTCTACGTGACTTTACCAAAAGAACCAAGAGGATGAATCCCTGCAGTCACGAAAGCTTTAAATCGAAATTTAACGTTACAACAATGAACAATACAGAAATCTATGACAGGGAGTGCAAAGTATAGGAAGGTGTAAGCAAATAACTTGGAAAATATATATACAAATCAAACTAAACTATGTTTTATCTTACCAAGTAAAGCCTAATTTAAAGCTTTCGTGACTGCAGGCATTCATGTTCTTGGTTCTTTCGGTAAAGTAACGTAGAAGGGAAATAATCAAATAGTAAAAATATAAAATAATAAAATTCTCAAGACGTTTCGATTGCAACACAAGCAATCCTCATCGGGTGTGAAAATCACAGCAAGAAAATTTGAAAACCGCCACTTTTTTCACATTTTCTTGCCGTGCTTTTCTCAGCTGATGATGATCGCTTGTGTTGCAATCGAAACGTCGTGAGAATTGTATTGTTTAATTTTTATTATTTCCCTTCTACGTGACTTTACCGAAAGAACCAAGAAAATAAGTAAAGCCCACTTAGCTATATTAGCTTATTTCTCAGAAGCTACCTGGCCACAAATGATAGCTCAACAAAGCGACTCATTAACACGATGTGAAAAACATTGTGGATCTGTACATCACAAACGTGAATTATATATATACAGTTAGAGGCTCTGTTTTTGTTATTATGATACTTTGTATTTTGCACTTGTTATGTTCAACTTCTTTCGTACCGTACGTAGCCAACCGTACTCATCGCAGGTGCGGAGGAAGGGTACCACTCAACACAAATAACAGTTATAAAGAAATGCATTTTAAATTTAGTGCAGTGGTGTAGGATATAGTCGTGTAGTATGTAGTGTATGTGTGGTGAAATTTGCCACTGTACGTAGCCAACCGGACTAATTGGAGGTGCGGGGAAAGGACAACCAACGAAACACTAAAAGCAGTTCTAAAGAATAGTAGTAGGTTTATTCCCTTTCAACTGGTACAAAACTGACACCTTTATACAAGGAATCATGTTTGCAATAACCACAACACAAGTGGTCAAAATGCAAACAAAAAGAAACAACTCTGATAATGATTATGATATGCACTGTCCTTGAAGTTGATTGGTCCACACCCGAGAGTCAGTTTTTGTACCAGTTGAAAGGGTAAAAACCTATTACTATATTTTGCCACTGGTAAAGGAGGTCTCATAGTGTAAATGCTTACCCCGAGCTCTCAATACTCTGATAGTGTGCTGTTTTTGAGTTGTGCGCCTTTTGGCGTCATCTGGTCCAACACCATGTGAGACACTAGGCTCTAAGAAAAGCTGTCTCGGGTGTGGACCAATCAACTTCAAGGGCAGTGCATATAATTATCAGAGTTGTTTCTTTTTGTTTGCATTTTGACTGCTTGTGTTGTGGTTATTGCAAACATGATCCCTTGTATAAAGGTGTCAGTTTTATACCAGTTGAAAGGGTAAAAACCTACTATATTTTGCCACTGGTAAAGGAGGTCTCATAGTGTAAACAGTTCTAAAGACATTTACTTTTAATTTAGTTTAGCGGTTTGGTGTATAGTGTAGTGGAGAGTAGTGAAGTGTGTAGTAGTTTGTAGTGTATGTATCGTCAACTTTGGCACTACGTAGCGTAGTGTATCGTAGTTGTAGTTTGCCGTGTATATATGTGGAACTTCTTTTGCACCATACGTAGCCAACCGTGCTAATTGGAGGTGCGGGGGAAGACAACAAACTAAACACAGCTCTGAAGTTTGCCTTTATCCTCAATCCTGCCCCGATTGTACTCTTGATGTCACGATGGATGTGGTGTCAGCCACACCATCACCTTGCTGCACCTGCGCCATGCCAGCGTTGAAAGGTGCTCGCAAACAGCACTTGCCAGAACAGGCTATAAAGGCTGCACGGGTGGTGGTGGGATCTTTGTCTTTGTACGTATGTGTCCTTGTGTATGGGGTGTGTGTGTGTCTTTGTGTACGTCGACTTGTCTTTGTATTTATTTTAGATGTCGGTGTGTATTTTCGCACTAGATTCGGGGGATGATTGAGATCAGTTCTTGTGCAGAAGCGAGGTGAATTGTGGCATCGCAGGACCGTGAGTAACGGTAAAAGCGTAGGGCGACCTTCACCCAGCAGCGGATAGACCATATCTCTCGATTATTATGATGACGGTAACACTAATGATCTCTCTCTCTCGGTCTCTCTAGGCTCCCAGTCTTTGGCCTCCTCAAACGCAGCCCAGCTTCTCTCAGACCCCTGGTCCCAGCCTCCCAATGCCACCACCATCGCATCTACATCATCGGGAGCGTCATCGTCATCATCATCGCTATCGGCAGCCACAGTTGGGGCGGCCAGTGGGGCCTTGCACAGGGAGAAGCCTGGCGCCGCGCCTGTTCTCCTCTCTCCCTCGCCGCCACCGCCCGGCGGAGGAAAAGTGTCCAACGGCACGGAAGGAATTGGTTGGCCTCCTGGTACGAGTTGACCTTTGGGTTCATTGACAGTCCGTATGAGTGCAGTGTTGGTCTCGGGGCTCCGGTGTTAGACTTGGACAAATTGATAACGAAGGTTTTTGGGTGAGATCGTGCGAGTATTGATGCGTCATCACCCAACACAGCCAGTAAGGATTGTCACGTAAACACAACGTGCCATCTTCTTGGTTCTTTCGGTAAAGTCACGTAGAAGGCAATTAATAAAGTAATAAAATTAATTTCATTTATTTTATTATTTCCCTTCTACGTGACTTTACCGAATGAACCAAGAAGATGAATCCCTGCAGTCACGAAAGCTTTAAATCGAAACACAACGTGTGCCAGTTGGTTACTGCTTCAGCCCACTGGTGTGTTGGAGAGTAAATCCACAACATTTATAATTTGAGTAGTACGAAGTTTTGGGTGATTTTACCGGTGGATTGAAGCACCTTTGTTTACGTGCCAAACCTTACTGGCTGTGTCGGGTGCAGAGGAGGGTTACGACACATTTATACTTAAGCGATCTAACCCAAAAACCTTTATTATGAATATTGGTCGCGTTAGCCTACTACGTGTTAAGCTGTTTGGGAACGAGGTTGGTCTATGGGTCCAGTGTTGCTTTAGGTAACCAGTGTTGGTCTGTGTGCCTTGGTCTGTGTCTTATTTTATAGGACCAAAGTTATTTTATGTGGGTGCGGTGTTAAGACGATTGGGCCAGTGTTGGTCTATGAAACGAGTGTAAGTCTCGTGTTGTTCTATAGGATTAGTGTTGTCTAGGAAACGGACTAGTCTATGGGACCACTATAATTTTATATGATCACTGATGGGCTTTAGAACCTGTGTTATTCAATGGGTCCAGTGT